>NW_022436941.1:51906885-52090183 GCF_009761245.1 Sapajus apella
ACCTAACACCATAAAAACCCTAGAAGAAAATCTAGGCAAAACCATTCAGGACATAGGTGTAGGCAAGGACTTCATGACCAAAACACCAAAAGCATTGACAACAAAAGCCAAAATAGAGAAATGGGACCTAATCAAACTCCACAGCTTCTGCACAGCAAAAGAAACAGTCATTAGATTGAATTGGCAACCAACAGAATGGGAAAAAATTTTTGCAGTTTACCCATCTGACAAAGGGCTGATATCCAGAATTTACAAAGAACAAAAACAGATTTACAAGAAAAAAACTAACAAGCCCATTCAAAAGTGGGCAAAGGATATGAACAGACACTTTACAAAAGAAGACATACGTGAGGCCAACAAACATATGAAAAAATGCTCATCATCACTGGTTATCAGAGAAATGCAAATCAAAACTACATTGATATACCATCTCACGCCAGTTAGAATGGCAATCATTAAAAAATCTGGAGACAACAGATGCTGGGGAGGATGTGCAGAAATAGGAACACTTTTACACTGTTGGTGGGAGTGTAAATTAGTTCAACCATTGTGGAAGACAGTGCGGCAATTCCTCAAGGACCTAGAGATAGAAATTCCATTTGACCCAGCAATCCCGTTACTGGGTATATATCCAAAGGATTACAAATCGTTCTACTATAAGGACACGTGCACACGAATGTTCATTGCAGCACTGTTTACAATAGCAAAGACCTGGAACCAACCCAAATGCCCATCAATGATAGACTGGATAGGGAAAATGTGGCAGATATACACTATGGAATATTATACAGCCATCAAAAACGATGAGTTTGGGTCCTTTGTAGGGACATGGATGAAGCTGGAAACCATCATTCTCAGCAAACTGACAGAAGAGCAGAAGATCAAACACCGCATGTTCTCACTCATAGGCGGGTGTTGAACAATGAGAACACATGGACACAGGGAGGGGAGCACTACACACTGGGGTCAGTTGGGGGGAAATGGGGGGGACGGTGGGGGTTGGGGAGCTGGGGAGAGATAGCAAGGGGAGAAATGCCAGATGTAGGTGATGGGGAGGAAGGCAGCAAATCACACTGCCACGTGTGTACCTATGCAACAATTTTGCATGTTCTTCACATGTACCCCCAAACCTAAAATGCAATAAAATAAATAAATGGGGGAAAAAAAAAAAGAAAGAAATAACACCTGTCATACACAAACTCTTTTAAGGAAATGTAGCAGGAGGCAGTACTTCCCAATAAATAAAATAAATAGCAGTTATTTTAAAAGCAGGGCAATATCATTATAAACTGAGAAAATAGTAAGCATTTGAGCCTATAATAAAGCAGGAAAATAAGTTAATACATAAACAGCAAGAAAAGGTACAGAGAGTTGGCTGCATAGTATAATATTTATACTTTCTTTATGGATTTTAAAAGACAACTAATTATTATATTTTTATTTATTTTTTTATTATATTTTCTTTCATAACTTGAACAAGTAATACCTTTACAAAATAAAGAAAACAAGCAATAAAAAATAATAAAACTACAAAATTTACAAGAATGTAAATAGTGAAAAGAAAAGCTCCCTCTCCTCTTCATCTCCTATCCTCTAGTCTCCATGACCTTTCCCCAGAGGCCCCTGTTTTCAAGCTCTTTTTAAAAATTTGTACAGTGATATACCCTGCTTGTATGTATTAATATATGTATGTATTAATATAAACGGCTATCCTTTCTTCCTTGAAATGTAAAATAATTTTAAAATTTTAAGTATCTTATTTGTTAAAATAATCATTTGACAATTTTCTGTTTCCTCTCCAAATTCCTGTCTGTTACATTTGTCAAGACAGGTGACAGTGGGTAGCCATGGATATTTTTGGGATTTGGGCAGGGGGAAGTTGAATTGAGGCATTAACTTCATTTGGATTTAGGGGAATATGTTTAGGTGGTTCCATTTGTGATTCGTTAATTTTTCTTCCTAGTTTCCCTGGATGTAGGAAAGGTCTGCAAAAATCCTTCTTCTCACTGTGCTGGCATACCAGGGAAAGTTGCAGAGGCTGAAGTTACACCATGATGTGAATGTGTCCCATTGTGCCTAGCACTGGAAGTTATGTAAATAGCAGAGAAAAATCAAGCTATACATACTTAGAACATAGTTTGTGGGTTAGGCTTCCAATCATCAGAAATGTAAAACTGTAAAGAAAGGAAACACAGGGGCAAAAGTATTATAGGAGAGTGCCAAGAAATTAGCTGATACAAATATAATGTTAATTTTCTGGATTCTGTTATGTTTGTGGAACTGTCATTTTGTTTAAGATTTGTAAATTTGTAAAAATTTTAAGATTTATAATTTTTTCTGATTTCTTCTCATTTTAAATAAACATTTACTTTCTTACCCAATTTTTAAATTTAGAAATTCAAATTATTTTAAAGAAGATCTGCAAAATTGTATAGGCTTTAAGCTACACAAAATTGAATCTTCCCTTATTCTAGTTGTTGTTGGTTTTATAATCCTGCATGTTCATGTATTTAACAAATTGTATAGAGTGCTTACAAAGTGATGCCACTATGACAGACACTAAGAATATATTTGTGAAGAAGGACAGAATTCTTACTCTCATAAACTTTACAGTCTATAGGGTTTCTCCAGGTGTACCCATATAGAAAATCCAGGCAAGGGAAGAAAATTCATAAGTACTCTAGATGATTCTTATAATTAAGAAAGCATAGGAGACATAGAGAGTTTGAAGATTCAACGCTACCTTTTCCCTGATTCAATTCGGACCATACTCAGAGACATCTCTGTAGGTCAGCAGATTATACAGTATCCTCTGAACTGATTCAGGCCTTGAGTTTCTACAGAGCTATAGACTTTCCTACTCATTTTCATTCATGATTTTATTCAATCTATATAACTGTGAAGCTTGACAAACATTTATTGAAAAGCTACTAGATGCTGGTAAATTTAAAACACAATTTATGCTCTTGGTGAGTTAAAATAGGTGGTAGGTAACATCTGAAGATAATTTCTATCAGTTCTTTTCTAGACTGTATGTACATGCTGCTCATACTATCAAGATGTAGGCTCTAAATTCCCTTCTTCTTGAATCTGGGCTGGTGGATTAATAAAATTTGACCAACAGAATTTAGCAGAAGTGATGTCTTAAAACTTCCTAGGCAACATGACAAGAATCTTTGCAGCTTCTAGGTCTCATCCTGGAATTCTAGAAAAAATGCTATCTTAAAAAATCCAACTACACCGAGTCCATGATGTGAAAAAGTTCAAGCCAGCCTATGAAGAAGCCGTAGGGCAAGAAAGACTGCGGATAAAATCTCAGCTGTTCCAATGGAGGCACCAGACACATAAGCAAAGAATCCTTCTTGGTTGTCCAGTCCCGGCTGACATTTGGCTGCCACCATATGAGAGAATGCAAGGGAGACCAACTCACAGGGCTGTGAAAATAGCAATGAACTTATTCTAAGCTATTACATTTTAAGCAATAAATAGGTAACTGAAACAGAATATAAAACACCTTTAATAAGGTGTAGTTGGTTCTCTGACACAACAAAGTGAAAAACAATAAGAATGGGCAGGAGAAGCACTTATTCTAGCCTATGCAGAGGAGGAAGAGAGAAGAACAAGGAGAGACATAAAGAGGAGGAAGGGAAACCTTTCTGAAGGATGTGTCTAAGCTGTGTTAAAGCATGAGGAAGGAGTAAGTCAAATAGGGAATGTGAAAAATAAGGTTCATTACAAGAAGAAATAACACCATGGGCAAGGCCCAGAAGTATGCAACAAAGGCGATACAAATAAATTGATACATTGATATATGCAATTCAGAATTACTAGAACATAAATTTCAGAGTGGCATGAAACGAGGTTAGAAATAGGAATTGGCTCTTGGACAGCTTTGAATGTCATGCCAAGAAATTTGAACACTCTCTCATGGTTTCAACTTCATACTTCTCAAATTGTAGAGGACACAGAGTATGGAAAGCTGTAGGATGAACATGATATATCTTTCTGAAGAGTCTATTATACTCAATGGCAGCAATTTCATGTAATATCTTTATATTTAAGCAAACACAAACACATTAAGGTTTAGGATGTCATACTCAATTAATTTTAAAGGTAATTCAAGAGATTTCAAGGCAGAAGGCTATCTGCTTTAAAGCTATTGGTCAGCTCCCTGGGGGTATCACCTTACTCTTTTATCATCAGGTCTCTGGGGAAATTTGACAAGTTAATACGGAGGCACTAAGAAGACTCAGGTAGATTCTTCAGTTCCTGATTCGATCTCTATTGAACTGTGTAACCCTTGCCAACCCCTCATTCGGGGCCCAAATCTTGTCTCTTGAATCACGAATTCCTTATCATGTGATAGATTTCCCAGAACCAAGATTCTTCCCTCTGTCCTAATAAAAAATGACCACACTGCAGATTTCCATTTCTGCAGTGCACCTGTCAACTGATTGGAGTCTCTTGAGGTGAGACATCAGCCTGAGTTTGCTAAGCACTATGATTTAAATGCTGCCACTCTCTTTGAGGCCAATCCTTACAGCTAAGATTATTTCTGAGATCCTTCTACCATTTCCATGTTTTCTTTCTGACAGCTGTTGAGTTTCCTGCATGCCTCACAAGTGAGCCTGTACAATACTTAGCAGATGCACAGAATTAGTATTTATTTGTAGTTGTATTTTGTAGGATTATTAGGGTAAACTGAACCACTTCTCCAAGTTTCATTTTAAAATTTGTAATATGAGGAAGTTAAAGAGTTTCTGAGCCCTAAAATTTAACATGTTAAAAATAATCCTAACCAATGATTTAAATATACTGACAAGTTAGATCAAGATGAGCTCATCAATCTGTTTACCTCTTCAGAAAAAAAATTCCTTAGAAAAAAATAAAAAAACAAAATGAGTCTCATAACTTTACTAAAAAATCAGAATAGGTACTATTGGCAGACCAGAATTTTAAGAAATCCATAAAAGCCCAAAAGATAGGAGGCACACAGGATCAGACTGATACTCAAAAAAGAATTTCTGCAAAGTTGAGGGTAGACTTGGAATTTTTCCATTCATTCATTCATTAATTTATTCATTATTCATTCACTCATTCATGTATGTATTGATTTAGATATTATGTAAAAAGTGCCTACTAGGTGCCAGGCACTGTTTTTAGCACTAAGAATAACACAGTGAACAAAACAGAGTCCCTGCCTTCATGAAGCTTTCAATCTTGTAAGGAAAACAGACAAGAAACAAGCAAATAAACAATAAGTGATATATGTTTGATAATGATGATAAATAGTATTAAGAATAAAATAAAGCAGTGTAAGGAGTTAGAGTGTAAAGTGGAGCCAGAGGAGGCTATTTTCAATAGGTTGGTCAGGGGAAGCCTCTGTAAGGAGGTGGCATTTAAACAAAGACCTGAAAGAAGTTTGTGTGCATGCCAAGTGCTCATCTGAGGGAATAGCATTTCAGGCAGAGTGAACACTAAGTATAAAGACCCTGATCCAGGAGTGTGTTTGGTAAATTGAGGACTGAGAAGGTCCCAGTGGCCAAAGCAGAGCGAACACTGAAGGCAGAGGGGATAGATCAATAAAGCCTTCTGGGAAGGCCAGGGTAAGGACTTAGGGACATAGAATTTTGTTCTAAATGTGATAACATGCCAAAAGAGAGTTTTAAGGCACAATGTGACTTGTATTTTTGTTTTTAAGAGATAGGGTCTTGATGTGTTGCCCAGGCTGGAGTGCAGTGGATTATCTACAGGAGTGATCATAGCACACTACAGCCTCAAACTCTTGAGCTCACACGACCCTCTTCCCTCAGCCTCCAGAGTAGCTGGGGCTAAAGGGATGTACTACCACAATTTGCATTTTTTTAAAAGGATCACTCTTGCTATGTGGCAAATAAAGAACAATAGGGAAGAGGTACAGAAGGAAAGAATTGTAGTAGTCAAGCCAGTCAGAGGTTACAGGAATGGTCCAAGAAGAGATGGTGATTGTTCTAGGGCAGTAACCACAGAGGTTATATGAAAAAAAAAATGAGTGATACCTACAATTAACTCTAAACAATTATTTGAACTGAAAATAAAATTAATAAATTCCAAATTATTATCACCTGGAATGATACAACATGGCAGTAGTAGGAGAAAGTGGACAAAAGGAAGTGAAATGTATCAAGGGCAAGACACAGATGCTGCTTAATTATAGGAGTTAAAGAATAATATATGTAAAATGGTGGTTAAAATGGAAATATTTATGAGCAGAAGAAAAATCAGATATACAACAAAAGGAAGAAATCATCTTAATTTTACAAATGGTAAAAAAGAAAAAAGTAGTAAATAGTGTAAAATAGCATAAATAAGTAAAATCACAATTATATAAATACATAAATATAATATAAATAAATTAAATCCTTCTAATAAAATAAAGCTTATGCATAATTGGGCTTTAAAAATCCAGCTATAAGGCACAGTGGCCCATGCCTGTAATTTCAGCACTTTGAGAGGCTGAGGCAGGCAGATCACTTGAGGCCAGGAGTTCAAGACTAGCTTGGCTAACATGGCAAAACCCTGTCTCTACCAAAAATACAAAAATTAAGTGCAGTGGCCGTGCCTGTAGCCCAGCTACTCCGATAGCTGAGGCATGAGAAACGCTTGAAACTGGGAGGCAGACAGAGGTTGCAGTGAGCCAAGATCTCACTCCAGCCTGGGTGACAGAGTGATACTCTGTCTCAAAAGAAAAAAAAAAATACAGCTATATTGGAACACAGTACCAGAACCCCTGGAAACTCAGTGTCAGAATCGACCTTAAATAAGAATCAGTGAGTAGACTTTGGGATAAAGGGCTTTCTCTTTTAGGACCCTAGAAAGTTAAGCAGGGATGTTAGGCATATCTGGGCACTGACACTTGTGATTGCTCCTGGAGAAAAGAAATGGAGCACTGAAGAACAGGCTAGAAGATATACTTATTTCTATTCTTCACGATATACATTTTGTGCTTTTTTGAACTTAGTTTTCCCATGCATTTATTTTTTTCTTTTAAAAAAATTGAGCACATTGTTCACTCAAATAATTAATATGTTTAAAATAATATTTGGGGGAAGTTACCACACATATACAATTATGTGATTTTTGACAAAGGTGAAATTCAGTAAAGAGTGAATGATTTTTTGAATACATGGTTCTGGATCTATTGGATATCTATATAGAAAAAAATCAACCCTGACACCTTTCTCACATTATTCACAATATTAAAATAGATCAAAGATCTAAATATGAAGAGTAAAACAATGAAACTCTAGAAGAAAACAGTATATCTTCATGGCCTTAAGATAGGCAATGTTTTCTTAAACACAAAAAGCACTGACCATGAAATAAGAGGTTAATCAAATAGACTTCATTAAAATTAAAAACTTCTGTTTATCAAAATACATCATTAAGACAGTGAGCAATAATTTACTGATTAGAAGAATAAAAATATAAAATATTGACATATGTCTTGCATCCCAAACATATAAAATTCAACTACAAATCAGTAAGAGAAAGACAACTCGATGTTTTAAGAAATGAACAGAAGATTCAAGTAGGCCTTTCATAAATGTAGATATTTAAATAGCCAATAGGCAAATGAAGAAAGATTCAATATCATTATTTGTCAGGGAACTGAAATTTAAAACCACACTCAGATACCATTACATACTTTCAAAATCAGCACTACTACTTCTATATATTGTTCGTGGGGTTTAAATGGGTACAACCACTCTGTTCCTTCCATTTCTATATCCCCTATACCCATTAGCAAATTTTCATCCTGCCTCAAAATTCCATTGCTTAGCACGAGGTGATAGCTTTCTTTTTTTTCTCCATACATAGCTTTTCCTTTTTAGTTCAACTTCAAATACCAAGCACATAATAAAAACTAAACGTATAAATCTGTACCAGCCTCCTTTCTTGTCTATTCATCCTATCTTTGCTTTCTTTGGTTCCTTACTAGGCGACAAAGTGACTTGTGTTTCCTTACTTATCATGGAGAGAGATTTAATCTATTATGTCCAGTTTAACAGCTAAATGATTTGTATATTGATGAGAGACTTGCTAGGAGAGAGTACACATGAAGAGCTCCCCCAAAACCAAAAACTTAATTTTTTTTTTATTATTTTCAAGGGGCTTTGTATATACAGTACTAATCGCTTTATAAATGGAGAATGAACTTGGCATAAAAATAGTTAGACAAAAATTCAAGACCAGAATATTTAGGGAATTGATGTTGCTCTCATATTCTAGGTATGACAAGATAATGACCCTCCAATTTTGTCTGAGTGTTGCTTTCCCTTTACTTCATCATAGGTAATGTGTTTTCTTTTTTCTATTATTGATATCCAGAACAGCAAATTAAAAAAAAATCCACTCCTCTTTCTCTTTTCCCTCATAGTCTTTACACATTGAAATCACTGTTTTCCATGGCTAGAGATTCCCTGCTATCCTCTCTTCAAAAGTAGTCTGTGCTCTTCCAATCTTTTCTCTCCACAGCATCCCTACAGTCAAATCCGAACTTTCAGGAGCCAGTGTTACCTCTTAGTCTCAGTGCTTTCAGGAAATTCACTTTCAGGAAAAGGATTTGATAGAGAATTCACTTTTTTCCACAGGTGGCTGCTTTAAGGAATTATCTTTTAAAATTTTTTTAAATTATGTTTTAAAAATAAATTTCTGATGGTGGAATTTAAAAGTCTGACAAACTAGTAGAGGGATGGTGGTTGGATTTTTAGGTTAGTAACCTTCCCTCTAACCTTCCCTCTGCCCCTTATAGCTACAACACAAGATCTCTTTTCCAGTAAAGCTAGTTCTGTTTTCAAGAGACTACAAAGTATAGCTGTCTGATCTGCCCTTAGTCCCATGTCACTTTGATCTATTTTCTTTCAGAGGTATCTCCTTCTCAAAAAGCCAGGAGGAACTGGCAAAGAGTTGAAAAGAGTTCTTTTTTTTTTTTTTTTTTTTTTTTTTTTTTTTTTTTCCACCCAGTCTGAAATGACCTAAGTTGCAAGGACTGGGTGATCTGAGTTTCTTTGCAAAGTACAAAGTGTTGTTTTTCGTGGTTGGTAGTAAACAAGGAGCAGAATGCATCATTGGTAACACTTAATCAAAAACAACTCTTCAGTTTATGACCTATTGCCTAAATCAATAACAGTTTACAATGGACTTGTCTGTAAGTGGAGACTCTGAATATAATAAAATGTTCACATCATGACTTCTGTAAAAAGCATTAGCAACTAAAAAAAGCCAATCATTGCTGCCTTTGCACTGAGCATGAAGGACATTTCTACTGTTTAATAAGAAGGAACATCATCTCAATAGTTTATAACACATAGTGTTCAAAAGTTATAAACCTATTGCTTTAGTATTTTAAAGTTAGAGCCTTAGTATGGAAGGACTATAGCCCAAAGAGATCAATAGCATTTTGTATAATGTTAATATGTTATCATTATTTAGGCTCAAATAAAGATTAATAAGGGAATCCCAAAAATTAATAGCCAAAGCAAAAAACTTATGAAGAGATGGTGGACTCAACTCTTTGTGATAGATATAGAACTCTTTGAGGCTCTCATTAAATACAAAACCTGTTCCTTTAGTCTCTTTGTATAAATAGTCAATACCAAATAAACATCAGTAATTTGGGGTTAACATTAGCATCCCTGTACCTAAGTCAAAATTGGACCACCTAAAAATAATTATATGCTCCCACCTTCAATTTGTGTCTTTGACATAGTTTCTTGTTTCTTACACAGACACTTGAAATTTGGCATCTACAAGTAAAGAAAGAATTTACCTAAGGAACTGGTGGCCATGGCCTAAGGAATTAGTATGACGAAATGACTAAGGATGTTAATAACAATACTTACAGCTACCATATATGCATAAAGTACTTACTGTGTTAAGGACTGCATTAAGCCCTCAGTGTATAGTGTCTCATTTAATCCTTTCAAAATTCCATAATGTAATTATTATTCCCAATTTACAGAGAACAAATCTATGGAAAAATGAGATAAAATCTTCCCTAACATTGCAGTTAGGAACTGCCAGAATTTGAAACTAGGCTCTCTCGCTCTGAAGTGACATTAGTAGCCACCTGAACTCATTAAATTAGTTATTTGTTTTTTCATCAAATATTTTCAAGTATGCATTACGTTCTCAGCACTGTGGTAGACTCCAAGGCATATATGAGCGAGTGATATCAGGTATGGTACCTGCTTTCATAGAATGTAAGGCCTAGCAGTCAACATGAACATTAATGAAATAGTTACACAAACAAATGTAAAATTGCAAAGTGACTGGTATACAAAGGAGGGATGTATGATGCTATGAGACTCAATCAGGGAGATTAGGGAAGGTTTTGCTGAGGAACTGACATATGCACTAGATATGAAAGATACGCAGCCTTAAACTAGACAAAGAGGAAAAAGAAGAGATTTCAAGGCAGAGGAAATACAGTGTACAAATTCTCTGTGGCAAGTGGGAATAGAAAGAATGCTAGTAACTGATAAAAGGCCAGTGTGAGGTGGGATCACAGAGAGTGAAAGAAAGAGTACAAGACAAGGCCGGAAAGGTTTTATAGGCCATGTTAACTTATGTCTTTGTCTTATTATTTTAAGCACTGAAAGATTTTATATTATTTTATTATTTTTATTCTTAATTCTTTTAGAGACAGAATCTCACTGTGTCCCCCTGGCTGGAGTGTAGTGGCATGACAATGGTTCATTGAAGCTTCAAACTACTGAGCTCAAGCAATGCTTCCACCTTAACCTCCCTAGTTGCTAGGACTACAGTGTTGTGCCACCATACCCAGCTAAATTTTTTATTTTTTAGAGATGAGATCACTCACTATGTTGTTCAGGTTGGTATCAAATTACAGGGCTCAGGTGATCCTCCTGTCTTAGCCTCCCAAAGTGCTGGGATTACAGATGTGAGCCACCATGCCCAGCCCAAGCACTAAATATGTTAAATGGAGGAAATTTCATAAATGGGTTTATATTTTGAAAAGACTACACTAACTTTAATGTTGACAATGGGATGGAAAAATATCAATGAATATGCACAAATGAATTAAAAGTTTATTGTAATAGACCAAGTGACAGATGACTGGACTCAAGTGAAGAGGGTGATAAAGGGAAGTGGATTGAATCAAGCTATCAGAGGCTTGATTTTTTTTAATCATATAGAAAAATCAATAGAACTCTCTTGCTAAATGATCTAAGCCAGTTTGGTCACACGTAACTATTTTGTTCTTTTTGACAGATAACGGTAGTCACCAACTGTTGAATGAAAGGGTTGGCTATTAAGTTACAATAAAACAAGCTTTGGACCACATTCCACTGTACACACAAACATTTAAAAAATAGAGCTGGGTGTAGTGGCTCGTGCCTATAATCCCAGCATTTTGGGAGACTGGGGTGGGCCAATCACTTGAAGTCAGGATTTCGAGACCAGCCTGGCCAACATGATCTGTCTCTAATAAAAGCAGTTCTAGCCAGAGCAATCAGGAAAAAAAAAAGAAATAAAGGGTATTCAATAAGGAAAGGGGGAAGTCAAATTGTCTCTATTTGCAGCTGACATGATGGTATATTTAGAAGACCGCATTGTCTCAGCCCAATGATAAGTCTCAGTCTTATCTCCTGAAACTGATAAGCAACTACAGCAAAGTCTAAGGATGCAAAATCAATTTGCAGAAATTCACAAGCATTCCTATACACCAATAACAGACTATCAGCCAAATCAAGAGTGAACTCCCATTCACAATTGCTACAAAGAGAATAAAATACCTAGGAATACAACTAATAAAGGATGTAAAGGACCTCTTCAAGGAGAACTACAAACCGCTGCTCAAGGAAATGAGAGAGGACACAAACAGATGGAAAAACATTCCATGCTCATGGTTAGAAAGAATCAATATTGTGAAAACGGCCATACTGCCTAAAGTAATTTATAGATTCAATGCTATCCCCATCAAGCTACCAATGTTCATCTTCACAGAACTGGAAAAAACCACCTTAAACTTCATATGGAACCAAAAGAGAGAATGCATAGCCAAGACAATCCTAATCAAAAAGAACAAAGCTGGAGGCATCATGCTACCTGACTTCAAACTATACTACAAGGCTACCATAATCAAAACAGCACGGTACTGGTACCAAAACAGAGATATAGACCAATGGAACAGAACAGAGGCCTCAGAGGCAATGCCACACATCTACAACTATCGGACTTTTGACAAACCTGACAAAAAAGAAGCAATGGGGAAAGGATTCCCTGTTTAATAAATGGTGTTGGAAAAACCGGCTAGCCATGTGCAGAAAGCAGAAACTGGACCCCTTCCTGACACCTTACACTAAAATTAACTCCAGATGGATTAAAGACTTAAACATAAGACCTAACACCATAAAAACTCTAGAAGAAAACCTAGGCAAAACCATTCAAGACATAGGCATAGGCAAGGACTTCATGACTAAAACACCAAAAGCATGGCAACAAAAGCCAAAATAGACAAATGGGACCTAAAAATTCCAGAGCTTCTGTACAGCAAAATAAACAATCATTAGAGTGAACTGGCAACCAACAGAATGGGAAAAAAAATTTGCGATCTACACATCTAATAAAGGGCTAATATCCAGAATCTACAAAGAACTAAAACAGATTTACAAGAAAAATACTAACAAGCCCATTCAAAAGTGGGCAAACGATATGAACAGACACTTTTCAAAAGAAGACATATATGAGGCCAATAAACATGAAAACATGCTCATCCTCACTGGTCATTAGACAAATGCAAATCAAAACCACATTGAGATACCATCTCACACCAGTTAGAATGGCAATCATTACAAAATCTGGAGGCAACAGATGCTGGAGATGATGTGGAGAAATAGGAACACGTTTACATTATGGTGGGAGTGTAAATTAATTCAACCCTTGTGGAAGACTGTGGTGATTCCTCAAGGATCTAGAAATAGAAATTCCATTTGACCTAGCAATCCCATTACTGGGCATATATCCAAAGGATTATAAATCATTCAATTATAAAGACACATACACATGTATGTTCATTGTGGCACTGTTTACAATAGTAAAGACCTGGAACCAACCCAAATGCCCATTGATGATAGAGTGGACAAAGAAAATGTGGCACATATACACCATGGAATATATGCAGCCATAAAAAAGATGAGATTGTGTCCTTTGTAGGGACATGGATGAATCTGGAAACCATCATTCTCAGCAAACTGACACAAGAACAGAAAATCAAACTCTGCATGTTCTCACCCATAGGTGGATGTTGAACAATGAGAACATTTGGACACAGGGAGGGGAGCATCACACCCATGGGGGGGTGCTAGGGGAGGGATAGCAGAGGGTAGGGCAGTTGGGGAGGGATAACATGGGGAGAAATGCCAGATAAAGGTAATGGCGGGATGGAGGCAGCAAACTGCATTGCCATGTATGTACCTAGGCAACAATCCTGCATGATCTGCACATGTACTCCAGAACCTAAAGTACAAAAAAAAAAGTAATCAAATAACAAACAAACAAACAAACAAACACAAAACACAACAATTAGCCAGATGTCGTGGCATGTGCTTACAATGCCAGCTACTCAGGAGGCTGAGGTGGAGAATCGCTTGAACCTGCGAGGCGGAGGCTGCAGTGAGCTGAGATTGTGCCACTGTACTCCAGCCTGGGAGACAGAGCAAGACTCCATCTCAAAAAATAAAAATAAAAAATAAACAGTTATTGACAGGGAGTCATAGACACAATAATTCATATAATCTCTTCAATAAACTCAATTACCATCCAGCTTTTTCATGTATTAGTTATCCATTGATGCATAACAAATTACCCCAAAATTTAGTGACTTGAAACAACAATAAATATTTATTATATCACAGTTTCTGTGGGTCAGGGATTTCAGAGTAGGTTAGCTGGGTAGTTTTGGTTCAGGATCTCATGAATAAAGATGTTGGCCTGGGCTCTTGTTACCTAAGGCCTGACTGGGAACAAATGATTTGCTTCCAAGGTGACTCATTCACATGACTGACAAATTAGTCTTCACATCTCCAGAATATTTAGTTACACAAGTTAGCTCTGTTTGATATGGGAAGAGACTAAAAAAAGAGATGAACACTAAGGATCATTGGTGTTAGGTCATTGAGGGCCAACTTGGAGGCTGGCTATCATATATGGCTACAACATATATGAAAGGTTCATTTAAGGCAAACATGGCAATATTGAGGCAGGATTTAGGCAAACAGAATCCATGAAATCAATAGCTACATATAGCAAATTTTAGAAATCAAACCTTGGATGCCATTCCTGAGAATAAAGATTATGATACTTACTAGATTTTTACACCCCATTCTGGAAAGGTAGGCTGTCTAAAATATATTAGCCAATACATATACTTTGAACAATGCTAATTTCACCAATGTAAACACATTGCCATATTGCTTATATTCATTTTGCTAATTAAAAAAGAGTATAGTGTTGTTCAAGATAAGTATGACTAGAGCACTTCACATAGCTTCCTCTGGAGTGTGGTCTTTTGATTAAACATTTTTTGACCACACCTGGGAATGTGACTTCTTAATTATGGCAAGCAAGTGCCCTTATTGCCTAAATTAACACACATAATATCAAACACATATAAAGCCACACATAATATCATATTATCTATGATCATTTATTTAAAAGTAAATTACAGACATCATAATACCATCAATTATTTAGAAGATGCAACCCATGAGCAAAAGTAACTATCTTGGCCAATGACTATCACCAAATGGGGCTGCTCATACTAGAATGCCTTACAATGGAAATTACTGGCCATTAGCAAAGCATTTCTGGATTGGAATGTGTTTCAGAAAAAGCACTTATATTGATTTTTATTTATGAGGACAAGGCATTTAAGACTATATTATAGGGTTAACATGAGAATTACATAAGTTAATATATTATTTCAAAGTACTTAGGACAAGTGTCTGGTACATACTAAAGTCAGTAAATGTGATGATGATGATGGTGATGGTGGTGATGGTGGCGATCATCTAACAACTTCGGATAGATACATGTCTCTTTATGATTATCAGTTGTATTGAATACAGCTATACTAACCAGATTCCTTTTTAGAGCTGAAAAACTTCTTTGCTCAGCTTCTGGGAATGATGTTGGCTGACAACTCTCAAAATATCAGTTCCACACAGGAATTGCTCTCAGCCTTACTCAAGGTCACACTCATTTCCAGGAGTCAGCAATTAGATAAATGAGTGGTCACTGATGTACACACAGAGGTTTACCCCTCTGCCTTCATTTGTGATGCCTCTAAAGTGCCACTCTAGCCTTAAAGCCACCCCTAGGGTCAGCTTAAGCTTTATTGTAAGAACATCACAGCTAACTTGTCCCTCTACTCAATCCTGCATTTCACTAGCGTGAATACTTATTCTCGAATAAGTATTCCTGCATGCAAATCTCCATCTCAGTGTCTGTTTTCCAGGGAACATGATCAAGCACATCAATGTTATTTAGTAACTTAGAAGGCTGTATAGCTGGGCATGATGGCTTATGCCCTAATCCCAGTACTATGGGAGGCTGAGGCAGAAGAATCACTTGAGGCCAGGAGTTAAGAGACCAACCTGGGAAACATAGAGAAGGCTTGTCTCTATAAAACATTTTTTAAAATAATATTTTTAAAAAGAAGACTGCATAAACAAATGTATCATTTTTATTAGTTGGTAAAGGTTAACACAAGGTATAAGTTCGAGATAAAGTCATACACATAATTAAAAGTATTATTGTTCATTTAGGTTAGAAATTTGAGATGTTAAGTTGGTACTAGAGACTAACAGAACAAATTATTAATTGAAATGTTTATCATATTAAATACTTCCTTACTGGAAAATCTGAAAATATATATAAACTATTTATCTAATGTATGGGAGCACAAAAGTCTACGAAAACTTTTAACACAGCAAACAAAGTTAGTTTAGATTCTGCTTGCCAGGATAGGCTAGGGAATAATGCTCATAGTAATAAACTATTCCAAAATCTGAGAAGCCTATCATATGACAGTTTCTTACTCAGGCAAATCTGCCGAGAGTCCAGGAGTTTCTCCACATCAACACTTCACATAATGACACAACATTCCAGATTGCTAACTTTGTCTGGTATTTCCATTTCAATGTGATGTCTCAGGGCTTTTTGTACCAGAAAAGATGGTATGGATGAGCAAATCGTACACTGACTCTTACATGCTTTGGCATGGAAGTGATACATATCACCTTTGATCACTTTCCATTGGTAGAACCAGTCACATGGCCCTGCTCAACTTGCAGAATTAAGAAACGTAGAATTTTACATATTCAGAAGAGAGAGAAAAACTGAAAATATTGGCAAATATTGGTAATATCATTAACAGGGGAAGTTATACTGTCCAAGGAAAGCTAACGTTTTAGTTTCCATAAGGATCATCTTATTAAAAATCCATTTTATTTTTGTTTTTGAGATAGGGTCTCACTCTGTCACCCAAACTGGAGTGCAGCAGTGTGATTAGAGATCACTACAGCCTCGACCTCCTAGGCTCAAGCAATCCTCCCACCTCAGCCTCCCTTGTAGCTGGGACTACAAGTGCATGCCAGCACACCCAGCTATTTAAAAAAAATTTTTGTATATATGGGGTCTCACTATGTTGCCTAGGCTGGTCTTGAACTCCTGAGCTCAAGTGATTGTACCAGCTCCGCCTCCCAAAGTGCTGGGATTATAGGCAGGAGCCACTGCGCCTGGCCAATGGCTGTATTAATTTACATTCCCACCAACCATGTATGTTTCTTTTTCTCTGCATCCTGGCCAGCATTTATTTTTTGTCTTCTTAAAAATGTTTATTAGTATTTTTTTAGAGATGGAGTCTCATTATGTTGCCCAGGCTAGAACGAAGGGATCACAGGTGTGATCATAGTGTACAACAGCTCAAATTCCTGGTCTCAGCCTCCTGAGTAGCTGGGATTGCAGACACATGCTACCACACCCGACTATTATTTTGCCTTTTTGATAATAGGCATTCTAACTGGGGTAAGATGATATCTCACTGTGGTTTTGATTTGCATTTCCTTGATTATTAATGATGTTGGGCATTTTTTTCATGTATTCATTGGCCGTTCGTATGTTCTTTTGAGAAATGTCTATTCAGATCCTTCACCCACTTTTTAACGGGATTATTATTATTTTTTTCCTGGTGGGTTTCTTATATATTCTGGATATTAGTCCCTTGTCAGATTAATAATTTGCAAATACTTTCACTCTACAAGTTGGCTCTTTGCTCTGTTGATTGTTTCCTTTGCTGTGCAGAAGCTTTCTAGTTTAATATAATCCCATTTAAAAATTTTTGTTTCTGTTGCCTGCGCTTTTGGTCTTAGCCATAAAATCTTTGGCTAGACTAATGTAGATCAATGTCCTGAAGTGTTTCTCCTGTGTTTTCTTTTAGTGGTTTTTACAGCTTGGGGTTTCATATTTTAAGTTTTAAGTTCATTTTAAATTGATATTTATATATGGTGAGAGATAGGAGTTAGGTGTCATTCTTCTATATACGGATATCCAGTTTTCCCAACATGATTTATTAAAGAGAATATTCTTTCCCCAATATATATTCTTGGCACGTTGGTCAAAAATCAGTTGGCTATAAATAGATGGATTATTCTTGGGTTCTGTCTTCTGTTCTGTTGGTCTATTGTCTGTTTTTATACCATTACTATGTTGTTTGGGTTACAATAGCTTTATAGTATATTTTGAAGTCTGTTTGTACAATGTCTCTCACTTTATTATTTTTGCTCAGTAATGCTTTGGCTACTCAGGGTCTTTTGTGGTTCCATACAAATATTATGATTATTTTTTTTATTTCTGTGAGTAATGTCATTGGTGTTTTGATAGGGATTACTTTGGGTAGTCTGATAATTTTAGTAATATCAATTATTCTATCCATGAACATGAGATATCTTTCTATTTGTTTGTGTCTTTTTCAATTTATTTCATCAGTGTTTCATTGTTTTTGGCATACAGGTCTTTTACCACCTTGGTTACATTTGTTTCTAAGTATTTGTTTTTTGTAGCTATTGGAAATGGAATTGCTTAATGTCTTTTCCAGCTTGTTATTGGTGTATAGAAACACTACTGATTTTTGTATCCTGCAACTTTGCTGAATTTGTTTATCAGTTCTAAGAGCTTTTTGGTGGAGTCTGTTTTGTTTTCCTTTTTAATGGTGTCTTGCTCTGTCACTCAGGCTGGAATGCAGTGGCATGATCATTGCTCATTGCAGCCTTGAACTCCAGGGTACAAGTGATCCTCCTACCCAGCCTCACGAGTAGCTAGGACAACAGACATGTGCCACCACATCTGACTAATGTTTTAAAATTTTTTAAGAGATGGGGTCTCACTATGTTGAACAGGCTGGTTTTGGACCCCTGGGCTCAAGCAAACCTCCTGCTTCAGCCTTTCAAAGCGCTGAGATTACAGGCATGAATCACCATGCTCTCAGCCTTTTTGGTGGAGTCTTTAGGTTTTTCTAGATATAAGATTATGTTGTCTGCAAAGAGAAAACATACGGACTTCCTTCTTTCCAGTTGGATGTCTTTTAATTACTTCTCTTGCCTGATTGCTCTGGCTAGGACTTCCAGTACCACGTTGAATAAGAGTGATGAAAGTAGTCATCTTTGTCTTGTTCCAGTGCTTTGCAGAAAGGCTTTCAGCATTTTTTCTGTTCAGTATGATTTTAGCTCTGGACTAACCATATATGGACCTTAATATGTTGAGGTATGTTCTTTCTATGGCTTATTTGTTGAGAGTTTTTATCATAAAGGAAGTTAAATTTTATCAAATGCTTTCCTGTATCTGTTGAGATGATCATAAAGTTTTTATCCTTCATTCTGTTGGTACAATATATCACATTTATTAATTTGCATATCTTGAACTATCCTTGCATCCCTGGGATGAATCCCATTGATCATGGTGCATTATCTTTTCTCTGTGTTGTAACTTTTTTACTTTATAAACTTTTTATTTTTAAATATTTTGTAACTCTTTTGTAATAGTTTAAAACACAAATACATTGTGAAGCTGCATAAAAATATTCTTTCCTTATATCCTTATTCTATAGGCTTTTTGTAATTTTAAAAATTAAAAATTTTTTTTAAAAGCCTTTTAAATATTTTTGTTAGGATTGAAGACACACACAGACATATCAGCCTAAGTCTACACAGGGTCAAGATCATCAGTATCACTGTCTTTCACCACCGTATCTTGTCCTACTGAAAGTTCTTCAGGGGCAACAACACACAGGGAGCTGTCATCTCCTATGGTAATAATGCCTTCTTCTGGAATGCCTTCTGAAAGATCTGCCTATCCATGAACATTAAGTATCTTTCTATTTGTTTGTGTCCTTTTCAATTTCTTTGGCTGCTTAACAGTTAACTTTTTTTAAAAAGTGTAGGGAATATACTAGAAAATAATGATAAAAAGTATAGTATAACAAATACATAAGCCAATAACAGTTGTTTATTATAATTATCAAGTATTATATACTGTGTATAATTGTGTATGCTAGACTTTTATACTAGACTGGCAATGCAGTAGCTTTGTTTACACCAGCATCACCACAAACACATGCAATGTGTTGTGCTATATTACAATTACTACAATGTCACCAGGCGATAGAAATTTTTCAGCTTCATTATAATCATATGGGACCATGATTGCATATAAGGTCAGATATTAACCAAAATATCATTATGAGGTACATGGCTAAAGTTGTTGTATGTATAAATAAAAGTGAGCTTTGCCTGAATTTAATTCCACATTTGACCATTCACTACTTTAAAAAGGACTCTTAGGGTGCTGTAGCTCATACCTATAATCTCAGCCAAGATTATAGATTATAGCCTTTGGGAGGCCAAGCAGGAGGACTGTTTGAGCCCATGGGTTCAAGACCAGCCTGAACAACATAGCAGGACTCTGTTTTAAAAATAAATAAGTAAATAAAATAAAAAGGAGTAAAATTCCCGTCAAGTAAATATATCTCACACCTTTATTTCTATGGCATTCTTCAATAAGAAAAACATTCATTTGAGAAACATTTCATATTATAGATTATAAGACACCTTATACCATGAAAAGTTTTAAACATGAAAAGAGTCCATGAAAACAAAAGTGAATGAAGATACAAATTTCCATGTTTTCCAGATCTTAAAAATAAACATATTAATTTATTTTTGGCATATAGTCCTATATAATTTTATCACATGCAATTGTTTAATATAATGATCACCACAGTCAAGATGTAAAACTATTTCATCACTCCAAAAAAATTCTCTTATGCTGCCCATTCATGGTCACACCTTCCCCACAAGCCTAACCCTTGGCACTACTGATCTTCATTGCTATGATTTTGTCATTTTGAGAATGTTATGTAAACAGAATTATATAATACATAACCTTTTGAGATTGCCTTTTATCTCAGTCAGTATAATAGCCTTGAGATGCACTCAAGTTGCTGTATATCAATAGTGTGTTCCTTCTTATTGCTCAGTAGTATTTCACAATATGGTTATACCAGTTTTTCATTCATCAATTGGAGGACATCTGATTGTTTCATTTTGGGCTACTGCAAATAAAGCTGATACGAACATTTTTGTGTATGTTTTTGTGTGCAAGATTTGCTCTCTCTACAAAAAATATCCAGAAGTTGTATTACTGGGTTGTATAGTAAGTGAGTGTTTAACTTTATAAGAAACTTCCAAACTGTTTTCTAGAGTGGTGGTATCATTTTACATTAGCATCAGCAATGTATGAGTGATATAGTTGCTCTTCATTTTGTCAGCACTTAGTATCATAAGTACTTTTTATTTTAACCATTCTAACAAGTGTGTGGTGATATCTCATTGAGGTGTTAATTTGCATTTTTCTAATGGTCAATTATGTTGAAATATAATAATGCTTTACACTTCTATCATGTTTTGCATTTTTGCAAATAATGCTTCAAACACCTCAATTAATCCTCAAGTACAGTGTGATTTATTTATTTATTTTTTTTTTTCTTGTTGAGACAGAGTCTCACTCTGTCACCCAGGCTGGAGTTCAGTGGCTTGATTTCAACTCACTGCAACCTCCACCTCCCAGGTTCAAGCAATTCTCGTGCCTCAGCTTCCCGAGTAGCTGGGATTACAGGCGCCCACCACAAGGCTGGGCTAATTTTTGTATTTTCAGTAGAGATGGGTTTTACCATGCTGGCCAGGCTGACCTCGAACTCCTGATCTCAAGTGATCTGCCTGCCTCTGCCTCCCAAAGTGCTGGGATTACAGGTGTGAGCCACTGCACCTGGCCAGTGTGGTTTATTTCAAGTGATAAAAAACTGATATATAAATCTGGTAGACAGCAAAATGTTGTTACACCAAAGCAGAATCAAAAGAGTTTAAAACTCAAAAAGAAATGGAGGTACTTTAGTCCAACTTCCCCATTTCACAGAGAACTAAGTTCCAGGGGGATTAAATGACTTCTCCTACAACTGGAATCACATCCAAAAACCACACTTCTGATGCTTGAATCTCTTCCATAATGTCCTATCAAGTAAGTGATAATTTATGCTTGAATCTTTCAAGTGACTGGGAAGCCACTCATTTTTTGCACTGTTCTTTTTGGATGTGCTTCCTGACATTGAACTGAAATGACATATAAACAAGTGAGTAAGTTTGCAAGTATTTTGACGTTGAGTTGAAATGGCTTGCTATAGCTCCTACCAGTGGGTCTAGTTCCATCCTCCGAGACCTTCCAATAGAAGCATAATCACTTTTTCACATGGCAGGACATCAGATACTTGAAGACAGTCATCATGATCTAACATATATATATTCCAGGCTAAACATTTATATTTTCATTCAACCATTAAGGTGAGCTTCTTCACCATTCTGCTTGCTTTTATGTAAACTAGTTCTAGATTTCCTATGGTACAAAATACTGAGGAAAATATTCCTAGCATATAGCCAGAGTCTATACATTTTCCAATTATTCATATCTACTGAAAGAAATAATGTAATGTCCTTGCCTTTCACTTAGTTTATCATGAGTATTTCTTTATGTCATTAAAAACTATCTGTAAATGTATTTTTAAAATTTTAAGCTGAATCCTTTAAAATTGTGTTTATTTTTTGAATGTGTTACATGCACATGGCACAACATTCAAAACATTCGAATTTATACAGTAAAGTATCATTTTTTCCCAGATTTCTAGTCAATTATAATATGCTATTCTATAATGTGACATAATATTTCAAACACCCATTTTTAGAGACATAAATCCTTATGATTATGACACTATCACATGGCTATATCATATCTTTTTAATCATTTGTGTTAAACTTTTTTGGCATTTTAAATAATTTTATTATAAACTTCCTTAAATACATAACATTATGAATATATTTTAGATTATTTCT
Source organism: Sapajus apella (assembly GCF_009761245.1). Lineage (NCBI taxonomy): Eukaryota > Metazoa > Chordata > Mammalia > Primates > Cebidae > Sapajus > Sapajus apella. The sequence continues at coordinate 51,929,388 of NW_022436941.1, forward strand.
TAAAGTAGTTTCTTAGAAGGAAAATGCTGCATTAAACAGTATAGCTTGTACATAATAACTTTCCACAAAATTACTATTTTATGTTTGCACCAGTAATATATGTTTATGGTAAATATTATTTTTCCAGCTTGTTAAATGTCTAAAGGTATTTCACATATGCTGGTGCCTGTCAATATCATACAATTAAATGTAGTTGTTTTTTACTTTTTACTAAATATGATGCCTTACAGTTAATATTTGTTATATTTTATGTGTTTACAAGTTTGTTTTATTCACCAGATTTTAAACTCCTGCAGTCCCATATACCGTATTCGTATTCTAAAGCCTAACATAGACATTTACACAGAGTAGATATTCCGTAAGTTTGTGACATCTAAATGACTGAATAAACATAAAAATCCTACTAGTTTGTTAGACTCTGCCTATATTGTCATAGACTCTCAAAATTTTATTGATTTTAATTACGCCCATATAGGATTTAGCCCAGAGTCAATATCAAACTGTTCCAAAGTTTGGAAAAAATACTATCCTTCCTGATTTTTAATCAGGTAAAAATTTGATAAATATGTATTCTATTTCTTCATTTAAGTCAATGAAATACAAGATGATCCAGGACTGCGAATCTATACTAAAAACCGCTGGAGAGGCTGACTGCCATCTGGGAGTCAGTATCCTTTGGATGCTAAGTCCTTCTCTGACAGTACTATCATCTAGCCTCCCCAACCCCTCCAACTTACTCACAAGGATATTACTTTTTTAAGAAGTCACTAATACTTCATGGGTACCGATAAATGTTACCTATGGATTTTATTGGTGAGTATCCTAGTAACTCTATCAGGAAGAAAATTAAATTAAACTGAAATAAATTAGTATAGATAAACCTGTGGTGTATTCAACTGATTACTGCTTTCTCTTATAGATGCTCCCAGAGCATCCTTAAATTATTTGTTTTATATTGTTGCCTAGGATCAACATGGTCCTGGTTGGTTATCAGGGGTGTTAGAAAATCTCAGTTGAATGAATACAATCCTAGTCAAATAAAGATTATTTATTTGGGAGGGTTTCCATGTGCTATGGATTGTCATTTTATATCACTGGCACCCCTGTAGATGTCCATAATCTCTTCTGTGTTTCTGAAGGTTTGTGACAACTTGGACTACTGAAAAAGTACTTTTTCCTATTAGTAGTTTGGACAGAGTTGAGTAAAGTATCTGCATACAGGTAGCTGTGACTCCTTATCCATGTGAAGGAGATGGGAAGTGGGAAACAGTTGTCAACTCTGATCTCATGAAATACTCTTTGAGGAATCTCTGGATATTAGCTTGGCTGCCACATGACTTCCTGGTTCTGGTAACTTGTGGTAACCCCACCAGGTCTTTTTCAAACTCTGGCAATCTCTGTCAGAGCAGAGACTGTGGGGTTTGCAATTTGCTCATTCCACTCTGGTTCACAAAGTCCTGCCAAGAAGACCCTCAGACCTTCTTCTCTACCCTCCAGAACCCATTTAATTATCTTCTATTCCCTCCAGCCCATGAAAATCTAATTGTGATGGTTAATTTTATGTGTCAACTTGACTGTGGTAACAGATGTCCAGATAGATGACAAAACAATCTTTCTGGGTGCCTCTGTGAAGAAATTTTTAGTATTTGAATCCATAGACTGACTAAAGTTCTGCTCTACCAGTGTGGGTGGGCATCATCTGATTCATTAGAGGCCTGCCTAAATAGAACAAAAAGGGCAGGATAAAGGTGCATTTGCTTTCTTCTTGAGCTGGGACCTCCATCTTCTCCTGCTCTTGGACATCAGAGCTCCTGGTTCTGCAGTCCTCAGACTCTAGGACTTTTACTAGCATCTTCACCCCACATTCTCAGGCCTTACATTGGATGTTATTTGTTCCCCTGGTTCTCAACCCTTTGAACTTGATTACACACTGGCTTTCTTGGTTCTCTAGCTTGCAGACGGCAGATCTTGGGTCTCTGTGACTGAGCCAATTCCTATTATCTCTATCTATCTATCTATCTATCTATCTATCTATACAACTACCTACCTACCTATCTAAAAAAGATAAACTGAGGTAAATAAAATTTTAAGTTTATTTGAGCAAACAGTAATCACAAATTGGGCAACTCTAAACCAGAAGTGGGTTGGATGCTCCACTGAAGGAATGCAGTGTGGAGGCTTTTACAGAAAAAACATGAAAGCAAAGCAAAGAAAATATTTGATTGGTTACAGTTACATCATTTCCTTCTTTGGTCATCCTCTTGTAAAGTCCCTAGCTACATAATTATAAAGCTGCTTCTGACTGATTGAGCTTAAGTTCTGTTTCTTTAATATGTTAATTTACAGGAAATAGCTCAAGTTAAGTTTTAGATTATGTTTGCAAATCAAGCAAGGTTAACTTATGAGGCCTAACTGGGTTTGTCTGCACAGGGATTCTTCATTCAGGTTGGTCTCCATTTTAATTTGTTTTAACAACATGTATCATTCTATTGGTTTTGCTTCTCTGGAGAACCTTGACTAATAGAGAAGTCTCTTAGAGATATTACTGGACTCTCTTTAAACTCTGTGTATTAACTTTGCAGGGCTTCTGTAACAAATTACCCACAAACTGATGGCTTAAAACAACAGAAATTTATTCTCTTATAATTCTGAGGCCAGAAGTCCAAAATCAACACATTAGCAGGGCTGTACTTCTGCGGGAGGATTGAAAGTCCGTTCTTGGCCTTCTCCAGCTTCACATTACTCCATTCTCTGCCTCCATGGTCACAACTACCCTCTCCTCTTCTCTTCTGTCATATATGAATACATATCATTGGCTTTTCAGCACACCAGATAATCCAGGATGATTTCCTCATCTCAAGGTCCCTAATTATATCTGCAAATACCTTTTAATCTAAATAAGGTAACATCCACAGGTTCTAGGATTAGGAGGAAGACTTACCATTTGGGGGAGCCATCATTCAACTCCCTACATCTTACTTAAGAATGCAATTTTTTCCTTCTTTCAAGCTTTGCCTCTCGAAGCTCTGAAGAAATTCAAGACCTGTTTTTTCCTCATCACTTTAGCTTTGAAGACTTATGTCTCCATTTTAAGAAAATTCAATCTATTCCTTTGTTTCAGATGATTTTTTTAAAATTTCTTCTTCTTTTGGTTAAATGACACCAATGGACAGAAAAGTCACTTAGTAAAAACAAAAAAATTCAGGGATTGAGATTTCCACTTTTCAACCTGAAGGCAGATATTTTCCCATGTTTAGTGTTCTATTAGTTTTCCATAATTCCTCAAAGATGGGTACCACTGTTCTCCATCCCATTTGTACTTTTTCCCCCAAATCCTGTAATGCAAAACACTCAGAGAAAATGTTATAATCTAAATTCAAACTGTTAGGTACTCTCTTAGGATTTCTTCCCCTAATTAGGAACAGTATTGCTTTCTGTCAATATCTACACTATGCTTTTGAGTAATATTAACAAGTTGCTATTGGTTGTGAGCTTGGCTTAGTGTTTTGAATATATTACTTCTATTAATGGGACAAATTCTATGGGAAATGTATCACTATGTCCATTTTACAGATAAGGAAAAAGATACCCGGAGTAATATAACTAGTAATGTTGTCAAAGACAAAATTACAGCAAATTTAAAGTTCTAATTGATTTTTATTAGTGATTTTAGAATTGGGCAGCATCTCGTTCTATAAAATAGAATAGGTGTTTCAATAATTAACCAGACATGGTAACTATTTGAGCAGAAGAAGTGGGCAGAAAAGTTCTGCTAAAGAAAGCAGAACTAAGGAATAAAAAGTGTATTGATCATTTCAAAAAGTTACTTTCCTTATAGGATTAAAAAAGAGAAACCTTCCTTATCATGCTGACTAAAACTGCCTGTTGGAAGATTTGGTTGTTTTCTCTCTCCCGATTTCTTGGAAGGTCAGATAAACAACTTAGTTTTGGTTTGGTGACCCGGAGTTTTATGAGTGACTCCATTTTGGTTTGGTCTAGAGGGGCCTAGCACAGGAGCCCAATCCAAAACAACAGCCTCCCATAAATTTTGTTTAACAGTGTTGAAACAGAATTAAACCCAGGTTTGCCTTATTCCATGAACACATGTTCTTTCTATTATGTCAACCCACTTTTCTAGTTTCCTTTGTCGAGAATGAAGCAAATAACAATTAAGGAGTTCTTTCTCTGTCAGCTCTAACCTTACACTAGAAGCTGCTAGTGGGCTTTTCCCTTTCTTGATCATCTTCTGGTTCTGAGCAGAATTTTAAAAGGCCTGTTCTTCATCCTCCCTTAGCATTTTTTGCAAGTCTCATCTCATTTGGGGTTTCAGGTTTCTTGACACTATCCTTTAGGGCCCATGTTACCTTTTTATAATTATCCTTGGTATGTGGTTGCTTTCTCCCAAGGTTTCTGTCACTTCCAATTAGCCAAGCAATTCCTCCTTGTTGGTCAGAATTAGGTTCCCCAGTTGCTCTGCTGGGACATTAAATCATGAGAAAGGCAAGTCAAAAACTTGTCAGATGATTTGATTTTAGCCCAATAAACTTTTAACATGATCCTGTTAAATTTTCTCTTTTGATTGTTGCATTGCTACAGGTATTAACAAATAGTGTACTGAGGGCATTGTGTTATCAACAATAATTCCTTTATGGAGAATTGCAAAGTAGCAATGAATGCTTGAAACCAGTTTTTTTTTTTTTTTGAAACAGGGTCTCACTCTGTTGCCCAAGCTGTAGTGCAGTGACATGATCGTAGCTCATTACAGCCTTAGCCTTCCAGGCTCAAGCCATCCTCCTGGTTGTGAGCTACTATGCCTGGCTAATTCTGTAACTTTAGTGAGACATGGGGGTCTCACTATGTTGTCCAGGCTGGTCTTAAACTCCTGGCCTTAAGCGATCCTCTTACTTCAGCCTCCTAAAGTGCTGGGATTATAGGTCCGAGCCACAATGCACAGCTGAAATTAGTTTTAAATCTTCTGTATAAAACACTAATGCAGTTCCACGTTTCCCACTGTCTATATGTACACATGGCTATTTTAGCACATTCCCATTTGTTAGCCCCCACTCAAGTTTGCCGTGTGGAAAAATATTTTCTGATAAACTAATCTATTTGTATATCACGTCTTGAGTGTAATCTCAAAGCAGAAAATAGGAAATGGAATGGGGATTATGACTTCTTTGAAGCGAAAGATGTCAGAAAGCCTATGAAATAAGATCATAAAGTAGAGGACCAGGAATTGGGGTTGGAAAATATTATACTTAAAATTTTTGCAAGCTTTTAAGATTTAGTATTTCTTTTCATTGTGAACATATGCAAAAAACCCCAGTGTCATTCCAAGTATTTTGGTGACTTTTTCAATTGTAAAAATCACATTTTCCTATCACATTATTATATTTGTAGATATCTGAAGATACAATTAGTATTACTTCAAAATTGTACATGAGGCCTGTTAGATTTTATTATTTAACTACTTAATGCATTAATAAAAAGCACATCTATAGTATACATTTGTTAAATATTCTTATTACCATATAGTATAATTGATTTTATTTATAATCTTGTGCATTGTATTTGATGTACAAAAAAATATCACTCTAATAAGGACTCTATAGGTTTTACCAGACTGTCAAAGGGATCCGTGGCAAAAACAAACAAAAAAAGGTTAAGAAGGTCCGTTACAGACTCTGGCACGGTAGTTAAAAGCATGTAGTCTGATATCACACTGCTTGGGTTAAAATTCTGCCCTGTCACATATGATATGACTTTGGTTAAATTATACATAATCTTTGTGTCTCAGATTCTTCATGTGTAAAATTGAGATAATAATACCTACCTAAAAGTCTTGCTATAAATATGAAGTAATATCAGTAACAAGCTTAATATCAGTAACAAGCTTAATACAATGCCAGGCATATAGTATGGTATTTATCCCTGTATCCACCCCGATGAAAAGAGTTTCATTGGGATCCTATCTACATTTATTTATCTTAAATACTAACTTTGTTTTACTGTCTTGTCACTGATTAAAGTTTTTAATTATATTTTAAAATACTGAATAGTTTTAAATGACATTTTAAAAATACATGTATGATATAAAGAAGAATGATAAAGCCCACATGCCTTCCATCCAGTTTAAGGAGAAGAAAGTTACTTTTACTGTAAAAGGGATGCATATAATTTATTATCCAAACAGTAACAATTTTGGGAGTGACAGTGATGTTAGTCATTACACCAGGAAATCAGCAAATTAGACCTGTGCTAGGCAAACCCGGACTGTGTGGCCAAACCAATACATACAATTATCATACTCTTGTTCACTCCTTCCTTACTTCATCCCCTTCCCTCTGTAGCTAGAGGAAATCACTGTCTTGAATTTGTGCTTACCATCCTTTTGCTTTAATTTATAGATTTACGTCTTATGTTTGTACTTTGAAGATATTTACTTTCATTGGTCCTTTATATAAGTGGAATCCTATTGTAGAATTCTTTTGTGAATTGTTTTATTACTCAACATTTTGTTAATGTGCTCTTTAAGAAGAAGAAATTTGAATCATGATACAGATAAAATCCTGTGGTAGACAACCGTCAAAATGGCACCCAATAATCCCTTCTCATACTGCATCTGGGTTGGTGTGTGCGTCTTGTGTTAGCCTGTTCTATGTTTCTATAAAACAATACGTGAGGGTGGGTAATTCATAAAGACAAGAGCTTTATTTGGCTCACAGTTCTGCAGGCTGTAGGAGAACCACAGCACAAGCATCTTCTGGTGAGGGCCTCAGGAAGCTTTTCATCATGGGAGAAGGGAAGGGGAGCAGCGTATCACATGGTGGGAAAGAAAGCATAAGAGATGACAGGCCCTTTTAAACAATCAACTCTTGTGTGAACTCACATACTGAGAACTCACTCATTGCAGCAAGGACAGTACCAAGCTATTCATAAGGGATCTACCTTCACGAACCAAACACCTCTCACCAGGCCCCACCTCCAACATTGAGAATCACATTTTAACATGAGATTTGGAGGGGACACACATCCAAACCATATCAGTGACTGACAGGTGGGTCACATATCTGTGCAATAATATGTCACTTTGGGGACTACATCGAAAAGGACTTGTAGACATGGTGGCTTCTGCTTCTTTCTCTCTCGGCGAGAGAAAGAAATTTACCTGTTTTATGGGAAGCCAGGAAGCTCTATGAAGAGGTACATGTGGTGAGGAAGCATGGTATTCTGCTAAATAGCCAGTGAAGAACTAAAGCATCCTGCCAATAGCATGTCAAAATAGATCATCCAGTACTAGTTAAAACAACAGATGACTGCAATTTCAAGTGGTGGTTTGACTGATAACTTCACAAGAGACACTGAGCCAAAACCATTCAGCTAAGCTGCTTCTGGATTTTTGATTTTCAGACACTACATGAGATAAGGAATATTTATTGCTTTACATATTATATTTTGAGGCAGTTATGCAGCAATAGAAAATTAGTATACATTCGATACTTGGAAGTGGGGTGTTAACAAAAACTTAAAATGTTTAAGTGTGGTTTTGGAACTGGCAGTGAGCAGAAGGTACAACTTGGAGGAGAGTGTTAATAAAACTTTGAAGAGCCTTGAAGACATTTATAGAAGCATAATAGATAACTTTGAGGAGGCTGCAGGTGACATCTTAACAGATTAGAAAACTCTTACTGGAAACTGGAGGGAAGGAGATCCTTGTTACATAGTAGCAAAAAGTTTGCAAATTCATTACTCACAGCTATGTGCAAAGAAGAAAATATGCCTAATTAACTGGTTGATCTAACAAAGGAGATAGCCAGCCAAATGTTAAATATCAAAAAATCAATGTTAAATATTTCATGTGGTTTTTCTTCTTGTTGCTTATAGTAAAATGTGTGAGGAGAAAGAAAGTCAAAGGAAGGACTGTTAAACAAAAAGGAGTCATGGCTGGGCATGGTGGCTTATGCCTAAAATGCCAGAACCTTGGGAGGCTGAGGTGGGAGAAATGTTTGAAGCCAGGAGTCCAAGGTCATCCTGACCAACAAAGCAAAAACCTGATTCTATTAAAAAAAAAAAAAAAAAGTCAAAACTTGCTGGATTTGAAGATTCCCAGCTTGTGCAGATGACAAATGATACTAAAATTAGGGAATGTCTCTGAGCAAAAAGCAAATCCAGGGCACTGCCAATGAAACATGAAGTTGAGGTTATAAAGTCCCTTAATACCTCAGAAAGATCTTAAGATGTGCCTCAGAGTATTTTCATTCAGACAAAAGATGTGTCTCAGAAAATCTCTGAATAACATCACAGGTTTTTTAAAAAGTCTAAGGGTGTTTTCATTGGCAAAAGCCTGAGGTAGAAAAAAGTTTATGTGGAAGAGATGTGTGTTTGTTGCTTTTGTCTAATGGAGTGAACTTACACTCAAAATTCACAAGTGAGCCAAAAAGTTTTTAAGAGAAGTCTATTAGCAGGAATACTGCCAGCCTGAACTGAAAGGCACAGAGTACCATATGAAAAGAGGCTTGTGGGACATCCAAGCTTCTATAGGTAGAGAGTAAGCAGAACTGTAAACAAGCAAAAGAAAGGGTGACTCAATGAGTAAGTCCAAAATACCAGAAGGCAGAGCTAAGAAAATTCTAGGCCTCGAATCCTAACCAAGGAACTGCCAATTTGTGCCCAGGTGGGTTTCAGAATTTCTGTGAACCTATGTACCTCCAGTGTTCCCACTTTTTAAATATACATGTCTACATTTATTATCCTATTCATGTGGAAGCAGAGGCTATGTCTTTAGCGTTTGGGTCTTCAGATCAAAAAGAGCTCTTCTTAAGGAGCTGTACTTAAGTACACCTACGAGTGTTATACATAACTGGACCTGATTTATATTTCTAGGCTTTGAATTAATGGTATAATAAGATGAGAGCTTTTGGAGGGGATGAATGTATTTTGCGAATCAAGACCTGTCAATCATTGGGGCCAAATTGTGACAGCCAGTTTCCCGGTATTCATGCCCTTGTGTAATCTCCTCCCATATATTATCAGGGTTATGACTAACAGTATACAGTAGAAGTAATGGTATATCACTTTGAGTGATCATGGTTTCTGTCCTATCTCTTGGATCCCCTGTTCTGGAGAAAGCTAGTTGCCATATTGTGAGAAAACTCAGGCAGCTCTATGAATGAGTCCTCTGAGAAGTGGATCCTCTTAACACCAGTAAAACTTTCAGAAAACTACAGACCAACCAACATCTTGACTGCAAATTTATGAGACCTTGGGCCAAAATACCTAGCTAGGCTACCCCTGGACCCCAAACTCTAAGAAAGTATATAAATATTTTTAGGTTTAAGTTAGGGTAATTTGTTACGCAGTAAGATAACTAATGCAAGTTCACAGGCTGCTTCATATTGAAGTAAGTCTTTTGTAATCTATGGTTTTCCCCACTTGCCCTTCTCCCTCTCCCTTTCTCCAGCAACACATTTGTTGAAATTAATTTGTCCTGATACTCTCCACGATTGGATTTTTCATTTATATTTTCCATTCCAAAACATTACGTTGTTGTAGGTTTCATTGGCTTAAGTTTCATTGGTGTTTATATCTCCTGTAAGTTGAATGGATCTAAAGACCTGATTAGTATCAGGGTCAAATTTTTTTAAGATTTTTAAATCAGTAGCAGTGTTTTTCCATTAAGAAGCGTATGTTTTCTTGTCTGTCATGTTAGCATCTGTTGACATACAATAAATAAATCCATTTATTCATTAGGAATTTCAAAATGGCAATTTTCAAATTCTATAATTCTTCCACTTATTAGCTGGAATACATGTTTTAAGAGAAACCTATCCTCATCTACTGTTTGGTTACCAACAGTTCACATAGAAAAAGCAGGATAAGTGCCTACTTACTTAAAAAAACAAAACAAAACAAACAAAAAAAACTGGCTTCTGTTGACCAAGTATATGCTGTTTGTTTTACAATCATTGTGAACTAATAGATTTAAAGACACTTGATACATTCCAATCAATTACATTTACTGTCCTTGATACTCAAATGGTCTCATCTATGGCCAGAGGAATGCTTTTCAGTTGTCTCCTGAGTCCATTTGAGATGACACCCTAGGAGTCTATGATAGCTTCCTTGCTATCTTGCACAATGAAGTATTCCAGGCTCATCTTCCTGTGCATGACTGAAATTAATCACTATTCCAAGAGTTTATGGTGTCTTTTACAGAGTTTTTAAAAACCTTAATGTATTTGAATGCATGTTTTTATTTTTGCATATTACATTTCCCTAAGATCATAATATATTTTTGCAATCTTTCTTCTGAAGGTTTAATATGTTTTTCTTTCACACCTACATCTTAAAGTCATCTGAAACTACTTTTTCTATATGGTGTTAGGTAGGGATGACCAATTTCATTTTTCTTCCATATGAATATCCAGCACCACTTATTGAAATGCTCTTGTTTTCCCTGCTGGTATGCAATGCCATCTCTATCATAAATCAGGAGTCCTCACAATCAAGATTCCTTATACATCAATTTTTCTATCTCTAAGCCAGTATTACAATACCCTAATTACTATAGTTTTAACAGATTTATTGAGGCACAATTCACATACCAATTTACTCATTTAAAGTGCACAATTGAATGGATTCTAGTATACCAACAGAAATATGCAACTATACATTTTAGAACTTTTTTTATTTCCTTGAAAAGAAACTCTGCACCCTTTGGCTATCACTACTTGGGCCCCCATACCCCCAAACTTTGCAAACCCTAAACAACCACAAATCTATTGTCTCAATACATTTCCTACTTTAGACATTGTATTTAAATGGAATCATATGTGGTCTTTTGTGACTGGCTTCTCTATTTCAGCATAATGTTTTCAAAGTTTATCCATGTTATAGCAGGTATCAGTACTTCGTTCATTTTTGTGGCCAAATATATTCCATTATATAAATGCATCACTTTTTGTGTATCTTTTCATGGATAAACATTTTATCTTTTCACGGATATCTGAGTTTTTTTTGCTGTTGTGAATGTCTACAAGTCAATTCTATCTTAAATCTGCTTCTGAAGGATCGTGAATTCTGCTCTTTGTCATACAGACTTCAGAATCAGTTTGTCAAGCTCCTTGAAAAACTCATTTCACTGTGTAGGGGAGAACTGCCATCTTAACTCGAGTCTTTTAATAATTGAACGTAGCAATTTTAAAATCAGACATTCTTTAATGTCTGTCAAAGTTTTTTAATTCTTTTTCTATAGAGGTCTACTACACCTTTTAAGCTACCTATAGGTGATTTATATTTTTATTTTTATTTTATTTTATTTTTTTTGGGACGGAGTTTCGCTCGTTACCCAGGCTGGAGTGCAATGGCGCGATCTTGGCTCACCGCAACCTCCGCCTCCTGGGTTCAGGCAATTCTCCTGCCTCAGCCTCCTGAGTAGCTGGGATTACAGGCACGCGTCACCATGCCCAGCTAATTTTTTGTATTTTTAGTAGAGACGGGGTTTCGCCATGTTGACCAGGATGGTCTCGATCTCTTGACCTCGTGATCCACCCGCCTCGGCCTCCCAAAGTGCAGGGATTACAGGCTTGAGCCACCGCACCCGGCGTGATTTATATTTTTAAAGGAATATAGTAAATAGTGTATTACAAAAAACATTTTCTAACAGTTCATTTCTGCTGGAGAGAAATGCAATTCACTTTTGCATATTGATAGTCATATTAATCTGTTTTCCCATTGCTATAAATACCAGAGATTGTGTAATTTATAAAGAAAAGGGGTTTAATTGGCTTATGGTTCCAAAAGCTGTACAGGAAGCACAGTGGCTTCTGCTTCAAGGGAGGCTTCAGGAAGCTTCCAATCATGGTGGAAGGCAAAGGGGAAGCATGGGCGAAAGAGAGATGCCACACAATTTCAAACGACCAGATCTCATGAGAACACACTATTTCAAGGACAGCACCAACAGGATGGTACTAAATTACTAATGAGAAGCTCATCCCCATGATCCAATCTCCCACCAGGCCTCCCCTCCAACACTGGAGATTACAATTCAACATGAGATTTGGGTGGGGACACAGATTCAAACCATATCAATAGTATATCCAGAATCCTTGCAAAGCTCTTTAATAATAATTTATCTGTAGACTAAGTCATGTTTATTTCCAATTTTTAATCTTTTGTTTTTCTTGCCTTATAATTCTGGCTAGGATCTCCAATGTAGTACTTGTTCCTGACTCTAAGGGATTGCTTCAAATACTTCACCTTAAAATGTTATGTTGTTGTAGGTTTTATTGGCTTAAGGAAGTTCTACACAATTCTAATTTGCCCAAAGGTTTTATCCATGTCTGTTATTTTTTTCAGATACTTCTCTTTTCCTGCATCTGTTCAGATAACTAGGTAGTTTTTCTCCTGGTCCGTTGCCTAGGCTGGAGTGCAGTGGCACAATCTCGGCTCACTGCAACCTCCGTCTCCCAGGTTCAAGCGATTCTCCTGCCTCAGCCACCTGAGCAGCTGACATTATAGGTGTCCTCCATCGAAAATTAGCCTGGCTAATATTTTGTATTTTTTTAGTTGAGATGGGCTTTCACCATGTTGGCCAGGCTGGTCTCCGGTGATCCACTTGCCTCAGCCCCCTAACGTGTTACGATTACAGCTGTGAGCCACAGCGATCAGTCTCCTCTAATCTTTTAATATAATAAAATACATTCCTGGGTTAAATTCAACCTGATCATGATATATTATCTTTTTTAAAAAAACACATTTTCTAAGGTCTGTTTTATTTAGAATTTTTGTCTTTCTCTGCGAATATGACAGGGTTCTAATTCTTACTGCTCTTATCAAATTTAACAGCAAGGTTACAGAAGCCTAATAAAATATTTTAAATTTGATAAGAGGCAGTCTCATATACTGTGGAATGGTCTTGATCATAAAATTGAAATGATCTGTCTTTGAAGGTTTGGCAAAAGTCTCCAGCGATCATGATTTCCTATATTGACATCCCACAATTTACATTTTCCATTACTTGCTGACTTTTGAAAAGTTACATTTTTCTGGAACTGCCTACTTCATTTATATTTTCCCATTTATTATGAAGTTATTCATGATTTCTCATTAATTCTCTATGGCATTTGTAACAATGTCCCCATTTTCACTTTTAATAATCTTTGTGTCTTCTTCTTTCTTGGCTAATCCTGCCAAAGGTTTGTCAATGTTCTTAGTTTGTTAAAAGATACAACTTTTGGCTGGGCAAGGTGGCTCATGCCTATAATCCCAGCACTTTGGGAGGCCGAGGATCACGAGGTCAAGGGATCGAGACCATTCTGGTCAACATGGTGAAATCCCATCTCTACTAAAAATATTAAAAAATTTGTTGGGCATGGTGGCACATGCCTGTATTCCCAGCTACTCGGGAGACTGAGGCAGGAGAATTGCTTGAACCCAGGAGGCAGAGGTTGCGGTGAGCTGCGATAGCACCATTGCACTCCAGCCTGGGTAATAAGAGTGAAACTCCATCTCAAAAAAAAAAAAAAAAAAAAAAAAAAGGTACAACTTTTGGATACACTGGTACTCTGATTTGATCATTATACAAGACTTTGCAAAACATTTATTCCCACAAATATGTACAAAGTATCAAGTAAAAAATAAATTCTTTTTACAACTTTTGTTAAGCCTCTGTATTGACTATTTGCTTTCTGTTTCCTTTATTTACTTAAACTTTATTTTTTCCTTCTATCTTCCATTCTTTCCTAATCCTTGAGGTTAGACTATTTAATCTTTAATTTTCAGTCTTCCTTGAGCACTTAAGGCTTTCAATTTTCTTGAAAGTAATGTAGCTACATTCTACAGGTGTAAATAATACAGTATTTTTGTCTTTGTTCAGTTCTGAACGTGTATTTTCTATTTATCAATGAGAATCTTGAATTTCACCCATCAAGTGGATTATTTTCTAAATATATGAGGTTTTCTAGAGTTGGCATTTTTGATTTCTAACTTAATTATACTGCGATTACAAAAAATGATCTAAGTGAAGGCAATCTTTTGAAATTTTAAGACTTTTATATGGTTAATTTTTGTAAACAGTTAAGATGTACTTTTTTTTTTTTAAATTTCTACTCTTGGTAATGATGGGTTAGCTAATTTATACCTCTTTCTTCTGAAGAACAATTAGAAGAGTTGGGATATATATATATACACATAATATATATATAAAATATATTATATATAAAATTATTATTTTTTCAAGAGACAAGGATCTTGTTATGTTGCCTAGGCTGGTATCAAATTCCTGGCCTTAAGGGTGGGGTTCTCTCACCTTGGCTTCCCAAGGTGCTGAAATTACAGACGTGAACCACCACCCTCAGCTTGGACAAAATATAAAACAAACATCTGAGAGCATAAGACAATGAAATATTCAGAAGGGAAAAACAGAGTTGTTGAATGCAGCATTTATAGTAGCTTTTCCTCTGGAGTATCTTCTGATTCATGAGATGATGGCTGAAAAGGTGTACAGAGCTTCTAACTCATAGAATTAAAAAAATAAAAACTGGAGTTTAAAGCCCGCTCTGGTAAACTCTGCATGCTTGAGTTGGGACTTCAGAGGTCTATACTCTGAGAGAAATTTCTGTTGAACTGGAAGTAGTCCTGCCTATATTGTAATTATATCTATCACTAACTGGATGAAGATGATCTTGGATTACTAGTGTCCAAAGGTCCTGCCAGAAGACATAAATACTTTCTTTAGAAAATACCATCATATTGGACTACAAAGTATAGTTTCCTCATAAATAATTCAATCAAAACAGTTCTGACATTCAATTAAAACATAACCTAAACAAAGTTTTATATACTTATTATGTTTATAAAATAAGCAAATAATATAAAATAACATAAAATAAGGGACATAAAAGCAAGACAATGTGGTAACAACAAGAAACATGAAGTGTCAGATAATAGCGGGGACCATAGTTATTAGATACAGGTTTTACAGTAATTATGATTAGAATGTTTCAGGAAATAAAAGATAGAGATATTTGGCAAACAACTGGAAACAATAAAACAGAATCAAGTAGAAATGTTTGAACTGATAACAACCAAAAATATAACTAAAATAAATGTTTCAACAGAAATTTTTAACAGATTAGTTACTATTAAAAGAAAATAGTGAACTGAAAGTTAAGAAGAAATATTCAGGATGAAACAGAGAGAAGAAAACAAATGGAAAATACAAGGGACAAAATAAATTGTCAAATACACATGTTAAGTGGAGTACCAAAAGAAGAGGAGAAAGGAGAGTGAAAGCAGAAGCAATGTCTGATGAAACAGAGCTGAGAATTTTCTAAAACAGTCTAAGGACATCACATCCAGATTCAAGAAACATTACAGATCTCAAAGAGAAAAAAAAAAGAAGACAAAAAATACAACCAAACAAAAAAGCAACATGTCAGCACGTCAAACTTAAGACAAACCTCTTAAAAGCAGCCATGCAAAAAAAGAGATCGCTTTTGAAGAGGGAAAAATAAAATGGACATAATGTCTCATAAGATACAATGGAAGCCAGAATGAATAAAATCTATCTTTGAAATGATAAGATAGCTGCTAATTCAGCAAAAAGTTCTTAGAAAATGAAAGTAAAATAAGACAGTTTCAGGACAGAAAACCTGAAAGAATTTGTTACCAGTAGACATTTAAAGAAATATTAAAGTATGTCCTTCAAGAAGAAGAAATAAGATCTCAGACGGAAGCTGAGATTCCAGGAACCACAAAACACAATAAAAGTAAATCTTTGGGAAACTATATATTGTATAAAAAACAATAATGAGAATAATACTATAATAATAAAATTTATTCTTATAATTTAAATTCTTTAAATAATGAGAATTTAAGTGAGGATTTAAATAATGAGAATTAAAAAATAAATGAAAATTTAGGAAATACATATTAAGAATATACAAAGTATGTAATATGGAGTGGGGCAGTAAATGAAGTGTTCTCAGGTCCTTACATTGTCCTGGAAGAAGTATAATACCAAATTATCTTAGAAGATGATAAACCCAAGTTCCATGTTTTAATACCTGAGGTGAATAGTAAAAAGAATACTAAAAGATATCTGTCAAGCTTGTGGGGTAGAAAAATGGAATAATTAAAAATAATCTAAAAGGTCTACAGCCATACCACCCTGAATATGCCTGTTCTCCTCTGATCTGAGAAGCTAAGCAGGGTTGGGGTGATTGGCAGTTGGATGAGAGTCTGCCGCGGAACACCAGGTGTTACAGGCTGAATTAAAAAAGAAATCCAAAAGTCAAAAGAGAAAATAAACATAGGAGAGGTGAGACAAATAGAAAAGGAACAATGACAAATTTAAATCCAAATATGTTAGTAATTATGTTACATGTAATCAGACTAGATATTCCAATTAAAAAACAAATTATCAAAGTGTATTTAAAAAATTATTTTATCACTCTTTGTATTAAAATGTTCTAATTTTTTTTACATTTGCACAAAGAATAAAACCTAAACTCTTTCCTGTCTTTCAAAGGTAACATGATCTAGCCCTTTCCTATGCCTCCAAAGTTACAGTATTCTCCTCTTAAGTCACTATGCTCCAATCATGCAGGCTTTCTTTTGGCTCCTGAAGTATTCTAAGCTAGATCATGCCTTAGATTTTTTGCACTGTTGTCCTTTCTTGCAAGCAACGGTTCCCCAGAGTTTTACAAAGCTGGATTTTCTTGTCATTTACATAGCAGCTTACATGGTACTTTATTTTCCTTAATCACCTAATTTAAAATAGTCATGCTTGAATTTCATGCCTAGTACTTACCACTATCTTCTATTTTTAGTTAATTTATGGTTTATTGCTACTAAAATGAAAATTTCCTCACAATAGAGAAAATATCTGCTTATTTACTATTTCCTGAGAGTGTAGAAGAGTGACTGATAATTTCATATTCAAAAAATATTTAATGAATGAATAAAGCTAATTAAAATTTTAAACAGATACTTTCAGACTGTTTTGTCTTTTTATTGCTGTTGGTGGCAATGGTTGTTTAAAGACTTTCTTGATGCCAAAAAATATCAAATGGAGTCAAGTTCCTATTACGTACGTTAGTGGTCCTTGAAAATGTGCATTGTACAACCTGTGTAAAATTGCAAGGGATATTTCACCAATTAATCAGACATGTGGCATATTCCTAAACATAACTGTGGTAAGCTACATGAAAATAAACATTAAGAGGAAGTCTACTGAATTGTTAAAGGTTGCAATGTACTTCAGAATAACATTTAAAACATTTTTTTTTCCAGCCTGAAAGATGAGAGTAATATAGATGTTAAAAAGCATAATGCAATGTTGAAAACCAAAAAAAAAAAAATCCTTATTTATTTATTTATTTTTGAGATGGAGTCTTGCTCTGTTATACAGGCTGGAGTACGGTGGTGCAATCACAGCTCACTGCAACCTCCGCTTCCCAGGTCCAAGCAATCCTATCACTTCAGCCTCCCATGTAGCTGGGACTACAGGGGTGTGCTACCATGCCCAGCTAGTTTTTGTATTTTTTGTAGAGATGGGGTTTTGTCATGTTGGTCAGGCTGGTCTTCCTGACCTCAAATGATCTGCCTGACTTGGCCTCCCAAAGTGCTCAGATTACAGGCATGAGCCACTATGCTCAGTATTAAGTTAAAAAAAAAAAAATCCCTCAATATAGAAAAGCTGTTTTAGAGTGTCAATGCTAGCAGTGGTGATTGATATATTTTGGTTACTTTTTACTCTCTGCGCTTAGGATTTTTTTCATGTCAAAGCAATCATACTGGGCACAATTTTGCATCCTGCTGTCTTAATCTGGGCTGGTATAATCTAAGCACCATAAACTGGGTGACTTAAACAACAGAAATTTATTTCTCACAGTTCTGGAGGCTAGGAAATCAGAGAAGAGAGTGTCAGCATGATTGGCACAAATCAGGCCCCCTTCCTGATTTGTAGTTAGTTGTCTGTTTTCTTGCTGTATCCTCACATGGTGAAGAGCAAAGAGGGGAAGCAACCTGTCTAGTATTTCTTCTTGTAAAGGCACTAATTCCATAAGGGGTTCACTCTCATTACTTAATTGTCCCCCAAAGGCCCCACCTTCTAATATCATGTCATTGGGGATTAGGGTTTCAACATATGAAATTTTGTGTGGGGGGAGAGAGGACACAAACATGCAGTCTACACAATGCTTTTTAGTTTTTTGAGACAGGATCTTGCTCTGTTGCCCAGGCTGGAGTGCAGTGGTGTGATCTCAGTTTACTGCAGCATCTACCTCTTAGGCCCAAGTGATTGTCCCACCTCAGTCTCCTGAGTAGCTGGAATTACCAGCACACACATCACAGTCAGCTAATTTTTAAATTTTTGTAGAGATGAGCTCTCACTATATTGCCTAGGCTAGTCTCTAACTCCTGTGGTCCAGTGATCCTCCAACCTCAGCCTCCTAAAGTGCTGTGATAACAGTAGTGAGTCATTGTGCATGGCCTAAAATGCTCTTTTAACTTAGAAAATAAACATTTTCCATTAGAAAGACTAGACCAATGGCTTTTAAAAAGAGCTAGATAATATTCCACTAAACATATATAACAATTGATCAATCTTATTATTGTACGTAATACCGCAACAAACTTTTTACCATTACAGGTATTACTACAAATAACATCTTTGCTGTAAAGCATTTTAAGGGCAATTTAAATGAAGTAACTGTTTACAACATTCATTCAAATTATATTTCTTAAGGGAAAGGCGGGAAAACAAAACATGGTCCCAGCTCTGGAGGAATTTATAGTCTAATTAGGAAAACAGTATACGTTAGAAAAAAAAGAACAATTACAATGAAAGCATATGACACACTTGTTCAGAAAAAGCAGAAATGTCTTAAAAAAAAGCTAATAACATTTTGCAAAAAAATATGGACTGAACTGCGAAAAAGCGATATTATCTTAAGGGTTGAAAGAGTTTCAGGTCAGTGTGGGTGTCGTAACTTTTTGTTGGTCTTGAAAGCACTTGAGAATAGTTCTCACTCAGGAAATTTCAACTGATGATAAAGCCCGAATGGAAGCAACCAAGACTTTTCTCAAAGATTATGCTCCTAATTTCCTTGCTGAAACTACTGAATTTCTTTTAATCTCCATTCTCTATCTTTTCGTCCCTTTCATTATTGTCCCCTTTCTTTGTAACTTTGTCAAAGATACCCACTATTTTAAGTAATGGAAATGGAAATTATTCTATTTTAAGGCAGGCAACCAATAGCTAACAATATTATTCTACAAAATAAGAAAGACTGGGTGGCACTACCTTAAAACATATATGCATTTTAAGCATTAAAAATATTTTTCACATGTAATAGAGAGAAACGTGTGAAACAGAACGTTTAAGAATATTAACCAAGAGTTATTTATCAACTTGCCATACACTAAATAAGGAACACAGAACTCTGTGATCTATTAAAAATGACAAGCAGATAATAAAAACTGCAATTTCTTTTCATGGTTTTACTCTAGCAGGAATGGATTCCATCCTGATAATTCTAGCTTTACTGTCACATAGAGGGAGATACTTTGTGAACCTCAATGAGACTGCCAGGTTTAGGATAGACAGAAGAACCACAGTGCCAGAAATGAAAGAGTGAAACTTCACAGAATGTGTTGTCTCTAACAGGCTGACAGCCACTTACCTTCTCCACGTTTTCTTCTCCAAGGATAGCAGCTGCCTCCCACAGATACACCAACAGACAATTCCAGCCCCTCTCTACCACACTTAGCATTTGCAGAATACCCTGTGGCTTGTCTATTTACAACCTTGTCCCTACACAGCAGAAGAGGAACCCTTCAGGAAGTTCTGGATTCATCCTCAGCAAGATGTTTCACAAACTATTCTCCAGTTCCACCTACCCTCCAGTTGTTCTGTCAATACTTATGATTCCTAGATCTTCTTTAATTGTCATGCTGTTCGCCCCCCCACAAAACAAAATTTAAACTTATAAAACAAACAAACAAAAAAGCCTCACGCATTCAGTCTCTGTCCCCTTTCCTGATATAAAGCAACTGCCCTGTGCATGCTTCTTTTAGATGGCTGAGAACTCCGATTCCTCGAGTCTTTGGGCCATTTATAGCTTGGATACCACGCCCTCCAGGTACTTTGATAAGGAGGATAAAACTTAATATCTATAACTACGTCTGCCTACTCAACCTTTTTTATTTCTCCCAAAACTTCTTAGTTTCCCTTACTAATTCCAATTTCGTAACAAAATGTCACACTATGGTACAAAGTGACCTCCTGGATAAAATTACTGATAGCTACAACCTAAGTAAGGATCCCCAAGTTATGAGACAAATTTCTGGGTTTAAAGTATTCTGTACATCCATTTCAAGCCTGTCTCCAGTACGATGTCTCATTATAATTAAACAAAAAGGCAGAAAAAGTCGAAGGGAACAGAGTTTGGAAAAAACACAAAATTAAAAGGTATATGGGGGTTTCACTTATTTGCATCTGATATATATATCTAGATGGAAAACGTCCATATTGGAACGTGTTAAACAGGCAGAATTTTCTTCCTGGTTTCTCTGCTCTTGGTAGATGTTCTTCTGACTTCAATTGGCACCTGTGAATAGCGAAGAAACTTCTCACTATAAGATGCCATTGCCCTGCGGGAGGATAGAGCTAGGGTGCCCATTAAGGCAGGGAACAGAAGCAACAGAGGGACAGGTCTGTGGAAAAGAGGATATGCCAACAAGGGATCGAGTCGGGAAAACGAATGGGTAAAAAGAAGGCGTCAGTTAAGCTGAGGAAAAGACAGCCAAACGTGGTCTTTACTCCGTCTAAATCACCTGGGTCTGTAGCCGACTTCCATCGCGCATCCTCACTCCCTTGCGCGGCCCACTGCCGCCCCTCCCGCTCCCCACACCAATGTGTTCCTCAGGCACCTCTCAGACAGAGGATGAGCACCAGCTGAAACCACCCAACCTACCTCAGGGTCCTCGCAAACGCAGCCACTGCGCTCCGCCCGCCCACTTACCTGTGCTGCGCCTGCGCCTCCTACGCGCTCTCAAGGTCAGCACCGCCCCCAGCCCATAACCTGGCACCCACGGAAGTTGCTTTAGAGGACGTCCTGCGTATCTTCACCTCAGCGTGGCGTGGGGTCGACGTAGCTCTGGAGTAGGGAGGAACTTCCTGTCCCGCGCGCGCAGAACTTCCGGCAGAGCCGGAAGACCCTCACTCTCGCTGTTTGAGAGGCTCCCGGCTCAAGGACCCGGAGGGAAGAGGTGTGGGACTGTCCCGGCGACTCCAAGGTGTCTAGTCCACCACCTATCCTAGGTACCATGGTGAGTTATTGTGTGAGGGCAGGAGTGACAACAGTGGAGCGAAAAGGGCGGGGAGGTCAGTCCTGTGAGAAGAGCCGTCGGGTGCTCTGCTCTGAATGGAGTTGAAACGTTGGGATGAGCTGCTGGGCAGGACGCACCACCTATCCCAGGGTGTTTGAGCCCCTGAGGAAGCAGCATCAGGCCTGCCTGGCTGGAAGACTAGCGGGCAGGAGGCAGGAGTGTCTCTGTCAACGAGTATGGACTGGGTAGTCTGCCTGTTAATGGCCCATTCACTGTGTATGGCCTGTGGCGGCAGGTGATCCCAGAGTTGACCTTGACGGGTCGGTCACCTCTGCGCCCCCCTCCCCAGCCGCAGAACAGTAGCCAAGAACTTCAGATCTTGGAAATGCTTTTAGCCTCTCCAAGTGGACACAACGGATCCCCTTGTACAGGATCAACATCTGTCATTTAAAGAACGGCAGCGTCACGTTATTCTTTATATTTAGCTATTTCATAATTGAAAAGGTGTCAAATAAAAAACCCGAGTTTAGTAGGGGCAGACTTTATTCGAAAGGAACATGGCAAGCGTGTGGAGGAAGGTTGAAGGAACTGTTGCAGTAGAAAGAATGACCATAAGATTTGCAAGCGTCTTAAAGGTTAGGTAGAAAGGGTTTGTCTTTTATAGGGAGGGGTAAATAAAATGTAACGAATTGGGATGAAAAGGTGGGTATGCTCCGACAGTAACCAGATTATGTTTTACCTTGAGGCCATCTATTCTGAGGAGGAGCTGTTAAGAGAGGTTTGTATATGTCGTTTCAGAATGAGGGAAGGACAACATTCAGGGACCTGGGGGCAGAGAATCTTAAAGTTTGGCTAATAAGTATTTTGTTCTGATTGATCTGTGGGACAGGCACTTCCGCATGTCATTTACCAAGCAAAGGATGGGAATTAGAAGGATCCAGTTATGGCCTTGTTATAGTTAAACAAGGGGTTGGGGCGTATGGGTCAACCCTTAGTCTTATCTGAGTTCTGCAGGAAAGGTGATTCTTTGCAATAAGCCAATTTCTCAGAACACAAACAGGGGCAAGGTGTTTCTTAACCTTTACTGTTTTTCAAGATCACAGGGCTCTGGTGAAGTTCATTATAGTCAGTTTCTTGATTGTATAGAAGATTTGAAACCCTCACCTGCAGGAGCCCCTGACCTGGAATTTAGCTTCAGTTTACCCTGTATTTTCAGGGCCAAATATTGCCAACGTTCAGTTAATGTGTGTGGTAATTGGCTTTTGAATGACTTTTAGAAACTTAGCTGAGTGTAAAACAAAGACCTTCAAAATAATGTAGTTCCTGGTGCACTTTTCCAGATAACCTATCTCTTCAAAGGTTTTTTTTTTTCTTATTTATTATTTTTTTAACATCAGTGAATAATATGGTTTGTATTAAGAGAGTTGTTTTTCATTTGTATCAGTGAAATTAGATGAGGATAGGGAAAACAGAACTGGTAGGAACCAAAGCCTAATTAGTCACTCTTCCATCCCCATTTTTACAGAAAAAAGAATCTGGGGTCTAGAAATTGACAGTGATTTATCTAAGGTAACAATAGCTTGGCAGTCTAAACTAAAACTCATATTTTCATTTTTAAAATTTGAGGTTAAATTTTGACTTTTTGGTCTGAAAAGTTGAAGAGAAAGTATGATTAAAATACTTAAAATCATCATACTCACAGAAAAGCTAAATGTGAACTTGTTCTCAGTGTTCTGGAATACTAGAAGTAGAACCCCTCTCATCCTGTCAGTTCAAAAGAGGTAGTTATGTTTGAAACTAATGTAATCTTGTACAGTTTTTCTGAATGTCACTTTAGAACTAACTAGTTGGCTGTCTTCATTCTGGGATTGCTTATATTTCTGAGTTAATTCCGTTGGCTGAGTTTTATCTTTCCCAGCTATGAAATTGGTAATGTCTGTATACGCCAGTGTGGTTAATGCTTGGAATTTTTCAAAGGAAAGGTTTTAGCCATTAAATGAAGTGAACATGGGCTGAATTTATTGAGGATTCAGCTTGTTGAAATCAGAACTTGTTTTGCATTGCTGGGGCCTAATGATACTATTAAAAGAACATTAGTCTTGAACTCAGAGGACCCAGATTCTGCCCATTGTTAGTTATGTGTATTTGGAAAAGTCACTCAATTTTGATAAGAGTTTCAAATTCCCCCTAGATAAGAGAACTTGATGAATGTTAAAGCATCTTCTTACATTATGATTCCGTGACTACTCAGAACGTTTTTTAGGATAGTTACATGTTTCAGATTGAATAAAATTTAGTCTGATTTCCACTGTTTAGTTTCCATGCCATTTTGGTTTAAGTTTGGTTTCTTTTATCATTCTCTTTTATTTTTTCATAAGTCACATAGGTAATACTTGGAATCTTTGTATGTTTGGCCAAGTCTTTCACTACTGTCTTAAATACTGCTCCAGAATAGAAAGCAATCTTGGAATGTTTTGATTTAATTCTTGTTTCAAATCAGTGATAACTAATTCTGTGCTCTCGTTCTCTGAAACGTTATGTAGACCAAATCTCAGCAGATACCTGTGCATATAATAAGGTTCTTGTATTATGAGTGAAGGAGAATAGGATTATGATCCAGACTTGAAAATACTGAACTCATGCTTTGTTTTTATGCTTTCAAGTTGTTGTGAAGATAGTTTATAGGAAATTTACTAATGGAATAAAGCCATTTGCTCTATTGCACTTTACTTTTTGAAAATTACAGACCAACTTTGATCAAATAGAAATCTTTCTATCAGTCAAGCTAATTTGTGGGAGATAGTTTAGAGCTAGCTCCTGGAATTGCAAGCTTGTGTCTGTGTATCATCCTGTAGTAGATTACTGTTGGAATTGAACAATGGTTTGCGGGCGGGTGTGGGAGAGTGGATTGTGGGGAGGTTGTAAACCTTTGCCATAACCAGTTGGATTTAATGAGAACTTTTCTTTTTGAGGGGAGTAAAGTGGAGTTTGGGGAAGAGTGTAGTAAATGTTTTAAGCGAAGCACATGTGATATGTTCATAGAGTACAGAGAAAATAAATTAATTCTAACTGAGGGGGGTTGGGTCATGTAGTAGGTGACAAGTTCCCAACCCCTGGGACTGTGAACTTGTACTGGTCCGCAGCCTTTTAAGACTTCCATTGCACAGCAAGTGAGTATTAATGCCTGAGGTCCACATCCTGTCAGATCAGTGGTAGCATTATTCTCATAGGAGCGCAGACGCTATTGTGAACTGTGCACGCGAGGGATCTTGGTTGGGTGCCCCTTATGAGAATCTAATGCCTGATGATTTGAGGTGGAACAGTTTCATCCTGAAACCATCCTCCCTCCACACTGTTCCTCCCCACCCCCTGCCATGTGTGAAAAAATTGTCTTCCATAAAATCGGTCCCTTGTGTCAAAAAGGTTGGGGCCTGATGTAGTAGGTGACTTCAACTGGGTTTTGAAAAGTGGGTTAATATACTAGTTCTCAAACTTGAGTTTGGATAGGAATCCCCTTAATTCTTGATAAAAAAGACTTCTCAGGGCTGGTGCAGTGGCTCATGCCTGTAATTGCAGCCTAGGTGGGTGGATCACCTGAGGTCGGGAGTTTGAGACCAGCCTAACGAACATAGAGAAACCCCATCTCTCTTAAAAATACAAAATTAGCTGGGCATGGTGGTGCATGCCAGTAATCCTAGCTACTCAGGAGGCTGAGGCAGGAGAAACCCTTGCTGCGGTGAGCCAAGATCTAGCCATTGCACTCTAGCCTGGGCAACAAGAGTGAAATTCCATCTCAAAAAAAAAAAAAAAAAAAAAAAGATCAAAAAGCAAAACAAAAAAAACACTTCTCTGGGCTCATAAAATTGGGGGTGGCATGAGTTTTAGAATTGTCTTTTTAAAATTTTTTTAAATTTTAAGTTCTGGGATACATATGCTGAACGTGCAGGTTTGTTACATAGGTATACATGTGCTATGGTGGTTTGCTGCATATATCAACCTGTCATCTAGATTTTAAGCTCTGCATGTATTAGGTATTTGTCCTAATGCTTTCCTTCACCTTCCCCCCCACCCCTGACAGGTCCTAGTGTGTGATGTTCCTCTCCCTGTGTCCGTGTGTTCTTATTGTTTAACTGCCACTTGTAAGTGAGAACATGTGGTGTTTGGTTTTCTGTTCCTGTGTTAGTTTGCTGAGAATGACAGTTTCCAGCTTCATCCATGTCCCTGCAAAGGACATGAACTCATCTTTTTTTATGGCTGCATAGTATTCCATGGTGTATATGTGCCACATTTTCCTTATCCAGTCTATCATTAATGGACATTTAGGTTGGTTCCAAGTCTTGACTGTTGCTAAATACAGCCACAATAAACATACGTGTGCATGTGTTTCTATAGTAGAATGATTTATAATCCTTTGGGTATATACCCAGTAATGGGATTGCTGGGTCAAATGGTATTTCTGGTTCTAGATCCTTGAGGAATCACCACACTGTCTTCCACAGTGGTTGAACTAATTTACACGGCCACCAGCAATGTAAAAGTGTTGCTATTTCTCCACATCCTCTCCTGCATCTGTTGTTTCCTGACTTTTTAATAATTGCCATTGCAACTGGTGTCAGATAAGATGGTATCTCATTGTGGTTTTGATTTACATTTCTTTAATGACCAGTGATGATGAGTTTTTTTCATAGTTTGTTGGTTACATAAATGTCTCCTTTTGAGAAGTGTCTGTTCATATCCTTTGCCCACTTTTTGATGGGGTTGTTGTTTTCTTATAAATTTGTTTAAGTTCCTTGTAGATTCTTGATATTAGAATTGTATTTTTAGTAAGTTCTACAATTAAGTTCTTCTTATTTTTTTTTTTTATCCTTACTGTAGCACTGGATGCAGTTAAAAGTTAAATTGGTGGACCTTAAACCTCTGTTAGAGAGAAATGCAAGTATAAGAGACTTTGATGGAGATACTGGAGGTCCTTTTGCTAGCTGAGTGATAATTTGACATGTGCAATTTAAAGGATGGATTCGGTCAGGTATTAGCAGCTAACAACTAAGGTTAACTTTTAGGTTTAAAATATCTAGATTTCTTCTCAGTTCTCCGACATTATTTTCTTCTGTCTGCTTTCCTTCACTACTTTCCTACTACAGAGGCCTCGTTGAGGTAATGTTATAGACTGACTTTTCTTTTGGTTAGTATTTGGTTGATTCAAGGTTGGTTTTTAAGATTAGTTAATATTTTGGGCTTTGATTCACTTTTTTAAAAAAAATAGTTTTTTTGTTTCCTCTGGGACAAAAACTTAAAGTGAATTTAGTTGATTTCAGAAAATCAGATGATATTCGAAAGTGTTCATTTCTAAGAGAGAAATTACTATTTTCTTACTGTTGTTAGTGTGGGTTTTGCCCATGTTGGTAAGAATGAATACAGCTTGTCTCAAAGGAACTTTGTAGAAATAAAGTTAAGTATAAACTGCTTTTCTACCTTTTGTATACCACTTACTTTTAAGTTATAGAAAAAAAGAAATCCTTACTGTCATGGTGAAATGAATATTCTTGGGTTTGAAATGACTGTACCTTTTGTTTCACCAAGCTTAAAAAATGTTCTTATCTCAAATCATACATTTGTTATTTATTCACTATCTGTATGCCAGGTACTGTTCTTGGCAACAGGGATATAACTGTTTATAAAGCTTAGAGAATCTTGGCCCTCATTTACTGGGAGAGGCTGATGATAATCTTGTGATGAAATGGGCATGTAATATGGTAGTTGTGATGCATTTAACAAAGATAGAGTAAGGGGATGGAAAATACCTGTTTTACATAGGGCATGTAGGGAAAGCCTCAATGAGGAGGTGATATTGTAGCAAACTTGGATTCATAGATATTCAGCCCATGTGCCTGGTACCTATGAGTACATATTTATTAGCTGCCCCTAAAAAATATTGTAGTACAGCGTATCTAAAAAGCAAACACAGGCCGGGCGCGGTGGCTCACGCCTGTAATCCCAGCACTTTGGGAGGCCAAGGTGGATGGATCACGAGGTCAAGAGATCGAGACCATCCTGGTCAACATGGTGAAACCCCGTCTCTACTAAAAATACAAAAAATTAGCTGGGCATGGTGGCGCGTGCCTGTAATCCCAGCTACTAAGGAGGCTGAGGCAGGAGAATTGCCTGAACCCAGGAGGCGGAGGTTGCGGTGGGCGGAGATCGCACCATTGCGCTCCAGCCTGGGTAACAAGAGCGAAACTCCGTCCCAAAAAAAAAAAAAAAGCAAACACAATGCTCATACTGTTTTTAATTGTATAAATCTTTCCATAAATTTATTTACTGTCAACTTTCCAAACAGTAAACAGAAAAATAAATGTTTTTTAAAGATAGTAATAGATTATGTGAAATTTCATGTAATAGATTTTATTTTTGTGTCACATTAAAATTTCTTTCAAAGACATTTTTAGGTTTATAGCAATTTTAAGAGGAAGATACAAGAGATTTTCTCTTTATTCCTTGCCCTCACACATGCATGGCCTCTACTGTTAACATCCTTCACCAGAGTGGCAAATTTCTTACAATTGATGAAGATACATTGACATACCATAATTACCCAAAGTCCATAGCGTACTTTGGTGTTCATTCTTGGTGTTGTACATTCTGTGGGTTTGGATATAGTTTGGATGTAGTTGGAATCTTACAGTATGTAGACTTTTCAGATTGACTTCTTTCACTTAGGAGTATGCATTTAAGGTTCCTCTGTCTTTTCATGGCTTGAGAGCCCATTTCTTTATAGGGTTGAATAATATTCCATTGTCTGGATGTACCACAGTTTATCCATTTACCTACTGAGGGATATCTTGGTTGCTTCCAAATTTTGGCAATTATGAATAAAGCTGGTATGAACATCTATTTACAGTTTTTTGTGTTGACAAATGTTTTCAGCTCCTTTGGGTAAAACCCAGCAAGTGCAATTTCTGGATCATATGGTAAGACTATAAGAAACTAGCAAACGCTCTTTCAAAAAGGCTGTATCATTTTGCATTCCTCCCAGCAATGGATCAGAGTTCCTGTTGCTCTGCGTTCTTGCCAGCATTCGGCGTTGTCAGTGTTCTGGATTTTGGCCATTCTAATAGGTGTGTAATAGTATTTCCTTATTTTAATTTGTATTTTCCTAATGGCATATGATGTAGAACAGCTTTTCATAAATGTATATTTCTTTCTTTGATACGGAGTCTTATTCTGTTGCCCAGGCTGGAGTGTGGCACGATCATCTTGGCTCACTGCAACATCTGCCTCCGAGGTTCAAGCAGTTTTCTGCCTCAGCCTCCCAAGTACCAGGGATTACAGGTGCTTACCACCACACCCAGCTAATTTTTGTATTTTTAGTAGAGATGGGTTTTCATCACGTTGGCCAGGCTAGTCTTGAACTCCTGACCTCAGGTGATTCACCTGCCTCAGCCTCCCAAAGTGTTGGGATTACAGGCCTGAGCCACCATACCTGGTCTTCATATTCTTATTTGCTATCAGCATATCTTTGGTGAGATGCCTGTTAAGGTCCTTGATGCATTTTTAAAATAAGGTTTTTTCTTATTGTTGAGTTTTAATTAAGAATTTTTTAATTTTGTATGACAGTTCTTATCAGATATGTCTTTTGCAAATATTTTCTCCTGGTCTGGTTTCCTTTCTCATTTCCTTGACATTGTTTTTTACAGAGCAGATTTTAATTGTAATGAAGTACAGCTTATCAGTTCTTTCATGGATCATGCCTTTGGTGTTGCGTCTAAAAAGTTGTTGCCTTGTCCATGGCTATCTTTATTTTCTCCTGTGTTATCTTCCAGGACTTTTATAACTTTGTGTTTTATATTTACGTCTGTGTCCTATTTGGGTTAATTTTTGTGAAGAGTGTAAGGTGTGTGTCTAGATAATTTTTTTTTTGCACATGAATGTCCAGTTGTTTCAGTACTATTTTGTTGAAAACCGTTTTTTTCTCCGTTATATTGTCTTTGCCCTTTAGACAAAGATCATTTAACTGTATGTGGGTCTATTTCTGGCCCCTCTGTTCCATTCTGTTGATCTGTTTATTTCTTCTTTCAACAATAACACAATCTTCGTTGTGCTAGCTTTCTAGTAAATCTTGAAGTTGGTTAATGTCAGTCCTCTAATTTTGTTCTTCAGTATTGTGTTGGCTATTCTGGGTCTTTTGCCTCTTCAAATAAACTTTAGAACTTTAAAAAAAATATATATATATATATATCTCCATAAAATGACTTGATGGGATTTGATTGAAATTGCATTGAATCTGTAGATTAAGTTGGGAAGCACTGCCTCCTTGATAATATCCTTTTCATGAACATGGAATGTCTCTCCATTTATTTGGTTCTTTGATTTCAGTCATCAGAGTTTTATGGTTTTCCTCATACAGATCTGTACATATTTTATAAGATTTATAACTAAGTATTCATGTTTTTCTGGGTGCCAATGTAAATAGTATTTTTAATTTCAAATTCCACTTGTTCATTAGTAGTATATAGGAAAGTGATTGACTTGTATGTTAACTTTGTATCCTGCAACGTTGCTATAATTGCTCATTGGTTCCAGCATATGCCACATATTTTTAGTCTTATAGTTCTTAGAGAATACGATTCACTTACTTAATGATTTTTATGTTCACATCTTTCAATTATATAAAACAGATATAGTAGTTCTGTTGTTAAAGTACATTAAATATCTGCATTTTGGCTATAAACTACAAGATTTAGAAAACCTGAAACAATTTAGATTTTTGCTACTTTGATATTGAGACTTGGGATCTTAGTATCTTATTTTAATTAAAAATATTCTTAATAATGAAAATCAATTATACTGCTATTTCTAAAAATGACATTGTGAAAAGTGGCCTAGCATGGTGACTCATGGAAAGCTGAGGCAGGAGGGTCACTTGAGGCCAGGAGTCTGAGACCAATGTGGACAACAGAGCGAGACCCCTTCTTTACAAAAAGTTTTCAAAATTAATGAGGCGTGCTGGAAAGAACCTGTAGTTCCAACTACATGGGAGACTGAGGTGGGCAGATTACTTGAGCCAGGGGTTTGAAATTTCAGTGAGCTGTAATCATGCTGCTGTACTCCAGCCAGGGAAACAGAGTGATACCTTGACTCTTAAAAAGCACAAAAATAGGCTGGTTGCAGTGGCTTATGCCTGTAATCCCAGTACTTTGGGAGGCTGTGGTGGGTGGATCACCTGAGGTCAGGAGTTCGAGACCAGGCTGGCCAACATGGTGAAACCCTGTCTTTACTAAAAATAGAAAAATTAGCTTGAAGTAGTGGCATATGCCTGTAGTCCCAGCTACTCAGAAGGCTGAGGCAGGAGAATCTCTTGAAGCCGGGAGGTGGAGGTTGCAGTGAGCCAAGATTGCGCTACTGCATTCTAGCCAGGCGACAGAGCGAGACTCCATCTCAAAACAAAACAAAAACTAAAAAAATAAAAACTAAAAATGACTATTTGAAAAGCAAAAACAAATACATGGCATTGAAAGCATGCTTAAACTAGAATTCTATGATTTTTATGGTTTGATTTAAGATTCTATGATTCTGATTATGTAAATTTGGGAATACTGTTGATGAACATTTAGCTGAATGTACATTATAGGATACAAAGAGAGGAATATTCCGTTTCTATGGAATTCAAGAAGGGGTTTCACAAAGAAAGGTTGGTTTAGACTAGATTTTTAAGGGTAAGCAGAAGTATGTCCGGTGAGTAAGAAATTGAATTTTACTTTTCCTCAATAACAGTAACAGCAGCATTTATTTTACATTTAATATGTACCAGGTATTATTCTACATTCCACTTATATTGACTTATTTAAATCACTTTTTTTTTATAGAGATGGGGTTTCATCATGTTGGCCAGTCTGGTCTCAAATTCCTGACCTCAGACAATCCACCCATCTCGGACTCCCAAAGTACTGGGATTATAGGCATGAGCCACCATGCCTGGCCTTATTTAAATCTTTATGAGGTAAATTCTGTTTTTTGAAACGTCCATCTTACAGATGTAGAAATGGAGGCACAGCAAGATTATGGTAACTTGTCCAAAATCGCACAGCTAGTGATGATAGAATTCAGCTTTTATCCCAGGCTTCTTGTCCCTTGTGCTGTTGTGCCAGTCTGACTATTATTTATCTTCAGTAAGATTCAACTTATGAAATGATTGAAATTTCACAAGTTCAATCCAGTGTTTGAAATTCAAAAACATTTTCCTATAGAAATCATAATTAGTAATGATATTTTTAGAAAATGTTTCCTGATCCTGGCTAATACCTAATTTATCTCATAAAGTATTAAGAAATTAATCATTACTATCAGGCATAGATAGCAGTACTGATTGACATTTCTAACTAATTGTCAAACACATCTGCTATTGCTACAGTAAATCATAAGATTCCTTCATATTCCTTCTACCTTAACTGCATCCACTTAAGGCACTCCTTTACACCAAAGCCTTGGTTTTTTGTAGGCTTGAAGATGCACTTCTAGTAATACTGATGAGTTGAAGAGCAATTTGAGAAATTGAGGATGAGGAGTTGTGCTGAACTTGAATTTCTTATCAGTTTAAGCATTTAGTGAGTCACACTTGTTCCAAGCCTGTCTCACAGTTATCCCAGTTCTTTTCCTGTGGGCTCCTCTTCTTTCTACTTGGGCTACTTGTTTGCAACTAGAACTTTGTTTCTTCTTCAGGTTGCAAAAAGGAATGTAATCTTGTAGAGTACCTTGTCTTCCCTTCCATACATTCAGCAGATATAGTCCCTTTAAAGGATTTTAGTGCTAGGAGAATTTCAAAGGCCATATTCCCATGTTACTTCTTCACAGGTATTTATTTATCACAGAAAGTCTCTAGGGGAAAAAGAGACAATAATGTAGGGTGTTGTAGTGAATCTTTGGAAGCAGAAGCAGAGAGGTTCGGATTGTGAAGAGGGGATGAGATAAATAGTAAGTGACACTGCAGAGAGAAAGGGAGATTTTTCTCTACTAGTAGAAGTAGCTTATGAAGAAGGAACTTCAATAAACTATTCTGCTCCATTTTATAAATACATGATTATAGATTGCCAACAGTTAATCCCGGGAGTACTTGATTACTGCAAGGCTATGGCAGTTTTTAAAGTCAGATTAGTACTTTTATCTTTGTCATAAGTAATTAGAAGCCCTTTGATATACTAAATTATTTGTTTATATAGCTATCTTATGTCTGCCTTTCACACAGTGCTTAGCTGATTTTTGTTATCTTCTACTTGGTAATTGCCACCGTTTGCCCCAATGTGGTGAACCACTTAGAAAAAGCAATGCCATAGTTTCCTGCTTTCTTTTTCTAAAAGAAAAAGTCATACAGCAAGATTCTGTTACTGAAACCAAGACTTCATTAACTTGACTATTATTGAATATTTTTATTATACCTGGAGATTTTGGCATTTTTACAATGAGCATAAGTGGTTGTTCAAATTCTTAGGGGTTGATGGAGATATGTATTTAAGTATTCATGTTCCATAACTAGAACCATTTGTTCCTGCATTCGCTCTTGGTCAAGAGAGAAAACATGGCATTTTTTTCTCAAAAGATTTGTTTTTATTCATGGTTAAATTCATTACTAGAATTTTACTTATTTTTAAATCGATGCTTACTACTCCCTCTGTGAGATTAATTAACATCAGGACAATGAATCTTCATTGTATCAGTTATTACTAGACACTGCAGTTGTTTGGGTAGGATATTGCAAGTCGATTATAGCAGTCTTATCACAATCTTTAAGAGAAAAAAAGTAGAAAAGAGCCCGGATAACTGAAATTAGAAATAATTGCCAACAAAATATGTTTTCTAGTCAGTAGGAACAGATAAGCAAGCTTTAAGAACATTCATTGTACTGCAGGTCATAGCTTTAATTGAGACATTTAGTTAAGATTAAAACTATTTTCTAATTTGATTTCAACTAACATTTATTTATTTATTTATTTATTCAACTAACATTTATTAATAGAGAGCTTCCCATTTTATCATACATATCAGAAGTGTTTAATGTTATCATAGTTCTTTCTCTTGTTAGCCACTAAAAAGAAAATGTTTCAGATTATAAAGAAAATGAATCATTTAAAAAGAGAGAATTGGCCATGTATCTGAGAGACAGATTATTTTTTTAAACTGTAGAACTGTTGGCCTTCACAAGTCTTTCTTGAGAGAAATTCCCACAAACTACTAGTTGAGGTGAATATGATGGGTGGTCAGCTAGGTTTACTCCTTTAATTTGGAACTCTGATTTCCTTTCAGGTCTTGTAAATATTAGCTCATTTCATCTTTATGAGAAAGGATTATTATTCATTCCATTAACAATAATTACACAGCCTTTGATGGTGGTTTAGAAATGTTAAATCTGTGAATGCCAATGATTAATAGTGTGTTTAGCTAAAGTGTTACAATCATAGACAGGAAGATCTACTTGGTATTTTGGAGATCATTTGGAGATTTATTTGCATTAAAAATACAATGGGACAGGCATGGTGGCTTATGCCTGTTATCCCAGCATTTTGGGAGGCCGAGGTGGGTGGATCACCTGAGGTCAGGAGTTCAAGACCAGCCTGGCCAACATGATGAAACCCCATCTCTACCAAAAATACAAAAAAAAATTAGCTGGGCGTTGTGGCAAGTGCCTGTAATCCCAGCTACTCTGGAAGCTGAAGCAAGACAATCACTTGAACTTGGAGGCGGAGGTTGCAGTGAGCCGAAATCATGCCATTTCACTCCAGCGTGGGCAACAAGAGTGAGACTGTCTGGAAAAAAAAAAAAATCACAGTGAATGCATTTACCTAACAGTTAACTTTAGGGGTACACATTAAATTTTTTTGACTTTGTGTATGGCTTAAAATTTAAACTGAAATTTTTATTTTAAATTTGTTTAATGAAGCTTTGTTAGTGCACTTAGCAAAGTTTTGATTTTTAGTTTGTTTAAAGGAAAGGTGTTTTTGTTTTGTTTTGTTTTGTTTTGAGACAGAGTTTCTGTTGCCCAGGCTGGAGTCCAGTGGTGTCATCTCAGCTTACTGTAACCCCCATCTCCCTTGTTCAAGCGATTCTTGTGCCTCAGCCTCCCGAATAGCTAGGATTACAGGCTCCTGGCTAATTTTTATGTTTTTAGTAGTGATGTGGTTTCACCATGTTGGCCAGTCTGGTCTGGAATTCCTGGCCTCCAGTGAGCCGCCTGCCTTAGCCTTCCAAAGTCCTAGGATTACAGGCTTTAGCCACCACACCTGGCAAAGTATTTGTAACACAAAGCTATCACATTAAACTGAGAAGATTGTCTTGTAAAAACAGATATACTCCTTCCTTTGAGAAAGGAGAAAGCACAATATATTGTCTTTTACTCTTAAAGTGAATACTTTTCTTTATGCCAACGTTTGTTTAGTGTGTGACACACAGTAGGAACCTGACTGCAATGAAGAACAGTGGGAAAAATTTATGCTATAACTATTTATTTTATCAAAAGATAAAGATTTATTTAACTTGTGTTGAGTATCAGCCATCTCCCACCATCCTGGGAAATGGAGGCTGAAGAAATGAGATGAATGCCATTTCAGAGGGGAGAGACCCTTAAATTTGTGGTCACAATTGAATATAATACAGTTTAGTTTGGAGCTATGCATGTGTTCTTTAGTAGAGGTTGGAAAGTCAAGGAACATTTTGTAGTGGACATGAATGTTGAAGACTGAGTAGGAGTTGGTCTGAACAAGCTGATTTGTGCATGTCAAATATGTCTAGCTTTGGCTAATGACTTTGAATATATACCTGTAGAGATATTTTTATAATGTCAGAAGACACTCTTATAGTTAAAGAAGAGTGGCAGAATGGCAGAATTTAGGAAGCTTTCTTCTATTGAATCTTTTGTTACTTTTTAGTACTGTAATGAAACATTTATGCATGTTTTGGCTAGAGATAAAGTGGCTTGTTAATATGTTTAAAAATATTTTGTTCTTTGTCAACATTTTAATGACTATGATATGCTTTATATGAGACATTGCATTATTTATTCAACCTCTTTTAACTGTGGAAAGTTATCATTTAAAATAAACAACTGTTAATTTGAATACCAATATGTTAAAATGGTTTATGACTTAGGTTTAATTAGAATGTGCTCTATTCTTATGAAAAATTATCTTTTTCCTTGCCCTTTTATTGTTGGTCTTCCATTTGCCTTATCATTTATACTGAGGAAAATGTCTTTTTATTTCTAAATTTAATCAAAATCTGATAAATGAGTTTATGTCATCATCTTTCCAGAAAGTCTGGAGCTGGTATTTTTGAAGTAGTTACATCAAATTCACACATTCTACTGTTGTAGTTCTAATCCTTAAAAAAATTTAGAATATATCTCGGCATCATATTGAGGATTTATGCTTTTTAACCTTTGAAAGGACATTAAATTTCTTATTTTTCTGAGTTAGAAAATGGCAAAAAAATTAGCTTGCACTTTTTAAGGAAATTAAAAATGTGTTTTGTGCTGTAAAATATTAGTGCTGACAAACCAAACTAATTCTGTAAACAATTAAATTTGGAAACTTATCTATTTGAGTTCACATTATAGTTGTTGACAATTATGTTTTATATGTGATTCTATCTGTAATATTAACATGAACTATATGAAATTGCCATTTTGTAGGTCAAGACAAGTATTAGCAATTTCATATTCAATCAATAAATCTTCATTAGCTATCAATAGATGATCTCATCCTTTAGCTACTTTTCTACCAAATCCTTCTGTTCTTTTTATTTCATACTTAATATGGGCCCCCGTTTTTTACTTCCAGTCCAGTTTATTGTGTCTGTAAGGGCTACAGCTATGTTTGAAAACCAATAACGGCCACAGTAGTGGGATACTAGAGATGCTCTATGAGAAGGAAGTCTGCTGATCTCTTCATGATTGTTTTATGCTGCTTTTACCAGCTTTGGCCTTATATGGGAGAATTTCTTTTCTGAATTAACTGTAGACAGCCCTCAGTTCTATTAAAGAACCTAATGGAAATAACCATCTTCAAAAACCCAGTTTGGGTCCATCAATTCCACATACATAGTTTCATCAGACCTTTGTTTTCAAGTTTCTATACCTCTTAGTCACATTGCCAAAGTGGTAATCCTGGTTTTTATCTTATAACATGACATTTTTTTCCTCCTTTTAAGTTCCTGATCTTGGTGTTGTTAGTCTTCAAGTTCTTCTTTCAAATGTTGTCCATTTTGGTGCCTTCTTTGGCTCTTTTGATTAGCCACTTAATTATTCTGGATTTTCCTATTCTTGTAATCTATATAAGGTCCCACCCATCATTCAATCTTTTTTTTTTTCTTATAATTTTTTTTTTTTTTTTATAGATACAGAGAGTCTCAGTCTGTCAGGATGGAGTATAGTGTTGCACTCATGGTTCACTGCAATCTCAACCTCCTGGGCTCAAGTGATTCTCTCACCTCAACCTTCTGAATAACCAAGCGCATGCCGCCATACCTAGCTAATTTTTTTGTTTTTATTTTTGGTAGAGAGGGGAGTCTTGCTGTGTTGCCCAGGCTGGTCTTGAACTTTGTACCTCAAGTAATCCTCCTGCCTTGACCTCCCAATTTGTTGAGATTATGGACACGAGTCACCACACCCTGCGAAATCAATCATTTTTCTGATGTTTTTACCTAAGCTGCTGGATCATGCAGATTTGCAGGTGCTTGGCAATGATTCAGCCAATTCTTGTGTTCCTCTCTTGTCAAAATTTTCACAAATTTTAGCTGCCCCTTCCTCCTCTCCTTTCTTTTACAGTTCAACTCCTTACCCCTTTATGGTTTTTAGATGATCCAAGAATTTTGAAATAATCTGTAATGAGTTTTTCAAAATAAGTCTATCTGGAAGGTAGGAGATCTAGAACCTTGACCTAGTTTTTCCACTACTTTGATTAAATTCATATAAACTGTGAAGACCTCTGTTTTCAGAATTAATACATCTCTATACTTATTTGTGCTTTTAATTCAGTAGAATGTATCAGATCTTGTAATAGATAAACTTTTTTATGTTTTTGGTCTCACCTGTTTCTGACCCTTAAGCAATTAAATTCCCACATTTAACTCTTCAGCACCTCCCTAACACTGGTTTCTTCCCTTTTGCTGTAAGCGTGTACCTTTCTCTCCTATAATAAATATATATTATACATATATGTATTCTAGGAACCATCAGATTTTTCTTTTATTGCTTAATTTATCCAATATTTAATTATGCCACTTATTTCCATTTTATCTTTACATAATTGCCTAAGTTTTATCTTACTGAAACTTGCAGAGATAATTACTAATCTCATGCCTAATTTCTTTTTTTCTCTAAAAATTTTAATTTAAAAAATTTTGCCTTTGATTTAGAAGCTGTTTTTGTTCAAGCTTTTATGGCAATGCTTGGACTATTTCAGTGGATTTCTAATTCAGTTTCTTGCTTCCAATTACTTTTACTCCTTTAATTTTTTCCCCCCTTTATAGTGGCAGAGTCATTTCTCCAAAATATATTTGGTTAATTCCAGGCTTTAGATCCTGGGATTATTTCCAAGTACTTGTAGAAGAATCCATTGTGTGCAACCCCTACCAAAATCTAGCCAGGTGGAACTTCACATTATTTCCGGATCGTGTCATTTGTTCTCTTTGTACAGGTAGGTATAGCTGCCTGACCTTCTCTTCCTTTCCTGTTCTGATAGTGCAATACTCTTTTTAACCTTGTCAAATTAGTTCAGATGTCACCTCTGTAAACCAGTATTTCCCAGACACCTCTTGTAGATTTAAACACTCTATTGGAGTGTTCCCATAGAGTCAACATTGGGCATTGACTTCTACCTCACTATTTATCATATTTTATTTGTAGGTGGCAGTGAAGGGTGACTGACACTTAAAGTGTTTGATAAAATCCATGTATGATGAAAGAAATGAGTTAAGTACTCCTTCCAGGACCCGTGGTAGACTAGATTGTAGCCAAATTAACGGTATTTACATATCAAAAGAGAGTAATTTTTAGATAGGTTTTATCTAAAGAAAGAGTATATCAATTATAATAGCTAGAATTGAATGTATTTACCCCAAATTATTTGGGTTTGAGAGTATTCTACACTCTGGGTAGTATTTTGTATATTTCATTAGACTTTCATCACTCCGTATTTGCTGCTTTCTGCCCTAAATCACTACTCACCAAGCCTCCTGTTTCTAATTTGCCTTCCAATGTATCATTAAGACAATAATTGAATGGAAGACTTATTAAACATAAATATCTCATCCACTTCATAGTTTGTTTCACTGTATGTTAACTGACAAAACTGCTGAGAACAGGTTCTGATGTGTGTGATAAATTCTGTTGTTTGATGAGAATGGCAGCAAGGAAAACAGAGCCAGCCCCCAAAGCAGAAAACTGCTCAGGGCATTCTAAGACATTAAATAATATAAATATGTCTCACACCAGATGAACTAGTTCTTTGAACACAGGATATATGACTCTGCCTCCATTGTTCCCTTGTAAAGGATGCTTTCTGGTTTATCTTTAACCTATAGTAGACACATACTAGCTACCTGGTTAGTTTACCTTTAATCTATGAAAGAACACAGAGCATCCGCTTGTTAAACTTATCACTGGAATGCACAGAATAAATACGTGGGTCAGAATCTGCTCTAGGCTTTCAGCTGGGAATGCTGTCAGCTCCCTGAGCCCACCTTTGCACTCTGTCTTTGTGTCTGTTTCTTAATTCCTTCAGCGCCGCCTGGGTTGGGGTCTCCATGACCGAGCTGGTCTGGGCACAAAACTCTTACAAACCTTATTACTACCAGTCTGTCATTACATAAAGTTTGATTATCCTTTATGTATTAGCAAAAGCCTATTTTCTGTGTGCTCTGAAAAGCTGAGGATGCACCCAAGGTGCTTTCCTTGGGAGGCCTTTCTGAAGCTTGTCAGCCTTATTTGTGAGTTTCTTGGGGTCTACAACTTTTCCTGTCAGTGGTTCTAGTATTCTATTAATCACCCAAACTAAAACATCTTGAAATAAACTTTGAGACATTCCTCAGTTTTATTGTACAGTTGTTTTACTTTATGTTCGGTCACATTTAGAGTTTGATTGATTTTTCTTCTGAAGTAGCTTTTATCTTTTTTCTTTCCTCTAGTTTCAACTATATTTATCTTATTCTTAGTTTTTCTCTTTAATTGATTAATGTATCACTATGTCTAATTTTCATTATGCGTTACTTGAATTATTTCAGCTCCCTATCACTGCCCATTTAGAAGCTCTAGGTGATCTTTCTATTAAACACTTCAGCTAAATACCTTCTCTTGGTTTTAAAGACTAAGTGAGCCAAAATTCAGTCTTCATCCTATTTTTCACAGTTCCTTTTTATTTACTAAGTTTGCTTTGGTTTAGTTAGGCTTTATGCTGCTGCAAATACGTTCTGTGTTCACACTTGTGATTTAGTCTGAAATTGCCTTCTCTTTACTTTTCTATTTATGCGATTTTAGTTTATATCTTTAGGTTTCATTTACCCTACGAGACTTTATCCAATTTAAAAAATTTCTACAACCCATATTCATAGTACTGTGTAATTTTGTGCTCAAATATTATTTTAATATGTGTATATATTATTACATAAAATGTTAATACTGGGTTTTAAGCTGTGTTAAGCCAAATTTTTTTTTATAGTAGCCCTGTTCATTCATTGAACAAACAATCAAGTGCCCTACTATGAGCCATCAGCTATTCTAAATGACATTCCTCTAAGTGGAATATAACAGTGAAACACAAACATCTTTGTGCCAAGTGCCTGATAATAGCCAGGAAGATATTGGATGCATACTAGGTAGACAGCATGTTCTTGTTAGTTGAATTTTCATTTGCTTTTTCTATTTATAGATATAATTTTTGTGGTGACATAATTTGGATTTACAGTGATTTTTAGCATTGTTTGATATCCTAAATCATTTGTTACATAATTTATATTGATAAATAGTTCTTTTTGAAACCACCTTTGCAAAATTATGACAGTAAGATAAATCTGACAAAGTCTTGCTTCTAACCTTCAAGCTGTCCTAGGTCATTTCTGGGCATAGGCCAGGTTAATGTTGGAAGGCATTTAGTTTACAGTTTAACTTTGAAGCAAGGATGAAAATAGTTCCTTCCCAAAATTAATCCCCCTCCCCTCCATTGAAACTGCCTTTTAAGACTAATGAATGTAGGTGTTATTTTTATAATCTCTTGTTGCTCAGGAGTCATGTGGCCAGAAGTCACAAGATTTGTAACTTCCCCAAATAATCCCGTATATAACATCACTGTAGTAAAACCTAAGATTGTTTTTTTTGAGTTGTTTTTCAGACTGACCACATGCCAACCCATGACTCATGACTCAGCTGTTCCTGTGGCCCAGTTGAGTGTATGAGGCAGGCTCAGTATATGAGGACGATTTTCTACACTCCTATGATTATGATTTTATCCCCAACCAAGCAGCAGTCCCCATTGCTTTTCTTTGGAAATACCTCATGTATCTGTGGTTAAGTCATAATCTTAGTTAAAGTCTTATTGGGAAAAAAAGAAGGCTTAAAAGCCAGAGGTGTCAATCTGTTTGTCTTGGCTAGAATCTGGTAATAAGAGATTTAAAAGGATTTCTTTAAAAGAGCTCTATGGTTAAAAGGTTAATTAAAAGCTGGTAGGTTAGCTGTGTATAGATTTATATAGCCTTTATAAGCTTTTTTGTATTCTTGGATCTTGTTTTTTGAGGAAAACTGTTTTTCTTCTCAGTCGACTGGATTATTTCTCCATTTGCTTCTGTCTGTCCTCTTACTACCCTTGATGCCCATATGAGATGACCTAAGGCAATTTCTGGCAGCCTGGGTCTCCTTAGGAAAAACAGAGGAGGTACCACAATCTTGGGAGAAACCTCTGTGTTTTCCTCATGGAACCCCAAGAATTGTAAGCAGACAGATCCCTCTCAGAATCAAAGTTTCTGCTCTGTTTTGTGTAGTGTTACCTGACTTTTTTTACTTTTGGGGACAACAGAAATGACTTGACATTATGAGAGAGCTTTTAGCCTTGGTGTGTAATAGCTAGGTAGGAGATATACTTTTAGGGATGACTAATGGCAGTTGCTGGGGGTTGTTCAGTTTTTTGCATGTTTAAATAAGAAAAGCCTGCTTTTGACTACCTGAAAGGCATGGAAACATCCCACCTCCCACTGAGAAGACTCCTGTGGAAGAATGGGCTGATTGGCTTTGGGAAATGCACTATTTTGTCCTATAGTGTTTTTCTCTTTTGTGGACCCAGGATTTGGTGTAAAAATGGGATCCTTGAGTTTTTATCTCTATCTTTCCATGTGAGGCAAATATCATTGATGATTCACAAAACTTGAGTCCACTGTGTCTTGACTCATGCATTACCTTCCAAAATGCCTTTTTACACCTCTTTGCTCTCAATTAATTTCTCCTTTTGCTGTGTTCTCATAGAAACCTCTTCTTGTCCTCTTATTTGTATTGTAATGGTTCATTTACTCTACTAGTAGACTGGCTTGCTTATTGATGGCAGGGGCTGTGTGCTTTTCCCCTATTGTTAGTGGTCCAGTGTCCTACACATGTAGTTTGTTGTGCAATAATTGTTCATTGAATGCACCAAATAGACTGGTGAAAAAGCATTGAGTTGGAGATGGTCTGAGTGCCAGTAACTGGGTAGTTGAGTGATGCTTGTTGTTTGGACTCTGTTTACCTTATACATAAATTATTCAAAAGTGGTTTGTTTAAATACACCTAGTGTGAATTTTAAGTTTTACGTGAACCTGGGTTGAAATGACAGTTTACATCTTCTTTTGGAGTATAAATTATATGAGCATCCCTGAGAAGTCTGTCTCAAATTATCTTGCTGTCACTAAAACATGTAAACAGTCAAAAAACAAATGAATAGGAAGGTCATTGGGTAATATCCTCTTTTTTATTTTCCCTTTTCTAACTTATTTAGGGAGATGATAATTGAAACTATTTGGGGTGGTCTGAGTCCCAAGCATATGCAAATATGCCTTTCAATAATAAACAATATATGCTTTGTTTCAGTCTGTCATCCAGAGAGCTAGTTTAATGAAACATAAATGTCAACTCCTGAGATTGACACAGTACACAAAGTTTAAATTTGTAAATTGTAGCAGTTTTGTATTTAAATTTTTAGAGTTTTATTTTCAGTATTAATAAAGCAAGACAAAATACTGTCATTTGGTACATTTTATTTCTTTAATCTTTCTTGGTAAGAAGTTTTGTAACCTGCCAAGACAAAAATTGAAATGATCATTCTTTTAGAGATAAAGGCTGATAACTTTTTCCTGCTTTTCATGGCCTTAGGTTAATAGATGTGGAAAGGTTGAAAGCTGAGTTACCCCAGTGTTTCACCCTTCATGGGTGCTTATGAGCTATTTTATAAATGACTTTCCCCAGTTCCAGTTATCAAGAGAATCAGTGCCTAGAGGCATTGAATCCAGACCGAAACCATCTCTTTGGTCAAGTTATTGTTTTGAAGTGTTAATAAAACCATTAAGGCTACTTCAATCAATGACCCATATGGTTGTGTGTTTGAGACCTCAGCCATGATAGATTGGTATTTTCATTGGATCTCTGCCCATTTGACCAGTTTTCTATTATGAAATTTATGTTTAAGTTTATGGCTAAATTTATTTAAGCATTCTCCTTTTATTAAAAATTATGAAAAACATTCAGGACATTTGATTTTTGAAAATTTCAAAGTTCTGCTTTTATATAAACTTACACATTGACACTCAATTGGGTGGTGAAACAGGTTAATAGAATGGTTTGTTTTTGAATTTTAAATGACTGTTTCTTAGTTAATGAACTGGATACTTTATACATTAATACATTAATCCCTGGCATGTACACTGTAATTTTCAATTGCATAGTAATATCTTAAAAGTTGATTTAAGTTCAATATTAATAATATATTAAATTGGTAATACATACAATTCTCTAAAATAATTGCTACTTTGAAAGTACATTCTGAGGATTCTTCTTTAAATGCACGTGAAAAGGGCCAACTGTGGTGAAATATTTTCCACCTAATTTAAAAAGTATCTCTCTAAAAGATTAGATTCCTGTGCTAATATAAAAGTGACTTTTTTTTTTAGTAGCACATATTTACTCACCTAAGAGCAGATACATAGAAGAATATAATAATAATATATTTATTTAGCACAGATTTCAGGTGGTTTTTTAGGAAATTGTTTTCAGCCTCATTTAAGAAGAGGGCAATGGCATAGTATAGTAAAGAGATAGAGTGAAGTTACATTTTTGTATTGAACATTATTTTAGTCAAACATTAACACTGAGAAACACTGAGAATGTACCAGCTATACTATGATGTTTGCCTTTCTTAGGGTCAGTCTCTTTAATTTCTTCCTTGCTTTCAGGTTTGATCATTGAGTTCTTCAACAGTGTCTCTAAAATATATTTCTCTCTGGGTACCAAAGATACCACTGTAATTTAAAGTTTCATTATTTCTTGTCTGGATTATTACAGAAAGCTAGTTGGTATTTCCTAATTCTAGTCAATCCAGCTTACTGGCTTTTTTTTTTTTTTTTTTTTTTGCCTTAACATAAGTTATATCTTTTTTTTTTTTTTTGAGACGGAGTGTCTCTCTGTCATCAGGCTGGAGTGCAGTGGCGCAATCTCAGCTCACTGCAACCTCCGTCTCCTGGGTTCAAGTTATTCTCCTGCCTCAGCTGCCCGAGTAGCTGGGACTACAGGCACTTGCCACCATGCCCAGCTAATTTTTTTGTGTGTGTGTGTTTTTAGTATAGACGGGGTTTCACCATGTTGGCTGGGATGGTCTTGATCTCGTGATCCACCAGCCTCAGCCTCTCAAAGTGCTGGGATTACAGGCCGGAGCCACTGCCCCTGGCCCATAATTTACATCTTTAAAGGTAGATCTGTCAGCAGTATTTTATCATGTTTAGTGATTTAGAGGAAGGGGAGTTCCCCAATTTATACACTCCCTCATATGTATCTTTCAGGTCAGTCTTTCTGAAATAACATTTGACAGCTGTGACTAGCAGTTGTGACTAAGACATAATTTTTGCTGTTAAGGAACAGAAATCATATACATACTCTTAATAAATTATTATATATGTTTGTGAGAGATTTTATTAAATTATGACCTTGAAGATTCTGTGTACTGCTGCCACTTCTTTTAAGGGTAGGTTGATATTCACTTTGACTACAAAACTTTGTCTGACTACAAAATGATCTCTTGCTTTTAAGTCTATAATCTCAAATAGATCAACCTTTTGGAATACTTACTAATGTATTTCTTGGTCTTGTTCTGCCTGAAAGAGTTCTTTGTAATGGCATTCATTGTACGGAGATTGTAGAACTTGTACCACAAACTACACAGAAAATAGGACAGTAAATTCAAGTGATAGGAAATGTGAAAGAAAAGGGTAAAAAATGCAACCTTTGATGGTAGCTTAATAGAAAAATGAACTGAACTTTAACCTAGTTGATAGAGTGTAAGATATTAAAATGTCCACAAATAAAACCATAGTTGAGTCTGGTTTGGTAGACGTTTTAAAA
The DNA here is from genome assembly GCF_009761245.1 of Sapajus apella. NCBI lineage: Eukaryota > Metazoa > Chordata > Mammalia > Primates > Cebidae > Sapajus > Sapajus apella. Next base: position 51,974,332 of record NW_022436941.1, read on the forward strand.
AACAGTTGGGTGACATGGTACCTCTAGCTTTGTTCTTTTTATCCCTGTCTGCGGATTATATGATTCCATATCAGAAAACCCCATAGTCTCTGCCCCAAAGCACCTTAATTTGATACACAACTTGAGCAAAGTTTTAGGACACAAAATCAATGTATAAAAATCAGTAGCATTCGTATACACCAACACAAAGTTGAGAGCCAAGTCAAGAATGCAGTCTGACTCACAGTAGCCACAGAAAGAGTAAAATACCTAGGAATACAGTTAACCAAGGAAGTGAAAGACCTGCATAACCAGAATTACAAAACACTGCTCAAAGAAATCAGAGAAAACACGAACAAATGGAAAAACTTTCTGTGGTCATGGAAGGGAAGAATTAATATTGTCCAAATGGCCATAAGCAGTGTACAGATTCAAATTCCAAAGCAATGTACAGATTCAAATTCCTATCAAAACTACCAATGACATTCTTAACAGAATTAGAAAAAACTATTTTAAAATTCATATGGAACCAAAAAAGCTCAAGTAGCTAAGGCAGTCCTAAGCAAAAAGAACAAAGCTGGAGGCATCACATTACTCGACTTCAAATTATACCACAAGGCTATAGTAACCAAAACGGCATGGTAGTGGTACCAAAACAGACACGTACACCAGTGGAACAGCATAGGGAACTCAAATAATGCCACACACCTACAACCATGTGACCTTTGACAAAATCAACAAAAACAAGCAATGGGAAAAGACTTCCTATTCAGTAAATGGTGCTGGGATAACTGACAAGCCATATACAGAAGAGTAGAGCTGGACCCCTTCGTTACACCATGTACAAAAATCAACTTAGATGGGTTAAAAACTTAAATCTAAAATAAAAAAACCAATAAAACCCCTGAAAGATAACCTAGGGAATACTATCCTGGACATAGGACCTGGCAAAGACTTTGAGACAAAGATGCCAAAAGCAGTTGCAACAATAATAAAAATTGGCAGATGGGACCTAATTAAACTAAAGAGCTTCTGGACAGCAGAAGAAACTATCAACAGACTAAACAGACAACCTGCAGAATGGGAGGAAATATTTGCAAACTACGGACCTGGCAAAGGTGTGATATTTCTAATGTATAAGGAACTTAAACAAATTTACAAGCAAAAACCAGACAGCCACATCAAAAAGTGGGCAAAGGACATGAACAGACACTTTTCTAATGAAGACATTTATGTGTCCAACAAGCATATGAAAAAATGCTCAACATTACTAATCATTAAAGAAATGTAAATCAAAACCACAGTGAAATACCATCTCATGCTAGTCAGAATGGCTGTTAATAAAAAGTCAAAAAATAACACATGCTGGTGAGGTTATGGAGATAATTCAGAATCACTTATGCACTGCTGGTGGGAATGTAAATTAATTCAGCTATTGTGGAAAACAGTGTGGCGATTTTTCAAAGAACTTAAAACAGATTACCATTTGATCCAGCAATCTCACTATTGGGTATATACCCAAAGGACTGTAAATCATTCTACCGTAAACACACATGCATGCATATATGTTCATTGCAGCATTAGTCACAATAGCGAACACATGGAATCAACCTAAATACCCATCAGTGGTAGCCTGGATACAGAAAAGGTGGTATTGAATACATATACACCATAGAATACTATGCAACCGTTAAAAGAATGGGATCACGTCCTTTGAAGCAACATGGATGGAGTTTAGGCCTGTATCCTAAGCAAACTAATGCAGGAACAGAAAACCAAATACTGCATGTTCTCATTTATAAGTGAGAGCTAAACACTGAGTACACCAAGAAGGGAATGAGACACCAGGGCCTATTTGAGGATAGAAATAGGAGGAGGGCGATGATCGAAGAACTGCCTATCAGGTACTATGCTTATTACCTGAGTGATAAAATAATTTGTACGCCAAACCCCTGTGACATGCAGCTTACCTATATAACAAACCCTTACATGTACCCCTGAACCTAAAATAAAAGTTAAGTAAATAAATGGTCCTGTTTAAGAACCATTTTTTAATTTTTTTTGAGAACTGTCTGTACATATTTTTTTAATTAGACAACTGATATTTTACTAATTATAATAAATCTCTGTAATATCTACTATCTCTTTGTGATGAGTTATACTTTTCCCCAATTAATCTTTTTACATTGTTTATATTATAGTTTCTTTATGCAGAAATTTGATTTTTTTTTTCGACTTGGTCTTTTATCATTTAGGATACTGCTGTCTCCTTTTGAAAGTCTTTATTCTTGACCTCATATGAAAAATTTTGTCTTCTACTAGTAGTGATAATAACAATGATGATAAATAGTACTAACATAACTCTGTACCAGGAACAATTTCTAAGCACAGCTTGATGAAGCAGATGGAGTTACTAACTCCATTTCATAGAAGGGGAACTAGACTTTCAGAATGTTTAAATAACATGTCCAAAGTCACATAGCTAGTAGGTAATGTAGAACAGCTTGTAACTTAGGCAGTTTGGGTTCTGAATCCATTCTCCTAAATCAATAGGCCATACTGTTTTTTCTTCTTAAATTTTTTTAGCTTTTTTGGCTGGGCAGGGGGCGGGAGAGGGTTGGAGTCTCTCTCGTTGCCCAGCTTGTAGTGCAGTGGCACGATCTTGGCTCACTGCAGCCTCCATCTCCTGAGTTCAAGCGATTCTCCTTCCTCAGCCTCCTGAGTAGCTGGGATTATAGGCACATGCCACCACGCCTGGCTAATTTTTGTATTTTTAGTAGAGTTGGGGTTTCACCATGTTGGCCAGGCTGGTCTCCAGTTCCTGACCTCAGGTGATCCTCCTGCCTTGGCCTCCCTAAGTGCTGGGATTACAGGCATGAGCCACCATGCCCAGCCTTAACATTTTTAAGTGCTTTTTTGATCTATTAGGTTTGAGATAAGATTTCAACTTTATTTTTGGAGTGCCTGGCTAGAGAAGAAGCCAGCAAAGGGGAGGATAAAGGATTGATCATCAATGTGGTAATAAAACAGGGAATGTGGTATACCATGTAGGATACTGCTGAGATTTAAGTTGAGGAAAAATAATTTGTCAAGATGGAATGATCTTCCTTTATGGTACATGTTTCAGTGGAATACACTGAGGTGTAGAAGTTAGATGGATACTGTGTGGGAGATATGAGAAAATGGGAACAGAACAAGTCTTAAAAAGTGGCTCTGAATATGAGGTTGGGAGAAGGCTGTCAAACAGGGAAATTATTATAATTCTTTAGAAAAATTAAAAGAAATTTACAGGTTTTACAATGCTGATAGGAGGGATTCAAAATAGAAAAGATATTAAAGAAGAGAAGAAGACTGTTCAATGGTGGAAGTTCCTGAAAATCAAAGAGAGTGGGCTCTAAAGCACAGATAGATTTGCTTTCTATAGAAGATGCTCTTATTTCTGGGGATATGGGAAAAGACAGGTGCATATATAAGTGATTTTGTGAGCTTATTGGTGGGAAGTGAGAGGTTTCCCATTTGATTGTGTCTGTTTTCCCTGTAAAGTAGATGTCCTCTACCTAGTGGAGAGTTAGACGTTTGAAGGGAATTGAAGGTGTGAGGAGAGGGAAGAAGGTTTGAATTAGCCATCATGAAGAATATGGGAGGGATCGATGAGAGTAAACTAAGAGGATTGTTGGACATTAAGACCCATTCACTGGAAGTGGGTGGTAACAGCATCAGTTCAGTTTTCTTTATTAGTGACTTTCAGGCCAGTTCTGCCATCACACTTAGTATAGTTAATGGTTTATGATCGCTACCACCTAGAATTAAAAACAGCCATATTTTTTTTAAAGCTTGTCAAGCTTATGTTTTAAGTGTGTTGAGTAAATTGGAGAAGGAAGAAGAAATCACTTTCTACTTTATTTTGATATCCTTAATTCATGCAGAACATTTCTTGAGAATAGATTACAGATGTATATGCTAATTCATTTTAAATTTATATTAAACTATGTGATCTTGAATACCTAATTGCCAGAATTTAAGAGTTGTCCCTCAGTATCCACAGGGGATTTGTCCCTGGACTACCCCATACCAAAATCATTTTTATGTAAGGACCATTTTTGTCTCTTACATAAAATGACATAGTATTTACATATAACCTATGCACATCCTCCTGTATACTTTAAATCATCTCTAGATTACTTATATTACCTAATACAATGTAAATGCTCTGTTAATAGATTTTATACTCTATTATTTAAATTTGTAATATATTTTTAATAGTATTTTTTACTGTTTTTTTTCCTGCATATTTTTGATCTGTAGTTGTGAAGCCTGCAGCTATAGAAAGGCAAGAGTAATGTATTTTCATAGTAAACTCATTTTTCTTAAAATGTAATTTTCAAAATGTACAGAAAGTTTTCCAGCAATGTCCCTAAATCCAAATTCATTCATTATTAAACTTGTTTGTTTTTTTTACACAGGGTGTGATAGGTATACAGCTGGTTGTTACCATGGTGATGGCCAGTGTCATGCAGAAGATTATACCTCACTATTCTCTTGCTCGATGGCTACTCTGTAATGGCAGGTAAGGCAAGGTTAGGCTGATTTCAACTGACACTTTCAATCTCTAGTTTACCAAACTGATTAACTTCCTAGTGACTGTTTCTAAAAGATAAAACAAAGTCATAAGAAAAATCTGGCTTTCTTATTTCTCTTAAAAAATATATATATATATTTTTGCGTGTGGAGACAAGACCTTGCTATGCTGTACAGGCAGTTCTCCATCTCCTGGCCTCAAGCAGTCCTCCCAACTCGGCCTCCCAAAGTGCTGGGATTGCCTGGCTATAGCTTCCTTATTACTGTTAGTTTGAGATACTAGTAGTTTACCTGTTTAGCACAAAGATAATAGGATCAAAGACAAGAATTCACTCCTCTCACCTCCACCTTTTTTTTTTCATCTCTGTGGTCACTGAGAATACTACATATTTTCTCGAGTTACCTTAAAAAAAATTTGGTCAACAAGGGGGTGAGACATTGTAAATCCAAGTGCTTCAATATTTTTACCATTGTTGGAAGAAAATACTGAAAGCATATATTCTATTGGTGGCTTAGTCCAGAATTTATTATAATGTGAGTGTTAACAGTTCTTAGTTTTACTGCAAAGAATTTTAAACTGTTTAATTTAGCAAGGAGGGGATAAAGTTATGTTGTAGGATTTTAATTTTGTCTACTACACTATAAGCTCACAATCCCTATTCCTTCCATAAAGGAGCTAAGTAGCCTTGCTGAAACATGTACCTCCCATCCCCCAAAAAAAGTAGATTAAAAAAGAATAGATATAGATACAGTGAGGCGAAATCAAGGAAAGTCTGCACAGAGCAAAGCATGCCAAAATCTTGTGTAACTGTGAAAGGTAAGTGATAAATGTGGTACCATGACTATTTACTTCAATTATTTATTTCAGTTAAATAACCAAATTCTGTTACTGCTTTCTATGTCCATTTACTTTTGGTTAGGCCTATTGAAGTTAGAAAAGCAATGGCTAGCTCTTCTAGTAATGATTTCATGTTCTTCAAGACAAATGTGCTTTTCATTCAGGGCCATCCCATTTACAAAGCTTAAATTTTCTTCACAGAATTTACTTTCTTTTTTAAAGTATTTATATTCTCCTCTGTGCTTTCTACTTTTTTCCATATTGATTTTTAAATACTGAAAAATATTTAGACTACTTTAAAATTTTTTTGGAACAATATGATATACACGTATGTGTATGTATAATGAATGTGTGAGTGAGCTTTTTACAAATGCACATTTTTAGGAGCAAAATAAAAAAAATAACTAAAGTTTTGGTAAAGTCTAAAATAAGTGAAAAATCAATAATCTTTAACTAGTTTTTTACTGTTTAGGCTTAATATGCCTGTGCAATCTTGCTTCCTGATTTCGCTTACCAAAACCATTTTTTGAAGATCATGAAAAGATAAATATCAGCTGGGCAAATTATCATTAATTTGAAGTAAAAAGGATCTCAGTTAGTAAACTACATAACATACATTAAGGTAGCTTATTTTCTCTTGAGAACTGTAGGTTTCTAAACTATGCTTATGATGTGATGTCACTTCCATATCTCCTCTTTGTCTGTAAAGATCTTGGCAATCTTGTCCCCTTTTAGTGTATATGCATTTTCATCTTGTTACATATTTTGCTTTCCATTTATTTCTATAAAACTTACACTCACCAGTGAAAACTAAAGCCTTCAGAGATCAAAAACCTTGTTATCTTTATTAATATTGAAAGAGTTTATTTTTAAAACCTTTTTCTCATAAGAATGTGTCATAAGTATACATAGATAATTTGAGGGTAAACTCTTTAAAAAGAAACATGAAATTGGTTTTCTTTGTGATCTTGACTTACTTTTATAAGCACATTTGTGTTAATTAATGCTGTCTTTAATCCATATCACGTTCTAAGGATATTGAGAAAGTCTAGTAATAGTTACTTTTCTGCTATAGGTAGTTTCATTTCTTCCCAATTTTGTTTTATGTTTTTAAGATCATCTACCTTTTTTTAAAGTTAAGTCCTAAAATTTTGAGGTCATGTTGTCATTTATCTCTATTGAATAAGATTGTTGATTTTATCGTTTTGACATAATTATTGTTTTATGAGCCTTTTGTAATATATAATGATTCTGTTTTAATACTGAAAAAATCTAAAATTGTAAATTGCCTATGTAAAAATATTATTGATCAGAAATGACAGTTTGCATTTTAAATCATATGATGCAGTTGGGTTAAAGATAGAGAATCTGAGGGCATTCTTTAGGGTCTATAAAATGCTTAAAGGATATTTAAGGAGAGAAGATCATGACTATGAATAGTGTAGGATGGCATGGCAATGACTATATTGAATAGGCTGGCTTGAGAGTGACTGTATTGAATAGAACTGTATAATAGAACTATTCAAGTAAATAGATAACATGAAAGATTAATCATGAGTATGACAGAAGAAATTTGTTTCTGTTTATATCATGTTAATATTCATTTATCCCATTGATAATCCTAAACTGTAAATAAATGTTCATTTTTTTTTTATAGTTATGGCTTCTCTTTTGGTGTCAGCTAATATGTCCCTGTCTCTCACTGACCTCTTTCCCTTTGAAATGGAGACTTTGAAGTGGCATCTGATTCTAGTGCAGTTTGCGCTCCCTATTTCTCGATTCAGCCAATCATGGATCAAAACTATTCAGAAAAAAGTACAAGTTTAAGTTTAAAAAATACACGATAAAAACTATTTATATACCATCTACATTGTATTATTATAAGAAATCTAGAGATGACTTAATGTATAAAGGAGAATGTATGTAGTTTATATGCAAATGAAAATTATATATAAGGAGTTTGAACATCTTTGGATTTTGGTATCCTGGAAGGGGTGTTGTGGGTATTAGTCCCCCACCTATCCCCAGTTTCCCTCAGATACCTAGGGACAATTGTATGTTGACTTAATGAGTAAGCCATTTTCCTGAAAGAGTTAATACCCTGAAGAAGTAAGCAATTGTACTTGAAGGAATAAGCAGCTTTTACTTAGAAATTAGCAGTCTGTTGATTTTTAATACTAAAAAATATACTAATTTTCTAGCTCTTGTTAAATAATATATATTGCTATTAGTATTATTTTTTAGACTGTATTTTTAAACTTTTTAAAAAAGAAACTGTGTATAGTCTTTAGTCTGGTTTAATTCCATTAATATTACCTTTATAATTGTTTAAAGCTTTATACTGTTACAGTTTTTTAAATGTTTTTTTTTTTCATTTGGATCTGTTTATTGAACTAGGGAGATGTGTTGATATGTTACAACTAAAATCTCAGTATTATAAAATTAATGCAAGTTTCTCAGTTTCTTCAGACAGGAAGCAGGGTCAAATGGGGAATCAGAAAGGGATTGAGCAGCTCTCCAGGTAGGTCCTTCACAAAATGGTGACTCAAGGGCTCAGCTGACCTCCAAGCTGTCCTTCCCTTATGGCTCCTTTTTTCCTCCTGCTACCTTGGAGTCCCCTGTTAGATTGCTGTGCCAACTGGTGAGTGAAGAGAGAGTGGGATGTGGATCTTTCAGGAGATCCTAAGGTGTCAAACTTAGAAGCAGATACATCATTTTTGCTCATGTTACATAGGCTGGAGCCCTGTGACTAGTTCTGGCCAAAGTGCAGGAGAGGCTGGGAAATAATACCTATGACATAAAAAACAAGATTGGTGAGTACCTAGTTACTTTCTGCCATAGGCAATATTATCTCCATTTTTACAAATGGCAAAACAAGTTTTAAATTATGTACTCAATTTCACACATTGATAAATGAAACAGATCCAGACTTCTTATCCTGGAAGTCTGATTCACAGTCTAGTATTTATGTGATTTGTGGCTGCTCATCAGTTCCGCATCTTGTCCTGGAACTGTCATGCTTGAATAGAGTTTTAAATTTGGTCGAGGAGACACATATAACTTTCTATACTCACTGTAACTTTTATTGGCAGTTTAGAGAGTAATTTATTTAAATTATTTTCTTTTTCTATTTTTTTTTTCAAGCCGTACTTTGTCTTTTAGAATATATCCTTCAGGTTATAAGTAGTATGCAGTTCACTTGCTGTGTTCTCACATGACAACATAGTCAACTTTTATTTTAAATTAAATCAAAAGGCATATCAGCATTTTATTACCAAAAGCATGCTAAGTATTAAGTAGAGTTTAAGAGCCTAGTGCTCTCACACTCTTTCTCTTTCCTTCCTAAAAGGGAAAAAAATTCATAAGAAGTTGCTTCTCTGTTGTGAGCTGCTTTCCCTCATGAAAGGAACACTTGTTCTAACAGCTAGTCACATCAGTTAAGGGCAGTCTTATGCCCCTCATACCACTGATTTGTAGCCAAAGTGTTCACTACTTTGTATTGTAATAAAAGTTCCTTTTTGTTTTGAAGTTTGCTTGGCCCCTCTTTTCTTGGAGAGGTAAGTGTTAGGTTATATTCTTTGTACATTTGAATAGTGGGTTTTGCATGAAGAGTAGAATACTGCTTTTTCTCCATAATAGCTTCCTTGCTGAACCTGCTTTCTGTTTTCCTAATTTTCAGTCCAAACCTCATGCATTTTTCTCCACCCCTTTATCTTCCTAAGTCTACTTTTGTCTGCTGTTTCCCTTTATATGTCCCTCATTGAAAGTATATTATGGTCAGATTTATTCTGATTTTGTCTCATCCAGTATCAGTTAAAGAGGGTGTTATAACACCTTCGTATTCAATTGCTCTAATTCTTTTTGCCTGTTCTTTATTGCATGTTGCCTGATCCAGTAATCTGCAAGTTCCCTTTGGTGAGAGAAACCTACTATTCAAATGCACAGTAGGTGGGACCTATGACCTAAGGGAAAGGTTTAAACCTTCAGCTACTACCCATATGGAATGCCTGAGTCCTTGCTCTCCTCGCCTTAGCTTTTCTAACTTCCAGTTCCAGAATGTTCGTGGTATTCTATTAAAATTTCTAACAAGTAACAAGAGAATGTGTATAACAGATAGTATTTTAGCTACCTATGCTGAAAGATTGTCTAGGTTTTAAGTGGTATTTGTTTTCACTTAAGCCTCCTGCCACTGGTTAAAATTATAGAGATTTAGAATGGAGCCTAAAACTCATTAGTGACTGTTTTAGTCAGTTAGGGCTGCTATTACAAAGTACTATAGACTGGGTGGCTTATCAACAGCAGGTATTTCTCTCAGTTCTGGAGGATATATGCCTGAGGTCAGCAGGCTAGTATGGTCAGGTTGTGGTAAGGACCCTCTCCCGGGTTACAGACTGCTTACTTCTTGTATCATCACCTGGTAGAAAGAAAACAAGCTAGTTCTCTGACCTCCTTTTAAAAGGGCAGTAATCCTATTAATGAGGGCTTTACCCTCAGGAACTAGTAACTTTTGAAAGTTCCTACCTCCAGATACCATCACATTGGGGATCAAATTTCAACACAAGAATTTGGGGGGTGGGGACCATAAACATTCAGTCTGTAACAGTGACCTATGTTGTATATCATGAGATAGCATTTTATATGATTATGTGTTAAAGCTTGTTTAGCTTGTGCTATTAAAACTGCTTTTCTATATTTGCTCACATTTAGGTTTCCATTTTAAATTTCTGAAAGCTTTATTTCTTAAAATTTCTAAAGCGCTATAAATACTGCTTAAATTTTAAAAATAAAGTCTAGGTCAGTACGTTCTACATTTTCTGCTACATATTTTTTCAGTGCTGTTGAACTGTTTTAGTAAGAGTTGTAGTTGTCTGATAATATTTTATATTAGAGGTTTATATAAGAATGATCTTTGAAAAATTATTTTAATTATTTAGTAGTAGAGTACCATACTAGATTGGCTTTGTTATCAGAGTCACGGCAGATAATCTGAGCATAAGTGAAAAAAGCCACTAAATAGCCAAGGTAAAAGTTATGTGCTGCAAGTTTTCTATTTAATTTAAATGTGAGAGGCTTATTTATTTACTTTAGAGACAGGGTCTTGCTATGTTGCCCAGACTAGTTTCAAACTCCTGGGCCCAAGCAATCCACCTGCCTTGGCCTCCCAAAGTGCTGGGATTACAGGTGTGATCCCCCACATCCAGCTGAGTTTTTAAGTGAGATTCTATTAGTACTTACTCTCTATTTTCTAAGAAATACATTTTTCCCATTTCAAAAACAGTACGTATCTACAATGTAAAAAAATATAGTAAATTGATTAGTAAAATTGATAAGTACAATTACGTCTCTCTTCTTTAGAAAAACAAAGCACCTCCATATTCGTTCCTTAGTTTTGGGCCATTCCTCTATTTCCCTTTGTAGCCAAATTTGTTCATATGTTGTCTACATAAACTCTACGTTTTCACTTTCTCATTAACTACTTAGTATCATACCATCTTTTAGTTCCTTTTATTAAGAGGTAATGCATTATATTTCCATCATTCAAAGACAATCAGTATGTAATTTTTTTTGTATTTCTTTCTAATTGTTTCTGTTTATATTTTCCCCTCATGCTTGTTATGTATTGTATGTGTAATTTTATATCATGTTTCTTTTGCTTAACTTATCATAAAGCATTTTTCTCTAATTGTATTTTTGTGACCATTATTAACTTGCTGTGTTCTAATGACTTATATCTGTATCTGTCTTCCAAGCCCATATTAGAAAGGCATGCATAGTGCAGCAGTTGCAAGCAGGCAGTCATTTTCTGAGATAGACATACCACCTAATTGCAAAGGAAAAGACTGAAAATTGAGACTAGAATACAAAATGTAATAGCTGAGAACCATACCATATGGAATCAAACTATATTTGCAGCACTGACTGTTAAACTGTGGAACTGTACTTCTAGATTTTACTTGGAATCTGTGATTACAGACCTTAGATGGCTGCTTTATATTTCCTGGCAGTGTTTGTATGCTATACTTCTCAGAAAACTTTTTTAACATAAATCCTTTCTCTCCAAACCTTAAGCATCCCTGTCTCAGCTTCACCCTAAGCTCCTGAAACCAGAGTCCATCACCCTCATCTGTATGCTATGAAACTACAACTCTAGTGAAATGTGCAGGTCCTCTTTATATTTAACTTTGTAAAATACATTTTATCACCTGTTCCATTTCAGTTGGATTATTCCTGTTACCACACACACTTTTTTTTTAAGATCTCCCATTTAAAGTAACAACAAATAACAAATTCATAGCCCTACCTCTCTCACCCTTAAAAAACAAAAGCACCTCCATATCCATTCCTTAGTTTTGGGTCATTCCTCTATTTCCCTTTGTAGCCAAATTTGTTCATATGTTGTCTACATAAACTTTACTTTTTCACTTTCTCATTAACTACTTAGTGTTATACCATCTTTTAGTCCCTTTTATTAATCCCTATGGATTTGGATACCACAATTATATAATCACCTCAAATTATCTCTGACCTCCAGATTCTAATATGCAGTTCCCCGCTTGACATTTTTACTTGATGTCTCATGGGTACTTATAACTCAGCATTTTTAAGTTATTGATTTCTTCCTGATCTCTTCCATATCAGAAAAGGTATCATTATCTTCAAATCAGAAATGTAGGTATTATTTATTGCTTACTTTTTTTCATTCTCTTCCTTTGTTTATCAGCAAACCTGTTGATTCACTCCCCATGTCTCCCTCTAATTCACGGAACAACAAATGTGATCTTAAAGTGTGAATTAAAGCATTTATCTACCTTGCTTTGAGACCATTATTTAGCATAAAATCTAAAGTCCATACTATGACCCGTTAGGCTTTGCGTGATCTGTTCCCTTCTTATCTCTTCCGCCCCTTCTATGCTTCTCCATGAAGCTCTTGCCTCATTGGCTTTTATTTACTGTAATATCCTGTGTTCTTTCATGCCTCTATGCTTTTAGACTTAGTGTTCTCTGCCTGGAATACTCTTCCTCTATTTTCTCATTCTTTAGGTTGCTGGTTAAATTTCTCAGGGAAGTTTATCTCACCTGATATCTAAGGCTGTCTCTCACATTTCACCACTTGTTTCATTCTTTTTTGTGGCATTGCAATTTATTTTTCATTGTTTAATTGGTTAAATTTGATCACAACTGGAGTGAAACCATATCCCAACTGGAATAAAACCATATCGCAACTGGAGTAAAACCATCAAAAAGGCAAGGGTTGTGGCTTTAATTGGGTGTGATTATATCTCCTCTGCCTATCAGAGTATCTGAATATAGAAGGTTCTCCTTAAGTGACTGATAAATGAATGAATGGGTAGACGAGTAACAGACTAGAAGTGACCCTAAAAATATTGAGCATCCTTAGATTCTAACTTTGAACAATAATTCTCACTAATAAAGATGACTCTGAGTTATTCCATAAGATATAATAAATCTAAGCTGTTTTAGAAAAATGAGCTTACAAAATAAGATTTAACAAACATGAGTATATTTAAAAAGAAAATGTTTCTTAGAAAATGTGTCTTAAAATATTTCATTATTATAGGGCTCTAAATAAAACCCATTTTTTTCTATACTGAGAATTCTTTCACTAATTATTATTTCTCAAAGCTGAACAACTAATTTTAGTCTTTATACATGAGTTTCTGGATCATGTTCTTTTAAATGAGTTATTGCTCATAACTGTTCTTCTAAATGTTATGGGCTCATACTCATTATTTGTGGATTTTGTTTTGTGATTTGCCTGCTAGCTAGCATTTGTTTGTAATTCCAAGATCAGTGCTTTTGTTGCTTTTGTGGCAATTCATGGACATAGACAGTGACAAAAAATTTGAGTGGCCCTATATATATGTTCCCGGTTGAGGTCCAACAAGGCAACAGTCTGCCTTATTGTTTCAGCTGTCATATTGTAAACAAATCTCTTTTTTATGATCTGTTTAGGGCCACTTTTTTTTTTTTTTTTTTTTGCAATTTTGTTTTCCATTGGTGATCTTGCTGTTTAAAAAGGCCCCCAAGCATAGTGCTGAAGGTACTGTTTAGTATTCCTAAGCACAAGAAGGCTGCCTTATGGAAAAAAATTGCTGGAATGATGCATAGAACTCAAAAAAATGCTGTACTTATGACTACTGGTATTAGTTAAGCTTTGCTCAGGCATGAGTTATGCTGTTGGCTGTGAATTTAATGTTAGTGAGTCAGTGATATATATTAAATAAGATACCTTTAAGCAGAAACATACATAAAAGAAGCTTGGGTATTGATCAGTTGATGAAAATGTTATGACCCAAGGCTCACAGGAACCTAACCCTGTATTTCCCCTAGGAGCAATGGTTCAGTGTTCGCGGTGACTTTATAAAACAAAACTATGGTGAATAACGAGAATCAATTCTGTTAAGTTAAAATTCTGGACTTCAATAGAAATTCAGGAAGTGCCTCCTTACCTGTTTATTGTAATTTAGGGACTTTTTGGTTGGGATGTATATATTTTTTAATCTTAAATTCATTAAACTAAGCAAACAACTGAATTCATTTTGGGAAGTCATCCTTTTAGAACATTTACTATATGGCAGTAACTGTACTAGCTTTGAAGTATACAAACAGCAAGAAAGCCGTAAAATCTTTTGGATCTTTCACTTAGGGAAACGTTCCATTTTAATCTACCTTATCTGACACCAACTGGGTATACTGCACTTGTATTCTGACAGTAATTATCTGGAATTTGTACAGACCCCACAGGTTAAAGGCAAATTTCTCCGTAAGACTGCCCCTGCTTCAGATGCCATCTTCAAGTTTTTAGGGTACTCAGGCCAGCTGCACTTCTGACTTATTAATAAGCTACAAATTTGAGGATTCTTATGATCCCCTCAGGTCCAGTAATCCACTAGAATGATTCATAGAACTTCAGAAACTGCTTTATTTATTATTACAGTTTTATTTAAAGGAAGCACATAGGGTAAAATTTGGGAAAGAGCACAGAGTTTCCATGTCCTTTCCCTCTGGAGTCTGAGGATGTCATCCTCTGGGCAGGGTACATCCATGCATTAACTAACAAACAGGAAGTTCCTCTGAGCTTTGATATCCAGAGTTTTTCTGGAGTTTCATTATATAAGTATGATTTTAATTCACTGATACAAAATTGATTTCAGTGATCCACCTCAATTTCCAGGCCCCTCCCACCCCTGGAGGTCAAGTTCCTGAAAGCCCTAACCCTCTAATTGTGTGCTTGGTGTTTCTGGTAAACAGCTCCATCCTGCAGCTATCTGGGGCCCACCTTGACCTACCTCATTAGCATAACAAATATATTTCTACTACTCTTGTTTTTATGTTTAAAACTCTGTGCCAAGAACTGGGGATAAAAAGCAGATGTATTTTTTATTATACCACAAGGAGACTGTTTTGTAAACACTAAGAGATAAATTAATAGTTTGCCAAGTAGAGGCATAGGTGTTTATAAGGAGAGAAGAATATATGCAAAAGGCACAAAGGGATGAAAGAATTTGTGAGGAAGAAAATGTCACTTAGTCAAGCCAGAAAGTATCACCTTCAAATGGGAATGTTTGTAGGTGAATCTGGAGAAGTAGGCAGTGGTCAGTCAGACCATGAAAGGCTCTAGAAGCAAGAGATAGTGCATGACCCCCATACACATGTGGGACTTGTACTATGTGTTTTAATAGAAATTTTCAAGCATACAAGGAGTAGATAGCATGGTGAATTCCTATATACTCATCACAATTAATAGCTGGTGGCCAAACTTGTTTTATCTGTTCTTCCCCCAGCATAGGTATTTCAGTGTTTATATAAAAAAAATGAGATTTTTAAAAATTACCACATCCCATTATCATACCTAAAAATTTTTATTAATAATTTTTATTATCAAATATTCTGTCAGTGCCCAAATTGCCAGTTCTACAGTTGTTGGGTTTTTGTTTTATTTTGTTTTTTTGAGATAGGGTCTTTGTTGCCCAGAGTGGAGTGCAGGGGCATAATGACAGCTCATTACAGCCGTGACCTCCCAGGCTCAAGCAGTCCTCCCACCTCACCCTCTTTCCCCCACCATGGGTGCCTGCCACCACACCTGGCTAATTTTTTTTTTTTTTTTTTTTTTTTTTGAGACGGAGTCTCACTCTCTCACCAGGCTGGAGTACAGTGGCACAATCTTGGCTTACTGCAACTCCTGCCTCCCAGGTTCAAGAAATTCCCCTGCCTCAGCCTCCTAAGTAGCTGGGACTACATGCACATGCCACCATGTCTGGCTAATTTTTTGTATTTTAATAGAGACGGGGTTTTACTATGTTGGCCAGAATAGCCTCAATCTCCTGACCTTGTGATCCCCCTTTCTTGGCCTCCCAAAGTACTAGGATTACAGGCGTAAGCCACCATGCCCGGCCCTAATTTTAAATGTTTTTGTAGAGATAGAGTCTCATTGCATTGCTCAGGTTGGTCTCAAACTCCTGGCTTCAGACAGTCCTGTAGTCTTCTAAAGTTCTGGGATTACTAGTATGATTCACCATGCCTGGCCTGCAGTATTTTTAAAACAGCAAATCAAAGATACTGTGTGCCATGGCTCATGCTTGTAATCCCAGCATTTTGGAGGGCTGAGTAGGGAGGATCCTTTGAAGCCAGGAGTTCGAGACTAGCCTAGGCAACCAAGTGAGCCCGTTTCTATTTTAAAAAAAACAAACAAACAAGCAAACAACAAAAAACAAATGAACAGCAATTGGGCAATTTTAAATTTAAAAAAATCTAGATTTTTGTAATTGAAGAATTGGAAGATCTAGCACACTAGATCTGCATTTCTTCCTTTATAACAATAGGGCCTTTGTCAAAGTTTTTGCCTAGCTGCCTTTTTCATTGCTTTACCCTGTGAGGAGCCTTGGAAATGATTTAAACAGGCATGGGTCTTGATAAGATTTCTATAATGGAAAAATAAGTAAAGATGGTCCACCTTTCTGTAAGGTATAAAAACAAAAACAGAAAAACAATG
The DNA here is from genome assembly GCF_009761245.1 of Sapajus apella. NCBI lineage: Eukaryota > Metazoa > Chordata > Mammalia > Primates > Cebidae > Sapajus > Sapajus apella. Next base: position 51,990,741 of record NW_022436941.1, read on the forward strand.
ACTAGCGGTAAGCTCAGATGGATTTGATGAGTAATGTGTCCACAGGAAGGCAGGGAGGGGACCGGTGAGAGAATTTGCAGTAGTCAGATGCAATAGTCAGATGTTCAGAGGAAGATACACTGAACTAAGGTCTGAACTAAGGTCTCTGCAATATGGCAGAATTTAGAATTGTTAGAGTTGAGGGACAGAATTAATAACATGTGGAGAGGGCACATTGAAAATAAGATATTTAAGTGACTGGTAGATAGTTGGGACGACTGACAAAACGTGAAATTCAGGATGAGCCACTTGGTGCTTGGGAGGGAGTAAATGATTTGTTTGGATCTTGAGTATTTCTTCACTTCAGATTACAGTATTTTTACTGTGGTAGAGAGGAACACAACCAGTTGTTGTTGGATCCTTACCTGAGGAAGGTTAGATGTAGCTAAAAGTGTTTTGTAATACAATGATTTTTCTCTAATTCTTCTACACATAAAGTTTGAGAATTCTCAAACTAAATTAAAAAGGGAAAAGAAAGAGTACCTGTAATGTGAAAATTCATTCACATAAGTCTCTTTTTAAAATAACTCTCAATTCCTTCAACTGAGGGGTTAGTAGAGAATTAATGTGCTCCTGCCCACTTGGCTGCAGACTTCATTTACTTTTAATAATAAGCCTGTATAATCTTAAAATGTATTAATACATTGCCACTTGTAAGAAATATACATACATATGGCATTGCAGGACATCTAATGGCATCTAATAAGGGCCTGGTAAATGTTTGCTAGATTTTTATCTAGGTCTTTGTAAAATTTAAGAGATAGTATTAGTTTTGGATTACAGTTCTGACCTGATATTTCTTGACAGTGCCTTCACAAATATGAAATTTAATAAATATTTATAGGATAAAGAATAATTCTGATGATTTTAAGCACTTTATTTAAAAGGATTCTTTTTTTGCTTAGTTTAAGGTGGTATCAACATCCTACAGAAGAAGAATTAAGAATTCTTGCAGGGAAACAGCAAAAAGGGAAAAGCAAAAAAGATAGGTAAGTTACATTGTTGAGCTTATAAAGTGTTAAATATTTAACACAATTTATATAAATATAGTTGTATGCTTTGATTAAAGAAACATGTACCAATTATGTTTTAAGCAGTTGATAAATTTGAGATCAAAACCCATGAAAATCTAATATGTAGTTATATATACACACAAAATAGTGATTATTTTACTCAACAATGGTTAACTTTATTCTTTTTTTAAATCATGAAAACAATATAGCCAACATACTAAAGAAAATTTAGTTGGGGGTTGATTGAGGAGAGAGTTATAACCCGCATCTTTATCCTACAACTCATTAAAGATATCAGTTGGTTTGGGCTATTTTCCAGGTTTTGCTGCTACTGTGTGTTGTGGTATTGGGCAAATTAACCTGCTTTTGGCCTTAATTTCCTCATTTTAAAATTAAAAGGGATGGATAATATAACTCTGTAGGTCTCATCAGCCCTTGAATATTCTGTTCATGTTTAAAGTTTATGAAGAGAACTGTCTACTAATAAACCTCACAAAACAGACCATAGTAGCCTCATCTGTGAAATTGAAAGAGTAAATAGAACAATAGTCATTTTGAAGAATACTTCCCGCTTTAAAATTTCGTCTCTATTTAAATAGAGTTTTTAGGGGAAATGCGTGATTACCTCTCTGAATGGACTTTGTTTTTACAACTGGGGATCCAAGAGGACTTCTTAGGGCCCCTGTGACTCTGAAATCATGACTGATTGACACAAATTGTAACCATACTTCTCATATATATCTTAAAAATGTTAAACTAACCTCATAAATTTATATAAGCTAAAAAATATTTCGACATTAATGATTATTTGGCCTAAAATTGGAAATTTGAAAAGACTGTCTTTTTTGATCCTGCTATCATCCTTATTCACTTATCATTCCAAATATACCTGGAAGTTCATTGGAATGTTAACAGTAAAGCTTACTTCTTTTTATTCCAGTAGTTAAGTTCTTCAGTAAAATAGCACAGTTCTACTTAATCCACAAAACAACTGTGAAAGTTAGCTAATGGTGAATGAGAAGCTATTGATCAGAGACGTTAAATTAGTTGCCCAAGTTCACTTAACTAGTAAGGTTATGTACTAGTAACCAGGATTTGAATCCAGGTTAGTTTTTTGTTTCCGTTTCTTTTTAGCTGTTTCACTTCCACCTATCAATAGCTACCACTTTCGACATTTGTAAAATATAGTTATGTAGAGTCTTGCTCTGTCACTCAGGCAGAAGTGCAGTGGCACAATTCTGACTCACTGTGACTTCGATCTCCTAGGCTCAAATGATCTTCCCACCTCAGCCTCCTGAGTAGCTGGGACCAGAGGCATGCAACATCATGCCCTGCTAGTTTTTTAAAAAATTTGTAGAGACAGGGTCTCCCTGTGTTGTCCAGGCTGGTCTCCCCTGGGATTAAGTAATCCTCCCGCCTCAATCTTCCTGGCCTCTCAAAGTGTTGGAATTATAGGTGTGACCCACTGCATCTGGCCTGAATCCTTATTATAATGCCTTGTAATGAATAATTCTGTTTTACAATATTTTTTTTCCATTGAACATGCCTTATAGTTACAGAAAGGTACATTAACATTGCTGCCTTGTTCCTATTAACAAGATTTATTGTTTGGTTTATTGACATGAATTTATTTTTACTAAGGCTTCCCATTTTATTCACGGATAAATGCAAAGTTGTTTCTCAGTATTGAAGTTAATGTTATTAAAACTTAGTTGAAGCTGGGCATGGGGGTGTGTACCTGTAGTCCCAGCTACTCAGAGGCTGAGGCAGGCAAATTGTTTGAGCCCTGGAATTTCAGCCCAGCCTGGGCAACTGTGTGTCTAAAAAAATACATAAAATAATAAATTGAAATCTTAGTTTATTACTTTCTATATGTTTGTCTTTAAAAATTAAATTTGGGAATCATACAAATGTACCTGAAGAATTTGTTTTCCTTCATCTGTAATTTTTAGTAAAAGCTATTCCAAGTTAGTCTTTCATGTTTCTGAATTTCTCATACACATAAATCTTAATATAGTTCTTCAACTTTGACTTGCATATAGTTACAGGTCTGTTTGTGTGTATGTATGTGTGTGTGTTTATACGTGTCACTTCAAGGAGAAGTGCACTTTGTCTTCATTTGCATTTATTCTTGTGCCTAAAGAGAAAAGAGAGTAGGAGAAATGGGTGTGAAATGCTAAGCTAGCAAAAAAAGGTTGGTTGCAGCCACTAATTTAGGTAATTATTTCCCTGCTAATCTGTATATTCACATGATAATATATATCCAAATTTTATAGTACCCTTTTAAAAACTACCTTTGAGTACCTTATCCCCTTATTGATGAAGTATTAGAAATTCTTCCTTTTCACTGTAAAATTTAAAATCTCATTTGTAATTAGTTTGAAACAAGCACTTGGATAACAGTGTAGGTAACTTGTTTTTTGTGTCACTTGTCTGATTTTTATAGGAAATATAATGGTCACATTGAAAGTAAGCCATTAACCATTCCAAAGGATATTGACCTTCATCTAGAAACAAAGTCAGTTACAGAAGTGGATACTTTAGGTAAGGGAAATCTTACTAAAATGTTCTATAAATCTCAGTTTTATATTATGGTAGTGAAAGTACTTTCATTTTAATCATTAAGTTCATTATACAGAATATGGAATCTTTCTAAGAACTTAGAAGCTCAAATGACTTCATTTGAATTAAATTTCTTTTTTTGTTCACCTAACTTGAATTATTTTTCCTGTTTTTGAAAGAGGCTTACACAAGTTTGTTAACAGTTTCTGTTTATTAGATTGAGATCACAGTCAATTCTTGTTATCTAGAGTTCTAGACTTCCTTTTACTATTTATGCCAGTCTGCCCTTTTCTAATGTGGCTTGCAAAACTGAATTAGAAATGTCAGGCTGTGAGCAGCCCAGGGGTTGATGTGCCTATTCCTATGCAGTTGAAAATTCAAGTACAACTTTTGACTGTCCGTAAACCTAACTACTAACAGGCGACTGCTGACCAGAAGATTTACCAATAACATAAACAGCCAACACATACTTTGTATGTTATATGTATTATATACTGTATTATTACAATTAAAGTAAGCTAGAGAAAAAAATGTTATAAAGAAAATCATAAGAGAGAGAAAAGTTATTTTCTCTAAAGTGGAAGTGGATCATCATAAAAGTCTTCATCGTTGTGATCCTCACTTTGAGTAGGCTGAGGAAAAGAAGGTAGAGGAGGGGTTGGTCTTGCTGTCTGAGGGGTGGTGGGGTGGAAGAAAATCTGCGTATAAGTAGACAAGCGTGGTTCAAACTCTTGTTCAAGGGTCAGCTGTATTTCTGTTGAATTACCTGTATTTCTGAATATAGGTAATTCAATAGAAATACAGCTGACCCTTGAACAACAGTTTAGGGTCACATACAGTAAAGAGGAAAGTGGTTTTAGAATAATGAACTGGATTAGAAATTAGAAAAGTTTACTTATTCAGGATTTACTTTTACCCATTATTTCTGAATAGGTCATTTAGTTTTTCTCCTATAAATTACAGAAATTTAGTATCTCAATTTCGGTAATTATATAACGACTACAGTGATTCTAGTTTAAAATGATATTTATATGAAATTATTTGAATCCTAGAAGGAAAAGGCATCTAAGGTGAAATAATTTAAAACACTGGTTTTTCAACTTTGGCATATATCAAAATCACTTAGTAGATTTTTTTGAAATAAAGATTTCCTACTCCCATCCTTGGAGATTTAGTGAATCTAGAGTGTGTTTTGGGAATTTGCATTTTTAAAAGTGCTCCAAGTGATTTTGATTTTTGACCCGGTTTGAGAACCACTGGTTTATGTGATAAAGGAAATAAAATGATACGTGTTTTTTAAAAATAATTTTGATAATATCATATAAGGTGTCATTATGTAATTTGACCCTTCTTGGGTTAAATCATACTGGTATCAAAAAATCTTAAGAGATCTAGCATCTCATATAGGATTATTTTATGATACACGGTGGTTTCAAAATACGTGAAAGTTTATCATTATATCTGTAAAGGTTGAATGTGTATATAAAGGATATCCTAGAACTAAAAAATGTCAGTGAAGAACAATATAAATCACTTATCTAATATCATTTAGACTCTTAAGACTGGTGATATCATTCTGTTTTCTCTTTTTAACTATTTACATTCAACATTTAAAACATTTAAAGGCACATTGACTTTTTGATTAGTAGTTGTCACATTTGTTTCACTACTTCTATATGTGCTTACTTACATAAAATGTTCATAGACATGTATAAATACCAGAAAATATAAACATTCTTTCTGATTTTTAGTTGTTTTAACATCTTTAATAATGTTTATTGAATAATTTGTCAGCTAATTAACTTTAATAATAAAATTATTGAATATCAGACTTTGTTACAATATTTTACTTTTATTACCCCATTCTCACAATTATGAGGTGGCTAACTGTTATCAGTTTTTTTTAACTCATTAGGAAGAAGAGTTGAAAAACTTGGACAGGGTTACCACTGAATGTGGTACAGGCAGTCAGTGAGAACTAGGCTATTTTAATGAACTAAAAAAAAATTAAAATTAGGGTATTATAGCGTTAGTGTGTAGTTTATGGAGTATTTTGTTTCACTTCTAGAATTTTGAGAACTAATTGCAAATGGTACTCATTTATCAACTGGTCGTGTAATATCAAGAGCATTTCCAGTTAATCAGAATAGCAGGGAGATGTTCATATATGTTTACAAGTTTATGTAATCATTTGTGAATGCATGTTGTATATGTGTGTTTAGGTGAAAGTAAAGGGTTTTCTGTCTTCTTTTGACTTCAGTATTTTATTAAAAGGCATATATGTAATTGTATTACTGATTGCACAAAGCATATAACACTTGAGTTAAATAGCCCAGGAAATACATAATTTGTACTTTCATGGAATGTATATATTATTGGTGTCTCAATAATTATTGTGAAAATCTATCTTAATTTGTATTAGCTATTTATTATAAGAACCTTTTAAAGAACATTAGAACTTTTGAATGTCAGTTGGCTGTTTGCTATGAATGAGTTCCATGGAGGAAGCCTCTATGAGTATGGGCAGGTTTGGAGAATTAGAATGCTTATTTCAATTATTGATAATAAAATTGAAAACCTTAAATGGATTTTGGTCTATCCTTCCCACCCACTTCTCTTATCTCCTTCCAGATAGAAAGCTCAGTATGGGTGATTTTTTTTTCTTAGCAGGGGGAGGGGATTGAGGGTAAGCATTCTGCAACCATATCGGGATGAATCTTTCAGGCTTATGTTCAGAAGCTGTATGTCAGTCACAATTAGAAAACCTAAAGTAGGGCTGGGTTTGGTGGCTCATGTCTGTAATCCCTTCTCTTTTGGAGGCCAACATGGTAGGGTGACTTGAGCCCAGGAGTTTGAGACCAGCCTGGGCAATATAGTGAAACCACATCTGTACAAAAGATAAAAAAAATTAGCCAAGTGTGGTGGTGTGCATTTGTAGCCCAGCTACTAGAGAAGCTGAGGTGGGAAGATTAAGCCCCAGAAGCTGAGGCAGCAGTGAGCTATGATCATACCACTGTACTCTCAGAAAACCTGAAGCAGTTAACCTAAAGTTAAATTGAAGCAGATTAAGAGATTTAAAATAACTTGAAACAAATTTTAAAATCAATCATAAAAGAATTTTGGATTATTAAAATGTTACGATCATCTTATAGAAATGGTATAAATTTTGGTTAGTTTTGATACTGTGTTCAATAGGTCTTATTTTACATGATATTGTCAAAATACTTTTTCTATAAGGATATTGTATCTTCAAGTATAATTTTATTATATTTTATGACTAAGAATTGTCCAAAGCAATGCAGATCATTTTATTATGTGCCATGAGAACATCTGAATTGATGGTTATGTACGTGATTTACTTCCACATTTTTAGGAGGCCTTCTAAAAAATGATGTTGATGTTTTGGACTACACTCTGTAGAAGTCAACCAGAATACCTATGCCTTATAAGAGGTTTAAAACAACTGAAATGCAAAGGATGATGGAATTACATTTACTTTCAAATAATGTTACTTTCAGTGTAAACTCTTAAGAATGGAATAGTTTGTTGAAGGGGTATGGTTTTATGGAAAATCAACAGACATTTTATAAACTTTTCTTGTAGAACAAAAGAGGGTATAAAAAGTATATTTATTATTTTATTATTATTATTTTTGAGATGGAGTTTCATTCTCTTGCTTAGGTTGGAGTGCAGTGGCATGATCTGAGCTCACTGCAACCTTTGCCTCCCATGTTTAAGCGATTCTCCTGCCTCAGCCTCCCTAATAGCTGGGGCTATGGGTGCCCTCCACAATGCCCAACTAATTTTTGTATTTTTAGTAGAGACAAGGTTTAACCATGTTGGCCAGGCTAGACTCGAACTTCTGACCTCAAGTGTTCCACCCACCTTGGCCTCCAAAAGGACTGGGAATATAGGCTAGACACTGCACCCTTCCTAGTTTATTATTTTAATCTGTAGTATTTCACAGAATTACTAGTTTACAATTAGTACGGCCAATATTTGTAACATAAACTTTAACTCTTCACAAAAGTGAACAATGTAAGTAAAGTGGTTGTGTTCTATAAGTTGTTTTCTGAAGTTAAGGTATCATAGCTAGATATTTAAAAGAAAACACTTATAATTTCTGAAAAAAATGGCTATATCAGTTAATACCAATAAATTGCCATCATACTTTACCAACAACTTAAATAACTTTTGATAATCTTTTAAGGTTTATTTTAATTTGTGAGGTACTAAAATTTAGTTTTGGGTGCTGACATCCTCAGTCTATTACCTGCATTTTTAGATTCCTATATTTACAAATCTTACATTGCAAATGAATAAAGTCTAACATATTTTAATTTTAAATAAATCCTCATAAGTTATTTGAGAAAATTAAAGCGAAACATATTTTTAACCTTTTTTTTTTTTTTTTTTTTTTTTTTGCAGCGTTACATTACTTTCCAGAATACCAGTGGCTGGTGGATTTCACAGTGGCTGCTACAGTTGTGTATATAGTAACAGAAGTCTACTACAATTTTATGAAGCCTACACAGGAAATGAATATCAGCTTAGTCTGGTGCCTGCTTGTTTTGTCTTTTGCAATGTATCCTTCAAAACATCATTAATATTAATTTATTTTGCAGATAACACTGTTAGATCTCATCTCTGATTTGAGAAAGATTTTATGTCATTAGATAACTTTTCTTTATTGAAATTTTTTTATATACTTGAAAATATTTTCAAAGTAATAGAGGTAAATCGTTTAAAAAGCTAAATATAAGAAAAATGCTAGTGCTCTCCTTTTTCTTTCTTATCCAAGTCTAGCCACTTTCACCTTTTTTAGGCATTTCTTTTGGGAATTCCTTCTTTGTGTTTAAATATTATGTGGTAATGGTACTATATATATATTATTTATATATTATTGCACCTTTCTTCCTCTTCCCTTTTCTTCCCTTCTCCCAAAATGCAGATAACATTTTGTGAAATTTCTAGTCAGTTTTATCATGTCATACCTATGAAAATATTTACAGCCAGGCTTTATACTGTATTATTACCTTCCTTAAATACTTTTTTATTTTTATAATTGTGGAAACTATGAACTCTTCCACAGAATTGGTAGAACCTCAATAGTTCAGATACTTCATTTCTGTTTTTTCTTTCCACATGGAAATATCCTTCTGGATCCCCTACTTTTCTACACTTCCAGCATAGCTAATATCGTGGGACTTTCTTCACTGCCTTCCAAGAATTCCCTCTATCCCTTTCTGGATTTCATGATTTCCTCTTCCTTAGTTTACTCTCTGTTTTTTTGTTTGTTTGGTGTTTTTTTTTTGTTTTGTTTTGTTTAGTTTTTTTGGCAGAGTACATTCTCCTATGGTGTCCTTAGAAAGGGTGCCGAATTGTCTTTTGAAATCTTGCTTGCCTGGAATTATCTCTGTTTTTTCTCTCATACTTGATAGATAGGTTGGCCCAATAGAAAATTCTAAGAAAGAAATAGGTTTTCCTCGGAATCTTGAAGTCTCTTGAGAAATTGGATGCCCTTTTGCTTTTTGTATATACCTATACCTCCCCTCTGGAAGGTTTTTCTTTTGGTTTTTGATTTTTCATCATTGATTGCGCTAAGTTTTAGGTTTACCCTTTCAATCTGAAAACTTGTATCTTTTACTACGAGGAGATATTATTATTTTCTCATTTTTATTAGAATTAAATATGTTCCCTACTCTTTTCTTCCTTTCCATCTCTTCAGAGACTTCTTCTAGCTTTTCTCTGTTTGATACTTACTTTAATATTTCCATGTACTTTCAAGGCCACTCCTTGATTTTAGTTTTAGGCTTTAACTATTGGCATTTTACTTTGGAAATAAGGATTAAGCCCAAGCATATCCTTGTTCAGCCAGTTAACCACTGGTCATTTTCCATTTATTTCATCTTCCACATGTAGTGATGTCATGTTTTTAGAACAATATTCCATGTTTATATTATGATCATGTAAACACCATTCACAGATGAATACTTACCTTAATTTTTCATTTGCATTTTTTATTTGTACATGTCGTTACTTCAACTTCAAACTCTTCTTTTTCATCCCCTGTGTTGGGACTTTACCAGTCTGTGAACCCATGTTCTTGAGTTCTAGAAAATTGTTTTGAATTATTTTATTCATGTCTACAGCCATACCAACCTGGACACACCCAATCTCATCTGAATTAAAGTCAGATTTCTTCTGGACTTTCGAATTCAGCTTCCTTGTTCTGTTGAATCTGCTTTCTAGCTTCCAAAATTTTATTGCTTTTTCTCTTACTTTATTTATGTCCTTAAAAGCAGATTCCTTTACCATCATTTTGGTGGAATTTAGGAAGAGATAAAAAGTAACTGATATGCTTAATCTGTGTTAAAAAAATTTTTTTAAGAGATGGGGTCGTGCTCTGTTGCCCAGGCTGTAGTGCAGTGGTATGATCATAGTTCATAGCAGCCTCTAACTCCTGAGCTCAAGTGTTTCTCACATTCCAGACCCCTGAGTAGCTGGGAGTACAGACACACACCACCAAAACCAGTTAGATCTGGGAAGTGTTGGGAACTGCAATACAGACTTTTAATCAGTCTTCCTATTTTATCCATTCCTCAACCCTGTGTATCAAAGTACCTCATGTCTCCAGTTCTTGACTTTTCCCAGGTTTCTGATGAATGAATTGACTTTCTTCTTACTGAGTTTCTCCCCTTGCAGATCAAGCACAGCAGAGAAAGCTGAAACCTAAATCAATTGGTTATTGATTGTCTATTCACTTACCATCTTTCAAAGTTTTGTTGATTTCTTATTTATTTATTTACTTACTGTTGTCTTTTTCTATTTTCTGTTCTTGAGGGTTTTGACTTTCTTATGTGGCTTACTTAGATTGTGACAATGAACAGAGGAAGTGCATGTCTTACATCTTAATATTTAACTGGAGACTACACCATTATTTTTAAACCTGTTGAGTGGATACCATTTAAAATATATAATTTGACATTTCATCACCAGTGTAGTACCTTTCTTTCTGTTGCCTGTTTTGGATTGATTAGGTATAATTTAGACTAGAAGAGCCAGAACAAAGTCTTAAGAGTCAATATCTTCACAAAGTATGTAGTGTACTAGGTAGAAATACTAATCATGTGTGTCAGTTGAGAAACATCCTTAGATATCCAATATTGCACTAACTCCAAGAGCAGATTTTAAATTCAAGCACATAAAATATTCCTGTTTAATTCTATAGTATTAAATATGTGAAAATAACATTCAGTCAGAATAAAGACCTATCCCTAGACATCGAGTCATATAAAACACGTTAAAAATATTTTACCATGATAGTTAGGACTAGCTGATTATATGTCATGTTACTTTTTTCATACTTCAATGAATTCTGATGATCTCCAAACTATTGCTTTTTTTCCCGTGCCCGGAAACAAGGTCTCACTCTGTTGCCCGAGCTGGAATGCAGTTGTGCAGTCCTAACTCACTGTAGCTTTGAGCACCTGGGCTCCTACCCCAGCCTCCAAAGTAGCTAGGACTACAGTTGCACCCAGCTAATTTTTAATTTTTGTACAGATAGGGTCTCGCTGTATTGTCCAGGTTGGTCTTAAACTCCTGGCCTCAAGCCATCTTCCTGCCTTGACCGCCCAAAACACTGGGGTTACAGGCATTAGCCACTGTGCCCTGCCACTATTGCTTATTATTGAATATTCTTCACTTTCTTCGTGGTTTACACATATGTGGGAATGCATATAGTTGATATGCAGTTTTATTTTATTGTGATTGAGCCCTTGATACATACCTACTAGAGAAGTTAGAAAAATATACTTGTTAATAGCTATTCATATTATTTATGTGAGTAAATTTTGTCTTTAATCTTACTCTATAACGCCTAATAATGTGAGAGCAAAGGTCCCACACAGTCTTTAGCACTGAACTGACTGCTTCGTTTTAAGTAATGCATTTGTGAAAGGCATCAAACAGTAACATCTCTGCAGGAATCCTGTAGCTGGCTGTCTCCCTATCCCAGATGCACAGAAAGTGCTGAAGAGCTTACAGGCCAAGCTACTTTCTGCCAGCTTTGATTCTCCACAAAGAGGGTGGGGAAGAAGCCAGTAAAATTGTGTGTATGCTTGGGTATGTGATTTTTTTTTTTTTTTATTTAAACCTATAGCATGAGATAAAGTTGCCTACCACCTTTAAATGCATATAGGAATCAGGAATTAAATTCCAGCTATCCAGATTAACACCAGAGAGAAATATGTTTATAGCCTATCTTTTATCTTTAGTTATAGCATAACCTGTTTTTCCTTTCATACCAGATGGTTGGAATCTAGCAGAAGTAACCTCTGTCTATTAGGCAAACACATGTCTCCATTGATTACATAGGACAATAGCTTTGTTTAATTTCTTAGTCATATATATCTCAGTTAATTCAGAAATTCTCTGCAGTTGTTAATGATGAAATGTTTTTTGTTAAAGTGGTCCCCAAATTAAACACATAAAACTTTAAAAATCAGTTCACTTAAAAGGAAGCGATTTTTTTCTATTTCCATGGCCATTTTGTTTTATTTCTGCCATCACTTATATTTGACATACATAGGACAGCAAATTTTTTCAAGATTATACAGAGTCTTGAAAGTTCAAAAAGCACAGGAATTACTTTTTAAAATTTACATCCCTAAAACCTTGAACCAAGTCTTCTCTTGTCGTCAGCTCTGCTTTCTGCTTCACCCGAGTTGTTCCTTCATTTCAGCTATTACACCTGCTTAGAATCTCACTTCTAAACCCAAACTACTTCTCAGCTCCACTCTTCTTTCCCATTTCTAATTCTAACTATTTTCTCTGACCAAGTCTGTGTGTTTCAATTCCGTTTATGCCAAGTTACATGATATGGGGAAGGAAAAAGGTAAAGAAAGCCTTGCAATAAAGATGGAGTATTTCTAGTAAATGCCTTTCCTGTATGATGGCCCATGAAGTCTTAGTGTCACTGTAGAAATGTGTACTGATTTTATGAATATGAAGCATATCATTTTCATTTATGAAAAAATGAAAAGCAAAAAGGTAAAAATGTTGCTTGCAAAGCCAGAGGCCCTTTGGTGGAAGTAAAACTTTTAAAAATGAAAATATTCTACAATGCATAGATTTTTTTTTCCAAGAACCTCTCTTAGAAATAAGCTGTAGCACAGAGAGTAATACTGAGTCAATTATGTGAATTTGAGTGAGAAGAAAGCTATTCTACAAAGAGTGATAAAGCTTCTCAGTAGTCCTATTATATTTGGTTGAAGGCCTGGATCATTAGTCACATTTCCACAGTGCTTGTATTTTACAATGTGGAGGTTTAAGGTACAAAACCCTATTATGTATGTTTTCATGGCTATGTAAAAATTTTAATTTTCGTTCGTTGCCAGGCATACAAATTTTATTCAAAGCTGAAAGCTGTGACTAGTTGAAGTTAAAATAAATTTTAAAGTTTTCTGATTTAATATTCAGTTCTGTATGTAAATTTGTAAATTAAAGGTCTACAAATGTTGCATTTGTTTGCTGTGGCATATAGACAACCACAGCAAACTAGTACAACTAAGTCATCATTTCTAAATTCCTTCTAAGTTTCTAAGTTACTATGTTCTTTCATTTACAAAAATGTTTTGCTTTAGATTAATAAGGAAAAACAAGACACTAGTAAACTGCATAAGATTTCAGTTCTAGTGAGAGAAGGAATGGAAAACTCAGTTATTGAATCTGAGCCAAAGTACTTGTTTTATCTTGAAGACTTGTATATAGCATGTTATGTCAAAGCTTGCTTCTTGTATGAACTTGGAGGTTTTTTTTTGGTGACATTAATGCTGTCATATTACTGAGATTTCAAGACAAAAACCTATAGTTAAATAGGGATTTGGGGTAATACGACATTATTTCTGTTTATTAATTTATAACTGAGTCTGACTTTTTTAGCTGCAAAGTGATAATTTTTTTCTGAAACTAAAATTTTATTCTGAAAATAAAAGATTTTCTGAAACAAAAAGATAGTTTCTTTTGTATTTTAAATAAAGCTTGTGTATTATGCTTTCAGAAATTTTTGGCTATTATTTCTCTTCACAGCCCAGTTAGGTTGAGGCTGGCTGTAAGCTTTTTTATGGAATGGCGTTTTAAACATGCACAATAGTTTTTTGCTTATATTCTAAGGGAATTTTAGGTTCTTTTTCCCTGTAGTTAAAGGAACCTCCATATCTAAGAAAGTATGAAAAATAGTTTAAAATTATGTTAAATTTTTTTTAACATTGGAAGATAGGATCAGATTAATTTTAAAAGGTTTTTATTTAATAGGTCTTATTCTTAGTTTTCAGTGTATATCTGTAATAGATTCTTGGTATAGTTTCTAGTTTTCTTTGCAATATTGAATGTGAAGTATAATGTATTTTGAGTATTTTAGTTGCCTTATAGAAAAACAGATGTGGAAGATTTAATTATTTGAATAGAAAAAAAAATAGGGATTTTATTTAATAGCAGTGGTCAGAAAAAGAATCCTTTTTTCACAGAATAGAAAAACTCAGTTAACATAAAAATCACTTAATTGAGTGGAAATGTGTTCTGTTTTAAAAAGATAATAAATTTGTGAAAGTTTTTTGAGAAATCTGTTTATTCCATAGGATACTATTTATCGTATTTGTGTATGGGTAACAAAATATTTCTTCTTGGAATATGGTCTCTTTATTTTCTTCTGAAAAAAGCATTGATAAAATATCTTTGAATAATCACAGGATGTTAGGGTACAGACAGTGTTTTCTTAATAAGAGAATTGGGCCTTTAAAGCAGTTTATAAATTAAGGTGAAACATAAGGTACTATTTTTGGTGGGGAGTGGGGAGAATGTCTTGCTCTGTCATCCAGGCTGGAGTTAAGTGACATGATCTTGGCTCACTGCAGCCTCTGCCTCCTGGGTTCACACGATTCTCATGCCTCAGCCTCCCAAGTAGCTGGGACTTTAGGCACGTGCCACCCTGCCCAGCTAATCTTTTGTATTGTTGGTAGAGGCAGGGTTTCACCCCATTGCCCAGGCTAGTCATGAACTCCTGAGCTCAGGCAGTTTGTTCACCTTGACCTCCCAACGTGCTAGGATTACAGGTGTGATCACAGCCACTGGACCCAGCCCATAAAAGTACTTTTATAAGTATATGTTATTAAATTGTTATTCTAAATCTGAGAGAAATTTACCATTTTAGACCTAAAAATTGAACCTGTTCATCATTTGGAAGCTTATCTTCAGCTTGAAGGTAAAAATATTTAAAATACTCTCTTCTGAGGACATTGTCCTACCCGTCCTTGACTCTTGACTTTTCTTTCCTATTAGAATTTAGTGTTTTTCTTTCTTGATTTGTTGAAATGTTTTGGTGGAGTTTTCTGCTAAAGCGTACGTGTGAGGTAGGTAACTATTTTCAGACTTTGCAGTTTTGAAAGTGTTTTAATTTTATACTCATTCTGTTCTTGGCATTTGGTTGGATATAGAATTCTAGATTATCAATATTTTTCTTCATAATTTTGAAGGCATTGCTCCATTGTTCCCAACCTTGAAAACTGCTATTAAGAATTACTGTATCATGGTGATACTTAACCTTTTGCATATACCTGGTTTTGCTTTATTTTTCTTCTGAGGTAACTTAGAGTTGTCTCTTGATTTGTCTTTTTGTGAAGGTTCATGATCGTGTACCTCAGGAACATCTCTTTTACTTATGTTGGGCTTTTAGTAGGCTCTTTAATTTGGAAACATCAAGTTTAGAAAATTTATTTTATTATGTCTTTGAGAATTTTTTCCCTCTGTCCCTCCACTCCTATTTTCTTTCTGTGTCTCACTTTTGTTAGTCAGGTATTATATGTTCTGGATTGATCCTCTCATCAGTTTTTGTCTTACTTTTTTTTTTTTTTTTTGAGAGGGAGTAGTCTTGCTCTGTCACCAGGCTAGAGGTCAGTGGCTCAATCTTGGCTCACTGCAACCTCCATCTCTTGGATTCAAGCAGTTCTTTAACATTTTTAAAGTATTAGGGGAACAAAGTAGGCAAAAGAATATGCTACAGAGACTGCATATGGACCACAAAGCCTAAAGTATTTACTCTCTGGTCTTTTATGGAAAATGTTTTCCAGTCCCTTTTTTAATGTCTGAGGATTCCTTTCATTTTTAAGAGATGACCACTAAAAGCTGATTGGAAGCTCTGTATGTAATTAGGGCTTATTTAGTTTCACTATAGAATAACTTGGTAATCCCGAAGCCAGCTTTATCTTAGGTAGCCCATAATGTCATTGTCTATTGGTCTTTTCTTTGAAGCCTTTTGGTTTCTCTGGAGGAGAATCTCTTAATCTCCTGCCTGGAGTGTACAAACCTGCTACACATGTTTCCAAGGTGAGTACTACCTCTGAGTGTGTAGACTTTCACTTAATCATCCTGTTTCCAATGCAGCTGACTAAATCTAAACTCTCCTGTACCTCTGGTTTAGTTTCTTCAGAGGCAAAATGTTACTCTTCTGCTGGATTCAGAGTGGCCTGGCTGCATAGGAAGTCAATCAAGGTGGAGAGCTATGAGTCCAGTTGCCACCTACATAGAAGTCAGCCCATACCATATCACTGCCTACATACTTCTTAATCTAGTACCTCTTAAGTTAAATTATCATAGAATTTTAAAGACTTTTTATTTTTATTTATTTTTATTTTTTTGAGATGAAGTCTTACTCTGTCACCCAGGCTGGAATGCAGTAGGACGATCTCAACTCACTGCAACCTCTGCCTCACTGCAATCCCCTGAATCCCTTCAAGGGATTCTCCTGCCTCAGCTTCCTGAGTAGCTGAGATTACAGGTGTGTGCCACCACACCCAGCTAATTTTTGTATTTTAGTAGAGACAGGGTTTCACTATTTGGTAAGGCTGGTCTCGAACTCCTGACCTTGTGATCCACCCGCCTTGGCCTCCCAAAGTGCTGGGATTACAGGCTTGGGCCACTTTGCCCGGCAGAGTTTTAAAGATTTAAATACGATCAGGAATGGTATGATTATCTGTTTGTATTGTATTGATCCATATGTTTTTGTGTACATTGCCATATTTTTGGTGTTACATGTTAAATATTTAATTTAGTTATCTAGAAAACATCAAGTTGTTGCTGAGAACTGGAAAGGATTAATCTTTGATTTTCAAAATAGCCCTGTGAAATTGTAGATTATAATGGCTATATTTTACAAATGAAGAAACTGAGACACAGAGAAATTAATTTTCATGTAGAAGATCACGTAGTTTAGTAAGAGTAGAACTAGAACTAATACAGTGTTTAGCTGAGCACTTTAAGTCTAGAGAATGCTTTCTTTACAACTTTGTCACACTATGGTTTAAGATAATATATGATTGCATGGCAAGTGAATAACATTAGTAAGGATATAATAAGTTCAAAAGAGGAAAAAAAATGGCCTCAGCCGGGAAGGTAATGGTGAGTATCATGAAGGATGTGGAGCTTTTGTTGAACCTTTGATTGGACGTGAGGAAGGGAAAAAGGCAGTTCAGTTGATAGATTATGATCCAAGACACTGTAGTTATGACAATCAGGAGATGGTAAATACACTATTCTGATTGAGGGAGAGATTTGGGGACTACTAAATGAAAGCTTGAACATGTGGGTGTGGCCAGATCATGGTGTTACATATGGGTTATTGGGAGGTTTTGTTCTAATATGGAACTCAATAAATATTTGCTTTTTAAGATTTATCCATTATGCAATATGAAGTGAGAATGCAGGGATTATACCACTTTAGGAATTTGTGGTGTGGATTATAAAGTGTTAGTGATAAGTACAAGATCATGCTTCATGTCTGAATTAGATTGCATGTAATTTTGTTTTCCTTTAGTGTTGGCATGTTTTGTAATTTCAATATTCATATTCTGGAATAAAAAAGTTCAGTGGTAGGTATAATTTTGGGGAAATTTTATTCTGATGATTTGATACCACTTTTGGCCAAAGATATTATTTGTTTTTTCAGTGTAAGTAAGGAAGTTGGAAACTGTCTCATTATAGATTCTGGTAAACATTTTCAGTAAAAATGAAGCAGTGTTTTTCAAACCTGTATTTAAGGCATTTAGGCTATTAGAGATCATGGCTGTATCTTAAAAGCAGTTCAGTTATGGTTTTGCAGTTTAACTGTATTCAACTTTCTTTGTCCTCTTCTAATATGTAAGCTCTTATAATGCCAAGAAAGATGGATGGACCTGTATTGTTTGATACAGGTTAAGCATTACAATCCAAAATCCAAAATGCTCCAAAATCCGAAACTTTTTTATTACCAACATGACACCAGAAGTAGAAAACTTTACACCTGGCCCCATGTGAGAGATTGCAGTTAAAATGTAGTCAATTTTTTTTTCATGCACAGAATTATTAAAAATATTGTATAAAATTACCTTCAGACTGTGTGTATAAGAGATATATGAAACATAAATGAATTTCATGTTTAGAATTTGGGAGTCCCATTCCCAAGATATTATATACATGCAAATATTTTAAAATCAGAAACACCTGGTTCCTTTCAGATAAGGGGTACTCAACCCATACCAGTAAAATAAACCACTGGCTTTGGGTTCTTGTTCGTCTGTTTGTTTGTTTTGTTTTGGAGAAGAGACGAATAAATAACATGTAATTCTGAATATCCTGGAGTGAAAATTTGAGCATCTGTATTCTAAACACTCTTAAATAGTGTTTTGTGTTCCATAAATTATGCCTTAAATGTTGAAGTTGAGATAAAGTTTCTAAGACGTAAAATTTTCCCTAACTTAAAAAAAAAAAGTCGATCAGATTTTCTACTTTTTTTTCAGTATAGGAGATTGATATCATTTATTGTTGCAAATGTGTATATTGCCACTTTTATTTGTATCTTTATTATTTTTTATTTTATTTGTTAATACTTTTTAAGTTCTGGGGTACATGTGCAGTTCATTCAGAATTGTTACATAGGTATACACATGCCATGGTGGTTTGCTGCATCCATGCTCCGTCATCTACATTAGGCATTTCTGCTAATGTTCTCTCTCTCTAATCCCCTCACTCCCTGCTATCCCTCCCCTATCTCCCCCACCCCACAACACGAACTGGTGTGTGATGTTCCCCTCCCTGTGTCCATGTGTTCTCATTGTTCAATACCCACTTATGAGTGAGAACATGTGGTGTTTGGTTTTCTGTTCTTGTGTCAGTTTGCAAAGAATGATGGCTTCCACCTTCATCCATGTCCCTGCAAAGGACGTGAACTCATCTTTTTTATGGCTTCATAGTATTCCATGGTGTATATGTGCCACATTTTCTTTATCCAGTCTATCATTGATGGGCCGCCCAGTTCTAATTTTAAAAGAAAAACTACAATTTGTGTGGAAAAATGCTTTGTAGTCCTGTTTATTTAAAATCAGATCTTTTGTTCTTTATCATTTGCTTTCATCTTTTTCACACTTAATCTGGCCTTCAACACTATTACTTTTTTTTTTTTTTTTTTTTTTTTTTTTGAGATGGAGTCTCACTGCATCCAGGCTAGAGTGCAGTGGTATGATCTCAGGTCACTGCAACCTACACCTTCGGGGTTCAAGCGATTCTCCTGCCTCATCCTCTTGAGTAGCTAGAATAACAGGTGTGTACCAGCATGTCCAGCTAAGTTTTATATTTTTAGTATAGATGGGGTTTCACCATGTTGGCCAGGCTGGTATCAAACTCCTGACCTCAGGTGATCCCCCTGCCTCAGCCTCCCAAAGTGCTGAGATTACAGGCATGAGCCACCACAGTCTCAACACTATTACTAAATGATTACCCTCTCTTACTAATCATAAATATAGTGAGGTTATGCTTTAAAAATTGCACAATTTTAAAACTAGTTGTGTACTAGAGTGTTCTATGGATAATGCTTTGTTTTCTCCTATGAGGAGATGAGAAGTTAGAAAGTTTAAACAAGGAGGTCCTAATTTTGTAGTTTTTCTTTATTGATTAAACTACCTCAAATAATAATGTAAAGTTAAACTATAGTATATGTATTACTTTGGTTAATTATAAAATTATTCCAAGGTTTAGATTATGTGGGACAGTTTAGATGAATGCTTTTTTACCTTTTTTCTGCCTAGCAGATATAGCTGGCTCCTATCAGAAGTGTGTTTTCATTACAAACAATTTAGTTTTACCCAATCAGATGGGTTTGCATTGATGATAGGGCAGGTCCTACCTATATGTTCCCTAGCTGGAGACTGTTGATAACTATTAGGATCCTAGTATTGCAATACTAGGATAGTCTTTCTAATTTTATTTTGTTTTATATTTTTGAGTCAGTGTTTCTCTTGCCAGGCTGGAGTGCAGTAGCGTAGTCATGGCTTACTGCAACCATAACCTCCCAGACTTGAATATTGATCCTCCCACCTCACTCTCCCAAGTAGCCAGGACTACAGGCTCTCTCTCCTTTTTTAGAAAGTCTTTTTACTGCAGCTATAGACTGCCAATGTTTGTCTGTAAGATAAGAGCATAAATGAATGATGTTCCTATAGAAAGAGAAAAGAATAGTGGTAGATTGTATGCAATTAAGTGGTAGAAAGTTATAAAAATTCACAATTTTTTCTTAGAATGACATGGAAACTAAATGTGCTTTTGTGAAACTCCCATTAATCGTCTTAATTGAAATTGGCATCCTATAAATTTGACAATCCTGCTTAACCTTGATATTACAGAATACTTCTGCAGTGTCTCAGTATGCTTTTAATGTTTATAAATGAATATTTGTAGTTGTTGGCCAAACTAGGGAGAAGATTGACAAATATGTTTAGTTAAAGTTTGTAAAATAATGTTAGGTGATTTTAGAAAGAATTTTGAAGGAGTGACACATGGAAACATCACCAAATACTGCATCATTGCTAAATAAGAACTTGAATGTAAATATTACTCTTTATACCATACAGAGATTGTTGGTTTTGCAAGTTTATAGACATGAAGATTTATATTCCTTGTTATAAAAATAATTTAGCTTTCTCTTTCCCGTAATGCTAAATACCCTGTACAAACTGTCTGTTATGTAGATTAGCTTTTTTTTTTTTTTTTTTTAACTTCAGTAGAGTTTCAGATTTCTTTTTACTCTGTAACCAGAGTATTACAGTTAAATTTAGCAAGAGGGTGTTGAATATTTGGGGGCAGTATGACATTTGTTGTGAAGTATTTTTACATATTACATTAAAGAAGAGAATTGTTCAAATACTTGGCCATTATATGTAATCTTGAGTTATGGTGAATGTAAGAAGACAGTTGGAATGAAAATAACCTACTGGTAAATAAATGTCTTTAGAATGTGTATGCTGAAGCTCTACATAAGTATTTTCAGGTCCTAAATCATATTTTTATTATAGCAAATATGTTAACATGCAGTGGTCTTTTTAATCAGAAAGTTCAGGGGTTATCATCTAGCTTTCATTATCTGATTTCGTATTGTCTTAGAAATAAATTGGTACTTAATTTACAAAATAACAGTATTATAAGTAATAGCTTTATAATAGTCCATAAAGAGATATATTAAAAAATTGAAATCAGTTCCTAGTACAGTAATTTTTAGATAGTAACTCCAACTTAATGTGGATTGTCTTATGAAATGCTTGCAAATAAAATAATCCTTTCTTAGAGAAATAATGCTATCTATATATGATGTTCCTATCCCTACCCAGGTTAGCCCATGAAAGTTGATTTGATCTATAAGGTAGCATGTAAGACCATACTTTTTCAAAGAAAATAATGCTATTACCAAATAAATAATTAGGAAAACAAAGTTGAGAAAGTATTTTATTTATCTTGAATCATGGTATTTGAGGGAAAAAACAGAGATTTGTGTGAAAGGGGTATATTTTCTATCACTCATTATTCTGAGGGTCTGGTTGTCCCAGGAATAGGTGGGTAAAGATTGGCTGTTCCTAGACTTAGTGTTTGTTTTTACATTTTAAAGGGACACTAGCCACTTGTAAGCCTTAGAAAAACAAAGTCTTAACCTTTATAAAACCCAGAAAATACTTTATATTTACAAAGATGAGGAATAAATAATTTTCACTTTAAAGGGACACTAGCCACTTGTAAGCCTTAGGAAAACAAAGTCTTAACCTTTATAAAACCCAGAAAATACTTTATATTTACAAAGATAAGTAATAAATAATTTTCACTTTATCGCCAATAAAAACAGGTCTCAGACTAGAACTTTTTCTAAAGAAGTTGATTGATTGTTTTGGCCTTCAAGTAAATTATCTGAGGGAAAGTGTTGTTATTCAAAACTTCTGGTTAATGATTAAAGCAGAGAATTAATACCATTTCAGCTTACCTAAACTGTGTAAAATATTTCTATGGCAAGATTTCCTTATTGCTTGAGCACCTATTATGTGCCAGGCACTGTTCTTGGTAGTCTGACTATAGCAATAAACAAGAGACAAGAATTCTTGATCTCTTAGAGTTTACATTCTAGTAGAGAGTTACTTCAAGTTCCGCTTGAACAATGTCAAAAAGTTCTTCTCATTATCTTCAGGTTGGTTTACTTTGAGGTACATGCCCGTAGCTGGAGCAGCTGTAACTCTACATTATTATCCAGTACCCTACTTACCATAAGAATAGGAAAGCATTAATGACTATATTAACCATTTTTAAATAGCTCAACAAAAGACAACACCCTGTTAAGAAGCAATGAGTTCTTATTTTTGTCCAACCCTTCCTGAATAAGGATTCTTCTGATTATGAGAATGTTTTAATTCTTTACTTCTGTCAAGGCAGTTCTGTTTTGAAAATTTTCATGTGTTACTGCTAAATGTACATTTGCTTAGGTGCTCTGTAGAGTTTTTTAGAGGCAATATAATCAATTGTTAAGCCCACACATTCTAGATCCAGACGGTCTAGTTTTAAATCTCAACTTCCTCCAAACTAGCTGTGATTTTGAGGTTTTTACGTTTGCCTCACAGCCACAGATTTTTTTTTTTTTTTTTTCTGAGACGGAGTTTGACTTTTGTTGCCCAGTCTGGCGTGTAGTGGTGCAGTCTTGGCTCACTGCAACCTTCACCTCCCAGGTTCAAGTGATTCTCCTGCCTCAGCTTCCTAGGTAGCTGGGATTACAGGTGTGTGCCACCCTGGCTGTTGTATTTTTAGTAGAGGGGGTTTTGCCATGTTGGTCAGGCTGGCCTTGAACTCCTGACCTCAGATGATCCACCCACCTTGACCTCTCAAAGTGCTGGGATTACAGGTATGAGCCACCGCCCCGGCCCACATTGTTGTTGTTGTTTCTGAGTTTTTAAAAATATCTATAAAGTAGCAATAATAATGTGGTTAATGTAAGAATTAAAAGTTAATTGGTAATGCCCAGCACATGGCAAGTACTAAATGATAGCTGTTATTTTCCATGCTTGACATAAAGTTTATGTAAAGGTTGCTTTTCTAGGTTTGTTTGCCAGTGCCTTATTTTGTTTGTTTTGTGATTTCAAGGAGAACTCTTTGCTGTGTAATGGAGATCGGAGTTCCAGCTTTGGGCCATGCACTGATTTAATTTTGATTGAATCAATTTTTGTGTGTGTTGGGGTGGTTGAGATAAGATAATCTCTTCAGTATATTTTAATAGGTGAACATGTGGAAACTTTGGCTGTTTTTGAATACTCAGTTGGAACTTGTTTTCTCTAAAGATTTTTGTTTAATAATAATGTGATCTCAGTTTCATACCACAGATCAACAATAGGTATTAGTAAAATTCTCAAATTTTAACTTATTGGATTATTATAGATAAGTCTTGTGTTATGTGTTTAATTATAAATGTAAACTGGTTTAACAGACATGCCTAATAAAGATAGTTCTCAAGAAAAGCCTCTACCCTGGCTTTTCATGTCACTGAGAACATACTGCATAAAAATCTTGAAATAATCTTCTAGTAAAATTTGAGTCAGATAAACTAGAAATACATTCCCTAGCTACAGCTTAGTCTGTGGACGCTCTTTTCCTTAATTTAAAAATGTTATCAACACTTAGATTCGCTTTGTTTTTATGTCTTATTTTCCAGAAGACTCTTTAGATTTTTGTTAGATTTTCAGGTCCTTTAAAGAGTGCCTTGTAGATCAGCACACTGTAGAATCAAAATAAATGTAGTCAAATTTTATTGGAATCAGATCCTATAAAGATCATTGTGTATAGCTCCCATAAAGTTATTGTGGTTTTTCCTGAACTTTTCTTTCTGCAGCAAAGTTCTATTTTCATTAACTACACACTATTTTAAAGTAGAAGATGGTGGTGAAAGATCTATTTGTGTCACCTTTGGATTTTTTTTCTTTGTCAAAGCAATGGCAGTGTTGATTGTAACAGAAAATTATCTGGAATTTGGACTTGAAACAGGTACTAGTTTCATACAACTTTAAAAATCAACTTTGCTTTATCTAGTGTTAATATTTTTGACCTCAGTATATATCTGATAAATACTTAAAATTAAGTTTGAAGTATATACTCTAATGCTGTAAGTAATTAACCTTTATTATTCTTAATTAAGATCTTTTTTTGCTTTTGTTTTAGTTAAGTTTTTAATTGATTTTTCCAATAATACTGTCTCATTTTTTCCTTACAGTTAAATAAGCTTCTGTAATGCTAAAGTTTACTCACATAGTTAAAGAATTAATGCAAATTTTATGCACACTCATGGAATGTACAAATATCAAAGGGATGTTTTCAAAGACTGTTCTTGCTAATAACCAAATTTTATTGCATTATGGCATACTAATTAACACATGAAAGAGCTAAGCTAGTCACTTCAAACTTTAAGATGCTCTGTTTTCTAGCATTTTATTTCCACAGAAAGATTCTGTTTCACATCTGTGATAAGAGTAATCTTTTTTTTTCCTTACAGGGTTTACAAATTTTTCAGACAGTGCGATGCAGTTTCTTGAAAAGCAAGGTTTAGAATCTCAGTAAGTTTTGGAAAAATTAAGCATTATTTAAATTTAACATTTTCTATTTTTAATAAAGCAGTATTTACTATAAATAGTTGTTTTAAAGTAGTAGAGTTTTAAGTTGGACTGTTACTTCTAGAAATATCCTTATTCATAATTTTTATATAGAATTATAAAAATGTTATATAAAATTAGTATCTTTCATAGAATTCATATGTAAATTTGCATTTCTTTAATTCTTCTCCCTCCAGAGATTAAATTTATATCCAAGTCATATGTCAATTCCCTGTTGAATGTGTAGGTTAGGTTGTTGTGATTATGACTAAAGGGATACCTAGTTTAGTTTACAGTTCACCAGAATCCATTATAGATACTTGAATAATAGCAATCTTTTTGTAGAAATTTGCTTTGTTTTACTATTATTGTGATTTGTAAGATAATTTATTAGAAGAAAGGAAATTCTTTGAAAGTTAATTATAAATATTTATCAGCTTTTTAAAAAATTTTATTTTTAGGAGTCCTGTTTCAAAACTTACTTTCAAATTTTTCCTGGCTATTTTCTGTTCACTCATTGGGGCTTTTTTGACATTTCCTGGATTACGGCTGGCTCAAATGCATCTGGATGCCCTGAATTTGGCAACAGAAAAAATTACACAGTAAGCGGAAAATGTACATAAGCACATGCAGATAAATATATGTTTTTCATCTTAATGAAGGTATATTATTGTAATGTAATCATAAATTATTGTATTGAAAATTAATAAATAACCATTTGATGTCACACTACTTCCTCTTTCAACTATAAGCAATTTCTTTTATTTGCTTCTAAATTTTGTCATATATTTAAAAAGATACATCGATTACTAAATTTGTCTTACCTGTTAAAATGAAAGTATCAAAATTTATGTTCTTTCTCATTCAGGGGCTTCTATTGCAATCTCTATAACTAAACAGGATCTATAGAAATTTCCCTTAGAAAAATCAGATCATTTTGATTTAAAATATTGTTTAAATTTTTATATAAATATATTTAAATTAACTTTTTAATGTAAAATTTTATTTAAAAACATTTCAAAACTACAAGTTGTATACATGAGATGTTTGTTTTCCTTATGTTATTTATCTGCTTATTAGGCTCTTATTAAAATAATATATCTTTTTATTTTGGGATTAATACTATACAATGTTACATATTATACATTACTTCTAACTACCAAATTCTATTATAGTTCTAAAACTCTATGTTAGTTTGAAGAAGTGATATTCCATCTTTATATGTAGTTCAAAGCCCATTTACTATATTCTTTGTGGTTGTCACAGATTTTTTTTGTTGATGTAGACATCTTGGCAGAAAGACAGGCCAATATCTACGTCAACTTATATTCAGAACAAAGTTCCTGTCTCATCGTTTTGTTTTGCAGTAGAAGCCCAACTTGAGAATATTTTGTTTTGATATGTATATTTATAATCATTAAGTTTCTCTGGGTGATCTTATTTCCTAACATTTCTGTTCTTTAAAACCTATTTTTAATGATGCTGATTCTTTAGTCTTTTCACATTCTTAACTCTCTTACCTATGTCGTTTTCCTTTAATTTTGACTGTCTTTTTTTTCACCTCACTTCCATTTTTCTACATAAATGCTTTGTACGTGTGTTTACTTATTGTCACCCCCCACTACACACTCCTTCATAACCTCTTTTTTTTTTTTTCCTCCTTTTACTCAGCATGCTTTTGGCTACATCCTGCTTTTCTCCCACCACCCGTCTTTCTAATGGCTTCTTTTAAGACAAAACCTGGTTCTCCCCCTTCTCTCTACACACACACTTCAGTCCACTAACCCCAGTGTTATGATTTAAATAAGCTGAAAAGGGTGGGTGGAGGGGAGCCCTTCACAAGCTACTGAAACCGCTGTGGGCTGCTCCTTGATACTAGAGTGTTCCCTAGCAACACTGCATACCTAATACTACTTCTTTCTTCCCCCACATCCGATGGTTTATCCAGGCTGTGGGATGAAAGAATCACTTTATAAAAACATTTAAAGCATTTAGTGGTGGTTGGGCGTGGAGTGTACATTTTAGTGTCCTTTTTAGTAAAATGTGGCTTCATTTTAAGATTTTTTTCCTTTAGGGATTTGGGGTTTTATTTTATTTTCAGTTTATTGCAGCCCCTCATTGTGTTGTAGCACTCTGCCTTGATACAAGGGTGTGGGCAAGCTAGTTCTGTTGTGAGAGTTAACATGACTGGCACAAAGAGCAGCATGCACTTCACCCTCATGGCCAGGCACTAGGACCTGTTTTTCTATCAGAGGTTAGGGCAGGAGTTCTACCTTTCCCTGTCAGGTGTTCCTGGCTTCCTGATCCAGCCCTGTTTCCTCACACAGATCACTGTCATTTGCCTGTGTAGTGATACTTTAAAATATGATGTTTGTGTGTAATTTGAACCCTCCAGTTTAGCTGTTAAGTGTGGTTGATAATGAAAGCAGTTTATGATAATAAAGTATCTGAAGAATTCGCCTATTTTCTTTTTTTTTTTTTACTTTACAAAGCCACTTTATTGATGTATAATTGATATACAAAACTGCACATATTTAATGTATACAATTTGATGAGTTTGAACATATGCATATAACTGTGAAATCATTACTAAAATTCGCCTATTTTCTAAAATAAGAAAAATTTTCGCCAGCCATCTGTCTCTTTAGGATTCAAACTTGGACAATTAATTAACAATGAATTTGTAAGGCAGACCTGAAACCTTTCCTGTATTAGGTATATTGACTTGTCAGGAATAACGAAAATTTTTTTGGTATGTGTATATATATAGGATAGAGAAATTATTTCAAGTGTGTTCATAATCATTCAAAAAGAAATTAAAATGTGGAATCACTTATGATTTTAACAATGGAAATTTAAAATTATACATGATCATTACACTTGAAAGGTTCCTTAGTTGCAGGTTTTACCATAGGTTCCATCTGCCATGTGCCTTCTAGTATTACGGACATGACTAATTACTGGCATTTACTTGTAGATAATGAGGAGGTACTTTGTTTCAGTTACACTAAAAAGTATCAGATGGCTCTCCTGTACTGAAAATCCATTAGATTCATTGACTATATAAAGGTATAATCATTAAATACCTGCTTATTGAATCAGGAATAAAGTACGGGATTATTAAAGAACACTAAAATAGAAGTGAACAAATCTGAATTTTAGTCCTATGTTTACCTCTGCTCTGTTATTGCCATGAACAAGTCATTTAACTTTTCTATATCTAAATGTTCTCATTTGAAAAATTAAGATAATGACATAGTTTCTCACAGACTCAAATCAATGTTAAATGATAATATGATAAGTATAAAATGATGATGATAGTTTTCCCGTAAGTAGTAGAATACTGCAAATTAGTTCCTACCTCCGTTTTAGTAAGACCCGAGTTTCTGTAGTTTATTAGCACATGCTGTTTCTTAATTTTTATATTTATTTCTTACATACTTTCAGAACATTACTTCATATCAACTTTTTGGCACCTTTATTTATGGTTCTGCTCTGGGTAAAGCCAATCACCAAAGACTACATTATGAACCCACCATTGGGTAAAGAAAGTATCCCTTTGTAAGTATGAGCATTTGAGGGCTAATTTTTATCATCAGAACTGCTTTCCTAAATGTTATTTACTGTATTTGTTTTTCAGTGATAAAATCAGGACACTGTATTTTTCAGACATTAATAGAAATGCTAAAAGATGTGTTATAAAATTGAAACTACAGACCATCACTTAACATTTTTGTGATCTGTGTTAATGTTAATGATTATTACCTTGCACAAATATTGTCTTGTACACTTGTTTTTTCTCTTCTTTACGTCCAGTCGTCATTTTTCTGTTGTCATTGTGCCTATTGTTTAGATACCTTCTGAAGTTCTTTTTTTTATGAAAATTATGGAGAAAAAAGGTAGTATAAATGGAAACTCATATACTCAGCCCCTATATTTGACAGTTGTTAACATTTTCCATATTTGTTTCATCAATTCTTTTTGTTTTGTTTTTTGATAAAGCATTTTTGAAGTACATTAGAGGCATAAGTTTTATCCCTCAGTACTTTTGTTTGCATCTCTAAAAAAAAAAAAAAATAAGGATACTTCTCTACATAACAATATTATTGTACCCAACAAAATTAAAAATAATGTCTTAATATTATTATCTAATACTAGTTTATATTTCTCTAATTAGGCAACTGCATTTTAGCAGAAGAAGATGGTGAGGAAACAGAAACAGTTTATTAATAGGCATTAATAGCTAGACTTGATATGTTAGCCTTGTAGAACTGTTAGAGTAATAGGAAGGTTCAGAGAGAACTGGTTCAAACTCCAGCTCTCCTACTTACTAACACCTTCACTTGAGACAGATTATTTAACTTCACTGAGCCTCTGTTTCCCCATCTGGAAAATAAAGATAATTTTATCTACCTCACAAGGTTATCATTGGAATTAAATAAAAGAACACGTGTAATGCAACCAGCTGGAATTAAGTGCTTAATAAATGTTCTTTTCACTGCTTTACCTCATCAGAATTAAAATAGAAATACTTGCCTAGTCATTGACTCTGCAGTGTACATTTTATATTGTATACTTCTTTTAGATCCTGGTGTACATATAAAATCACTGATGACAATGATAATTTTTCTTTTTAGAGTTAATCCTATTGAACCAGGGAAATAGCCAGTGAAAAAGTAATGTTTCCCCCCAACACACAACTAATTACCTTAATGGTAATTTTACCTAGACAGGTTTCCTCAGTATTGAAAAGTAATTCAAAGGATCCTAGGGCTTTAGATAAAATCTCAGAGAAACTTCTAATTCATGTCTTAAGATACTGAAAGCATTCCCAATCCTTCCTTGAAATTTGGTCGTGAAAACTGGATTTCATATTCCTGTAATTATGTTCTCTAATTTATATTTGCCTTAGTTAAATAGAGAAAATAAGGAAACTACCATTTATGATACACTTATCACATACCAGTTATGTGAAATCTTGATACTTTACATATTGTCTTCTTATGGTAATTGTCCATTTGTTGCTGTTTTCATCCCATTTTATAGATGGAATAACAGACTCAGAAGTTAAATAATTTGACTGAAGTTGTTGAGCCAGAACTGATATACATAAAACACTTGGTACTTATACTAACATTCAGTTCCCACTTCCAGCCTAATTAAACTTCATGTGGATTTATTAGTAGTGAATACTTAATTTAGTGGAAATGGGAATAAGGAACTTTTCCCTTGTGTGCATATTAAATTATAGGAAAAATGTTGTTTGTACATAAAGACCCGATGTTCTCTTTCTGTGCTTTTTCCCCCTTTGTCCCATCCCCATTTCCAACCTGTTTCATAAACGTTTCAAATAAAATTAGCCTTACCTCTGCTCTCTTTTATTCTTCTTTAATTTGAATTTATGATTAAGTGATTAGACAGGCAGTTTTAATTTTTGTTAAAAATCTAAAGCGCATATGGTAGATTGTGGAAAAAAAAATGGCTGCCCATCAAAGAGAGTGGGGTGAAGGAAAAATGAAGTGACAAGTTTTTTTCTGTCACATAGACAAATTTGTTGAAAGGTCTGTGTAATCAGAAGCAAAAAACATGGTACAACGTAGTTTCAACCCAGAAATGTATAGTTGAATCTATCATGTGTTCTGATAAAGTATTGACAAAATAAAATATTGGTAAACAGAGTCCATGTGTGCTCATAACCTCATAAAAAGAACACAGAGAACATATACAAGAAAGCTTAGAATGGCATCAGGAATTTAGGATAATTTCTTCTGCCTATTCTTTACATATATACTTTAAGCCCTCTCCTCATGCTCCTTCTTGAAACACTCTATCAGATCAACTTATCAGATATTTATGTTACTTTAATAATCTAATTAGAAAGTACCATTTAATGACTATTATCCTAAATCCTGCCCTCATAAACTGAACAAATAATTTTCTGCTTCACTACCTTGTTCTGTTCCTTTCATTCACATTATGTGTTATCCTCAAAGGCTTTGAAATCTGTCTTCAGGCTGCTCCCAGTCAGTTGCTCTTGTTGCTCAACTCCAGGGAACACAGTGTTGTTTATAGGTCCCCAGGAAAGGTTCAAGGCTGTGGGTAGGCTTGTGTGTTACGTATGTCACTCTCACGTGATGGCTCCTTAATTTCATTGTAGTGGAAACATGTTGATAAAATGTTATGCCTTTATCTTTCTTAGCCAACAGTGCTTTTCCATTGGAATTTTATGTCCATGTACCCTCATGACTTAATAAAAAGAAATGAGAGAGTATATATAGTAAAGCCTTTGTCTAATCCCCATGTCTTACCTCCATTTTATAAACAGATGGAACAAAATTTACACTTCAGATTTTCCTATATTGTAGTTTTAGTTCCAAGGTTTTTTTTTCTTTTAATGTTTTCCCATTTGTTCTTCTTTATATGCGTCCATTCTACCCTCATGTTCTTAAGAATTTCATGGAGACCCTTCTGAGTTCCAGGTTTTTTCTGGCAACTCAGTCTATGCATTGCAACAGTCGTATTAAGTGCCTGATAGGTGCTAGATATTAGACTAGTTGCCAAGGATGGTCTAGTCACTACATTCAAATTACTTGCAATGTAGTTCTTCATCAGAGCAGAAACCCATAGTCTTTAAAAAACATTAAATACCAAAAGGACATCATAAGTTATCTCTTGTTTCTGAAATTCTTTAAGGAACCCTCACCAGTGATCTGGTTTCTGAAAAGATGTCCTTAGATCACATATTTTCACCTGGAATGCTAACCTTAGCCTTGAGGAATTGCTCAGAGCTGAGCCAGCTTCAGTGCATAGCAAGTTAAATGAATTGTTGTAGAGGAATCTTAGGCATCTGATTTCTTCATAATATGTCAAAATTTTTGATTTTCCAGTGGTTCCAAGTAAAAGCTCAGCAGAGTAAAAGATCCCATCCAATTATGTTTATGATCAGGCAAAGCTGTACCCAATGATGATGGGTGATTGACTTGATTCATCCTGTAGGCAATCCCTGCAGTTTTCTTTCTTTCCCCTACTCACCAGTTTAAGACCACCCAACTTCTCTTTTCATGTCACAGCCAATTTTTATCCATGGAGGAGGGTATATAGAAAAGAATCTCATGTGTTGCTCTACTTTTTTCTTCTAGATACCTGTTAACTTCTTATGCTTTCATGACACATTTGTCTGGTTCTATTATTCGTGTGAAAGTGTCATACAGATAAGTCTATGGCAAAGTGAGATTCTTTTATGTCTCTAATTGTTGCTAAGTATAGATTTCTTATATGGTGAGCATTAACTTATAACGAGCATGCCAGCATATTGTTGTCTTTGAGAGCACCATATCAACTTTTTGATCTGTAGAATGACAGAAGCCACATTCGATACTCTGCGACTCTGGTTAATAATCCTGCTGTGTGCTTTGCGGTTGGCCATGATGCGTAGTCACCTGCAAGCTTATTTAAATTTAGCCCAAAAATGTGTGGATCAGATGAAGAAAGAAGCAGGGCGAATAAGTACAGTTGAGCTACAGAAAATGGTAAGTTTTATACCCTAGTCAAAATGAAAAATAGTAAAAACCACACTGAAAAAAAAAAAAAATTGGTTTTCTTTATTAGATAGTATTTCAACCCTTCATATTCTTATTGTAAATAAACAGAACAATTTTAAGCTGACAGATATCAGAGACCTTGATCTAATTTTGGTACCAAGTGAAGAAGGGTTCTTAATTCCTCTTCCTGCCTTAAGTGTTTTGTGTCATACAGTGGGTGGTACAAAGCTGTGTTATGCCTAATATTGCTGAATGGGACCCCTCTGATTTGAAAGACATTATAACATATTGTCCAGACTTTAAGACTTAAAGAGTAGGAAATACTTTTAGTAGCTAAATTTATTCATTTTAATATTACTCCATGTACTTTAACATGTTGTATAAGAACTAAATTTATTTGGGGCTTCCAGAGAAGGAAAGAACAAGGAATCCATCTGCCAGTATAGTGGACCAATAACCTGATTGTATCTTTATTTTTAGAGAGGTGGTTTTAGCTCCCTTGTTTTATTATTGTTATTTTATTTTTTGTAGAGACAGGGTCTCTCTATGTAGCCCAGGCTCATGTTGAACTCCTGGGCTCAAGAAATCCTTCTGCATCACCTGTCAAAGTACTGGGATTACAGGCATGAGCCACTACGTCCAACCAGCTTCAGTTTTTGATTCACCTCCATAGTTAGGGACATTTATTAAGATTTAAACAACTTTTTGCTGTTTTACCTTTTATGTATTTTTATATTTTCCATCGTTTGACTTCAAATATGTTCGTGTAGAATGGGGACTTAATGTTCTTATTTGTGAGGGATTTCTGCTCATATGTGACTCTGCCTACTATTGTTATTTAGTTTGATGTTTTAGGTAGATGTCCTTACAGATTTAAGCATATTGTTTTATCTTTGAAATATAAGTAAATGTATACCATTTGAATTGTAGTTGTTATTTTCTCCAATATATGTACATCAAGAATTATTTTTAAGGAATCTGTTTTAATATTCTCACATTCTAAAAACTTGTCTTCAAATTGAGCCTTTCCAAAGCCATTTTGGGGACATTTATAATAAAGCACAACTTATTAACACTTAGCTTGCTTCTTATGAAAGGATTATTTTTTAAACATTTCAGTTTGACAATTATATGAAACTTTAATTCACTCCTAATGTGTCAGTTGTATTAGACACTTAAGAATGTTGTTGGTTGCAGGTGGCTCGAGTCTTTTATTACCTTTGTGTCATTGCACTGCAGTATGTGGCGCCTCTGGTAATGCTGCTTCACACAACTCTGCTTTTGAAAACACTAGGTAGGCATTCCCTGGCAACTTAGGAAGCATCTTTTACTTTCTACCTTTAATTAATAATGCTTTTGGTCACCAACAAATAAACGCAACTCATAAAATTGTTTCTCTCTTTAAAAGTTGTGAGAAGAACCATGGGAAAGTTTTAGCTGTGGATGGTGATTTATTATCTTCATTTTGAAAACTCAGGCCCATGGTTTTACAACTTTATGATTTATCTTCAAGAATTGTTTACTAAAGGTTAAGTCTCAAATTTGCCCAGTAATTTTAGTAAGCACTGTTGATCTTACTTTTGTGTTATAAGAGAATGATTTAAGGTTTTGTTATTCCCTAACATTGAAATTATTACAAGGAGATTATAAATCTACATAAATTACAGAATGCTGTGGTAAGTTCTAGTTCAGATAACTTACATTGAAAAGGTGAAGATTTCTCAGTGAACTAACAAAGTTCTACCGGTCTCTTCACTAAGCTATCAAGTCCGCATGTGGTGTTATTCAAGAAATATCTATTGCATTCATCGTTTCCCCTTGCTTGGATCAGACAATAAGCCGTGTAGGGGTTTAAGAAACCCAAAAGAACTAAAAATATTATTTGAGCGGATGGACTTAGTAGATGTCATAGACCTGATGATAGGTATAAATGCCCTTCAAGAATCTATGGAATGTAAAGGGTAGGTAGTTCAGCTGTAAATTAAGTGACTCATATCCTATCCAATGTAAGAAAGTATATAATGAAAAAAATTTCTGGAAGCTATTAATGGGTCTTCACATTGAAATCATAGATAGTTTTTGAGAAAGAAATTTATGTTGATATTCTAGAAGTAGAAAAGATTTCTGAGAAGTTATTGAATTTGTCCCTGTCACTCCAGTAGAGTTAGCTGATTCATTTCTTATATAATGAGAAAGTTGTTTTTGTTATTTTTTTAGTGCAGTTAATTAAAAGTGTGTCAGACGTTTTGCTTTTATGTGTACCTTTACTGATGAGGCCAGATAGGTTAATTATTTACATATCTAGAAGGATTATTATTTTATTTTATTTTCAACATAACATGATTTACTATGCCACTAAACTAAACTTATTGTTAACTTCAAATATAGTAAAGATTCGTTTTTAATAAAAAGCTTTGGAATTACTTACTCTTCAAATTTTGTGTCTTCAATTTTCTAGGTAATCATTCCTGGGGTGTTTATCCAGAATCCATCACTACCTTACCAGTGGATAATAGCCTACTTTCCAATTCTGTTTACTCTGAATTACCATCAGCTGAAGGGAAGATGAAAGTAACTGTTACACAAATAACAGTGGCATTGAGCAGCTTAAAAAATATTTTTACTCCTCTTCTTTTTCGAGGACTTCTGTCTTTTCTGACCTGGTGGATTGCTGCTTGCCTCTTTTCTACAAGCCTTTTTGGGCTTTTCTATCACCAATATCTGACTGTGGCATGAATCTCAGTTGACAAAAAAGCATATCCAAATCACACTTTAAATTCAAATATTTGTGCCCTTGAAGGGCCGATGAAAACCAGAAGAAAGCAAATACAAAGGAAAAAAAAAACATATCAGAATATTTTGTATTAAATGTGTCCTCTGTATTCTCAGGGTGAATTAATGTTATAATATTTAAAATTACAAAATAGATTGTTAACTGTTACACTGTGGCATTGGAATTTTAACTCTGTATTTACTCGTATGAGAGGGCTATCTACAAGGGTAATACTTCTGATTACCTTGGTTTACAGAAACCTCCAGCAGTCTTTGAAACATCTCACGTGACTCTAGTTATTGATTGCTTTTAATGGTATTACGGTACTGTTGATAGTCATGGTGGCTGCCTGTAGAACAATCTTCAAACTGAGCCATGCTTTAGGGGAGGGAAAGGGGCTAAAGTCTCTTCTGTTGGTAATATATTAGTTACTCTTGAAATGATAAAATCCAACAGAAAGGAAAAGATAGCTACTGTATATTACAGTAAAGAAAACTGCAAAGTTATTTTAAATTTAATGGAAATGAATATGCTTAATAGCTACAACTATTGCTGCTTGAGAGTAGCAAGAGTATTATTTTAAAACATGCTCTACCCAACTTGAGAGTTCTTTTAAAATGATTGGCCATATGAACACTTGTAATCTTGCCATTAGGTTTCGACCTGCCATATTTTATTTTATTCTATCATCCTAAATGGTTGCTTTTAATAGTCTAAAGATATTTATCAATACTGATCAGACTTTGAAGAAATTACTTTGTAAACCTGCTGACTACCTGTATGTATTGTATATATATTATATATTAAATATATAATATATTGAGATTATAAAAGATGAAAATATTGAATCCTTATAATATTTTAAGTTGCAGAATGTATGTTAAAAAGTGATTTGAATGAGATGTACTTGTATATAGAAATTTTATTTCCTTTTGGAATGAGATTAAAATACATTTTGAAAGTTCAGCAGAGTAAGCAATTTATTTGTGTTGCCTATGTGTAAGTATATTTAAAGTGTTATGAATGCTTAATGATTTCTCCCAAATTAAAATTCTTTTTCTGTCATATCCAAAAATCAGAATCTTTCCCTCTCAGACCAGGCCTACAGGTATCATGTATGCCTTTGTTAAATAGGACTTGTTTTGAATTTATAGTTTCTAGAATATTTTTGTTTTACAGGACAAATTGAGATAATTTGAATGAAACATTCAAGGGAAATGAAAAAGCAAAATTCTTTTTGATGCTTTTTACATCTAAAGTTTAAAATGAAGGGCCAAGATTCTAAACTGTATAAGAGATAAACAGGGGTGTTTTTTTTCTCTTTTTAAATAAATGAATAAATACTTTTCTATATAACTCTTAGGAGGCTTTCTTTATGTGTCAATGTTGTTAC
Source organism: Sapajus apella (assembly GCF_009761245.1). NCBI lineage: Eukaryota > Metazoa > Chordata > Mammalia > Primates > Cebidae > Sapajus > Sapajus apella. Next base: position 52,027,031 of record NW_022436941.1, read on the forward strand.
TACTATTGAAAGCAAATTTGAAACCCTTCTTTTGTTATAACTTTCAGGGCTTAAGGTTTACATTCATTTGAAATTTTAATATAGCAAATTCCTGTATTTTGGAAATAGCTGATGTTTTAAAAGACAAGGAATGCTTATACACTGCTGGTGATGTAAATTAGTTCCCCTCCTATGGAATGCAATATGATGATTTCTCAACTAAAACTACCACTTGACTGAACAGTTTTACTATTAGGTATCAGTTCAAATGAAAGGGAATTATTTTATCAAAAAGAGACCTGCACTTGTATGTTTTTTGAAGCAATATTCACAATAGCAAAGTCATGGGGTCAACCTACGTGGCCATCACAGGTTGACTGGATAAAGAAAATGTGGCATATATACACCATAGAATACTGTGCAGCCATAAAAAAGAATGAAATCATGTTCTTTGCAGCAACCATGGATGAAGCTGGAGGCTATCATCCTAAGTGAACTAACTCAGAAACAGAAAATAAAATACCAGATGTTCTGTTATAAGCAGGAGCTAAACAGTGAGTACACATGGACATAAAAATGGAAATAATAGACACTAGGGATTCCAAAAGTGTGGAGATGGGAAGGAGGTGAGGGTTGAAACACTACCTGTTGGATACTATGTTCACTATTTGATTGATGGTTTCACTAAAAGCCCAGACCTCAGCATTGTGCAATACACCCATTTAGCAAACATGCACATGTACACCCTTCATCTAAAATAAAATAAACCATTTAAAAATTGAGTAATAACTGCTTAAGCTGGATAAAACTCTTTGACTGAAATGAATTGTGAATATATCCTAATGACATTTCTTGTGTATTTCCAAAAGAAGCATTTCAAATACATTTTGAGATATATCAGGATCATCAAAATGTATTTGTTTTATAAGATGATACCAAAATTTAACATTTATTTTGTATCTTAAAGTTCTCACATGGACTAGAAAAGAATCTCACCTGATATTTATAATCATTTTAAATAGTAAAATTGAAGTTATTATTTTGAGTTTCAAAGATTGTACAGTGGAGTAATATGGGTTAAAAGATACAGAATTCATTATTGGATGGAATAATATGTATTTCTAAGGTTCTATTGATTCATTATTTTTAAACCTGAACTCTATACTCTGGTTTGGGTAAACCAATTATTATTTTAAGTAAGAGGTTTTGTTTAGTTTTCTTGCTTTTCAAAGCAAATTTGAACTAACTGGTTTATTTATGCAATTTGTCTTTGAACCAAGAGTTACATTCTTTAAATGCAAAAAGGTTTGTACTTCATGTAAATCAAATAATATATTAATATCCCCAAATTAGACCAGTAGAATTCTTTTATTTTGTATGTTGTACTTTAGTCAATATAATATGCTTCAAAAGTCAGTTATTTTTATTATATGTGTTTGCCCTTATAATCTTGCTTTTGTATGATTTGTATGATTTGGACAATTTATTGATTCCTGTCTTTCCTCCTCCCCCACTTGCTAGCCATTGCACTATAAAATCAGGGTTATATTTCTTCTTCCTACCCCTGTTGATTTGTCTGAAATGAAAAACATATAATTTTATCTTAATATCCATGTGTATTTTTATTATATTTGGTATTTCTCCCAGAATCCCAATTGATGTGCCTGAAACGACCAATACATGCAAGCAGAATGGGCTCATTGTCTTATTGTTTCTGATATAAATATCATTGGTAAAATAGTGGCATTTCTTCTCGAGTTATGATTCAGAAGAGATATTCATCCATTAATGGAATTGACAGGTCCAGGAAGCAATAAATAGAATTCATTATGAAATCTATAATTGGAACTTCACTGGATAGGTTTTTTCCTTTCAAATGAAAGATTAAATTCTCGGTATTATGAAGCCCAAGATCTCAACATTCTCTGAGTTTATGCACAGTTTCTGAGCCATCACATAATTGAAAATGGCCTATCAAGGTATATGACTTTATTCAGCTGAAAAAAACTAAGTGATTTTTGAATGCAGATCATACTTTATCTTCACAAAGATTTAGGTGGCTTAAGGCATCAGATTTAAACACACTAGTGATACTAGAGCTTGAACCCAGTGTCTCGAATAGTTGTACAATCTCATCTTTTAATTCCTATCCGTCTTAATATGTTCATACTTTGGCTTTAGAGCTGAGCTTGTTATATGCCATGTAAACTCTGATATGGACTAAGGATGGTCAAAAAGCTAATGTCTTGCTTGATGATATCTTGGGATTAAAACAAAAGCTAATGTAAACCTTTTCTTTCTTTAAAGTGGTAAACATTTTCACATTTTTGTTTTCTTTTTGGGGGGAAATAAAAAGTAGAGCCTTTTGTTATGTTTGTCTTCTGTTATCATTGGACTCCTTTTTTAGCTATGAACTATTCATGTTAGACAGGCCTATTTTTAATGTATCAGAATGTATATTTTTCCATCCTAATTTTTTAAATCTTTTTTTGTCTCCCATTACTCCCTACATTTCGTTACTGTTCATTCTCCCATTTGGCAAAAAAACTTATTTTCTTAAATGAAGTAGTAGCATAATTTTGTAGGCAGACTGCTAATCTATGAATCAGAAAACATCCCATTTCTGTCTATAATTAGCTGGGTTTATTTTGCATTTTTAAAATTAAGACTTTACATTAAGTGTGTTGCTCTATATTTCTAAATCTGATAACTGATTTATCTGTGCTATGAGAAAAACAAACAGCTATGTTTGGTTTTAGGAATGGTTACCGATCATGTTGGAAGGCATTCATTTATTGTTATTTGAAAATGACTTCACAAAGAGTGCTTACTCTGGAATAATTTCATCTGTACCCTTTTAATTATTTTTCGATAAATATTTGTTGAGTTCCTGTAATGTGCCATAGGTTGTTCCACATATCCTAGCTATAGCAGTAAACAAAACAGCAAAATCTCTTCCCTTCAAGATCTTAGCATCTAGTGGGTAGAATGCAGGCAATAAATTAAGATAAAGAGCCTAATATAGGGTATGTTAGATAAAAATGGGACCAAATGAAGAGGTGGGGGAGAAGTCAACAAAGGGTAAGTATTAAGTTGAAGGGTAGAGGTAAAATTTTTAATTAGGTGTCCAGGGGAAGCCTCACAGAGAAGGTGATTTTCTGAGTTATGTCTTGAAGGAAATGAGGACCATCATAGTATTTTTTCTTATATTGCTATGGTTCATTGGTAGGCAAAACACCCTGATTTCTGGTACTTTACCAGCTGAGATCACCACATTTTAAAAAAATAGATAATATTATATACTTCTCTGTTCAATTGTTGCGTTGTACAGGAAGGAGTATAGCCATTGAATAAAATGTTGAGTGTTTGCTAATAAACAGTAAAGCATACAACAATATAATCTCCAGAGTCTGCTTCTTATAACCTCTCTGTCAAGCTCTTTTAATTTGGACAGGTTTACATTTTATTTCAGTAGAACTTTTAAAGATTCAGTGTTTGTAGCATTCTAGAACAATATGATGTGTCCATTTGGCAGACAAATTTTACCCATATTTCTTTAATCTGTCAGATAATTTGTTACATAAAGAGAATTACAATAAGGTTAATGTGACTGAAGACAAATTTGGATTAATATATCTTATAACAATTTTAAAATATACAAAATGTTGAATGTATAATAAGGTTTGGGTGTATTAAGTACCCATCGTGGAAGTATTAAAAATGAGGGATGTGTTTTTTAAATAGTTCTCTATAAAAATTAGGTTTAACATATTATTTATTTGAAATGCATTTTTTTCTGTAATTCTGTAGTGAACCAATTCACTAATGAGTATAAATTTCCAAAAGCCTAAAACAAATGCAACCGTGAATTACTTTAGATAGCATTGATAAGAAATAGAAATTACTGTAATTGTGTTTATGTGTATATTTACTTGTTTTTCATTTCTGTTAATTCTCTAAACATGAAATGTATTTTTTTCACGTATTTAAATTTCTAACATTATAGTTGATCTTGTACCTATTTTGGATAAGTGACAGATATTTAAAGTAAATATTGAGAAAGAACTGAATTATAATAATAAACCAAAAAAAATTTTTTAAATGTTAATCAGGGTCTGGTGGCTCACACTTGTAATCCTAGCACCTTGGATTCCACCTCCTGAGGCAGGAGGATCTCTTGAGGCCAGGAGTTCAAGGCCAACCTACGCAACATAGCAAGACTTCGTTTCTAACAACAACAACAACAACAAAAGTCATTACAACTTAAAAATTAGTAGTAAAAATTGAAAAGAGCAACACTACAGAGCAGGAAAAATGTTTTTTGAACATTTTCTTTTTTCTCCTCATGTTATTTTATTGTTTGTTTTGAGATAGGATTTCTGTCACCCAAGCTGGAAGGAAGTGGCACTATTAGAGCTCACTGCAGCCTCTAGCTCCTGGCTTCAAGGGATGCTCCTGCCTTGACCTTCCAAGTAGCGACTACATATGTGCCACCATGCTTGGCTAGTTTTTTATAGTGGAGACAGCGTTTCATTATGTTTCTCAGGCTGGTTTTTAACTCCTGTATTCTAGTGATCCTCCTGCTTTGGCCTCCCAACGTGTTGAGATTTACAGGGGTGAGCCACCACACCCAGCTGGAAAATGTTGACTTCTTTTCCAAAAGCTATTGTCATTGATTACCATCTATTCCAGTTATCTATTGATCAAAAACCAGAACAACAAACCTACTCTGAAACTTTATGGCTTAAAACAACTATTTTATTTTTTGGGACAGCAATTTAGGCAGGACTTAATTCTATGATTCTTCTGCTCTGCATGGTAGAGACATGTTACTCAATGATGTTCAGCTGGACTGGGCTAGGCTGGAGGGTCCAACATGATTTTACTTACATGCCTGATCATTTCATGGAGTTGGCTGGGAATCTGGGCTCAACCTCCCCTCCTAATCCATTTCTCAGGATCTTTTCATGTGGGTCACTCCAGTTTGGATATTCGGATGGTACAGGGCTTTCAGAGACAAAGGTAGAGCCTGCCATTCCTCTTAAAGGTGGGTCTGGATTTGGAGCTGTACTCTATTTTCAATGCAATCAAAGACTAGCTGAGGTTAAAAGGGAGGGGAAGCAGACACTTCCCCCTCAATGATGAAATGTCAAAGAGTTGGGAATCATTTTAAGTCACCCACACCTCATTTGTTTATAAGAAAACTCTCCATATTAGTATGGCAACATAGAAACCCATTGTCTAGAGGCATTTATATGTCTTAAAAAATGGCTACTATATTGAAAAGTACACATAGAAATTTCCATCATTGAAATTTTGGATAATGTTTTCTATATTCGTCAATACCTGCAAGTGCTGGTTGGTGGTTCTTTCCTTAAAAGATCAAGTGTAGAAGTCGGTTTTATAATTTAAGTCCTCATAATAATGTAAATAAGGAATCACTACATTCCTTAAAGATCCATTTATTAATGATTGTGACAGTGTTCATTTCAGACCAGTTTTCCTGGAGTACATCTTGACAAATGACCACATTTATGCACTTTTATTTACAAAAGAAAAAAATGGAAGAAAATCAAAAGGGTTCTATCTCATTTGGTTAGTAAAAATTGGACAATCTGGTATGCCAAAAAAGTAAATTTAAAATTAGTTCACCTCAGTAAAATATACAGAATGTTGGTCAAGGATGTAAAAGTTTTATAGTAACCCTAGTGGCAGATTTTTGCATCTTCTGTGGTTAGGTATGTTCCACACCAAGGTGATGATTTTAAACCCTGGGATGAATGCATTTATTAGATATTTTAGTATTGTCAGCATTAAGCTATAATGAAATAGTTGTTATACTATTACTGTGCACAAATTTAAAAATAAACTTTTACCAAAGAAGTATCTTTGGATGTCCTCTTTGAATCAGACACAGCAGAACAATTTGTGGACTTTAACAATATCAATATTATCATTCAGTAATTTACACCTTCAGGTTATAAATACTAGTCTCCCCTCTCTCTACTCCTAGTTTAAACAAATTAATTAAAATTATAATACCGATATTTCTAAAGATAAATACTACTGAGTCAATCTCAATATTAGGAGATTTTGTTGTTGTTGTTCTGTGTGTATGTCTTCTTACAACAAAGACAGTGCACCAAAAATGTAGGAATTTAAATGCAAACTTTCGTTTGTTTGTTTTGAGATGGAGTCTCACTCTGTTGCCCAGGCTGGAGTGCAGTGGTGTGATCTTGGCTCACTGCAACCTCCACATCCCAGGTTCAAGCAATTCTGTGCCTCAGCCTCCGGAGTAGCTGAGATTATAGGCACATGCCACCATGCCCGGCTAATTTTTGTATTTTTAGTAGAGATGGAGTTTCACCGTCTTGGCTAGGGTGGTCTTGAACTCCTGACCTCATGATCCACCTGCCTCGGGCTCCCAAAGTGCTGGGATTACAGGCATGAGCCACTGAGCCTGGCCTCAAATTTTAAATAAACACAGATTCTTTTCCATCCAGTTTTCAGTTTTAAGGTTTGGCTTTTTAATTAATTATTGTTTTTTGAATATGTATAAAATGGTTCAAAAGAAAGTATTATACAGAATTCAGTAAAGATTGAGGGAGCATTCTATAAGGAATTCTTACAGTGTAGTATAATTAATTGTGTTTTTTAACAGATTGTATGTACTTGTCTACTAAGGATGGTGGAAATAGAGTTTATTACTGTAATTCCTGTATTATTCTAAGTACATTAAGACAAAAATGTTGCATGCCATTTAACAAAATAAATAAGTCTTCTGGATAGAATGTATTCAGTTGTGGTATACCAGTGATCCCAACAACTAGAGATAGTCATGCCAATTTCTTTTTTTAAATTACCTTGAAAACTTAACACCTGTAAAAGCAATAAGGACTAGATGGTGAAGAGTATGCAGGTCCTGTCATTGCTCTGAATCTAGAGAAACAGAACCGATCTCTCAGGGCAGCCCCCTGAAAAGTCTAAATGTTCTAGCTTTCAATCTTCTCTTTCCCTCCTCAGGAAGAATCTGGGAACTGGGAGTTTTCTCCCAATTGCTCCTCATTGAACCATGAAGGAGGGTACCACAAGTTTTCCTACCAGCTTTGAGGCATTTGATTTTCTCTTGCTTGGGTTGCAGGAGCCTGTTAATTGGTTTCTGTATGTCTCCCAAAGGGAACTGGTTATGTATTATTGTTGAGCTGGTGTCCCAGTTAGGGGAAGGAGAGTCTAGGACTTTCTATTTTGCCATCTTGCTAATGTCACTCTCCATTTGGAAATACATCTTTAATGTGTTAAAAGAAAATAACCACTAATATTAGATCCTGTGTCTTTTAATAGACAAAAAGAAAACTAAGGAGATGTGTGGTCAGGAAGAAGGGCAATAATCATAGATGAAGACATGAAAATGGGCAAAGAAGACAAATATTTGAGCAAATGGACAAACAATTATTGAATGTCTTGTGTTATTTTAAAATTCAGCATATCTAAAGTTCACAAATTACACAATGGAAAAGGAAAGGATAAATGAAGTTAAAAATATATATTTAGCAGTGTGAAAATGTGAGTGTAATTTGAATTGTGATAAAAGAATAATGTACATTGTAATTTCTAAGATAATCCATAAAACAATCTATAACAAGTAAATAGAAGGAAATGGAATAGTATTAAGAGATGAAAACAAAACAGGACTGAAATGTAAAGTAGTGGAAATGAGCATAACTATATCAGAAATTAGATTAAATGTAAATGGAGTAAATACCCCAAGTAAAAGTATTTTCAGAGTACTTAAAAACAAAACTGTATGACTATATGGTACTTTTAAGAGTCAAATCTAAAGTTAGAAAGACACACAAAATTGAAAGTAAAAAAGTGAAATACCAAAAGAAAGCTAATTTAATTATTCTATTAGAACAAGGTCTGCATTAAGACAAGACGCATTACTGAAGAGATGTATTTTATCATAGTTGAGGTCATTCACCTTTAACACAGCTCAGTGGCTGAAAGAACTCACACGCACACACATACACACACACACAAGTAAGACCATAGAAATTCTGAACAGTGTTTGACCTATAATAGATCACATTCAAGACTACATGTAACTTTATCAATATGACGACTGTATTAGCCAGTTTGAGTTCCAAAACCTCAAAGGTTGGGAAGCCGACACGACATAGTGCAACCTTGTGTGTGGCTGAAGGCCCAAGAGACTCTGGCAAATCAACTGGTCTAAGTCCAAGAGTCCAAAAGCTGAAGAACTTGGAGTCTGATGTTCAAGGGCAGGAAATGTCCAACACGGGTGAAGGATGATTATCAGCAGAGTCAGCAAGTACAAGCCTTATTCCACTTTCTTCTGCCTGCTTTGTCTTTTATACTTTTTGTACCCCTCAATCAAGTTTACACTCAATATTAACCATCACAATCACATTCTGGGACATTCAAATAAACAACAGATTAAGAAATGTAAATATACTGAAATAATTTGTAATGTTTACTGACCACCATGGAATTAGGCTAGAAATGATCAAAAAGATAGAATTTTAACTGCCTTTAAGCATTCTATTTCTATATAATTTATGGGTTAAGGAGCAAATAAAAAGAACTATGAAATATTTTGAACTGAAAGGTAAAGAACATGACATCAAATTTTGATGCTATTTAACCCATTGTAGAACAAAATGTAAAGTTTCCCATTCAAGCAGCGATGAGAGATAATCAAACCTAAGGAAAGTATAATTAAAGGAATAATTCAGCAAAAACCAATGAAATACACAAGTGTATAGTCGAGAAAATTAATAAAGCTAAAAATGATTGTTCCAAAAGAGTAATGAAGTTGATTATATTCTTACAAAATTGGCTCAATGAGAAATAAAGTGGAAAACAAGTAATCCATATCAATGCCAATAAAAAGCTAATCAAAATGTGAGATGACTATAGACATTTAAAAAGACAGTAAGAATACAAGCAATGAACACTTGAAAAAAATACTTTTTGTTACAATAGTGTCAAAAAAACAAGTTAAAAGTAGCTTTTTACCAAAATGTGTAAGACCTGTACACTGAAATCTACAAAACGTTAAGAGAAATTAAAGCAGGCATAAGTAAATGATGTGTTTCCCATGAATGGATTGGAAGACTCAAAATGTTATATAAATTCAACACAATCCAAATAATAGTTTCACCAAACTCTTTTAAATAAAAATTTTCTATCTGATCTTAAATTTATGTTTAAATGTGTAATACATAGATTGTCCAAAGTATTTTGCAATAGGAAAAGTTAGAGGATTTGAAGGGCTACTATAAAGCGACATTGTGGTTCTGCCATAAAGGTGAACAAATGGATCAATGAAAAAGACCAGAGAGCTCAGAAATAGACTCATACTTACACACTCATTTAATTTTTGACAAAGATGTTAAAGTAATACAATTGGGAAAGGGGAATCTGCAACAATTGGTGCTAGAATAATTGGATGTCCATGATTTTTTTTTTTTTTTAAAAAAAAGAGCCTCAATCCTTACTTTATACTATACACAAAAATCAAGAGCCAAATGTAAAAGCTGCAACATAGTTTGGCAATTAGTGGTGGACATAGATTTCTTAGGACACAAAGTATTAACCATAAAACTGGGTATTTTGTTTGTTAGTTTTTGTTTTTGTTTTGAGATGGAGTCCCTCTTTGTTGTCCAGGCTTGAGCCTAGTGGCATGATCTCGGCTCAAGCTATTCTCCTGCCTTAGCCTCCTGAGTACGGGTGTGTAGCTATTTTTATTTATTTATTTATTTATTTATTTATTTATTTATTTATTTTTTGTAGAGACGTTTCACCAGGCTGGTCTCAAACTCCTGACCTCAGCTTATTCACCTGCCTTGGCCTCCCAAATTGCTGGGATACAGGTGTGAGCCACCATGCCCACCCCTCAAATTGTTTTTAATAATAAAATATTTCATAGAAATTAAAAGCTTCTGCTAATCAAAAAAAAAAAAACTTAAGAAAATAGACATGTTACAACTTGAAGTAAAATATTTGCAAAATGAGACAAAAGACTGGTATTCAGGATATGTATAGAGCTTAAAATTTAGATGAGGAGATGGGTAAGAAATTTGAATAGGCACTTCACAGCTGACCATTGAGCACATGAAAACGTGTTCAGCCTTTACAACTCAATTATGATGATCCTTGGTACAGCTTTACATTTCTTATTACTTGGGTTCATTCAGGTTCCTTGATCACTGGGTTTTCATTTCAGGCTAAGTTAAAGACAGACTAGTTTTACCTCCTGAGGAAAAAGGAAAAATTTGGTTACAGTGCATTGTTAGATTTTACAATTTTCTTGACATCTCTTTCTGCAAAAGAATGTGTTTGAAAGGTGTTACATTCTTAAAAGTGCCTAGGATGGTTACATAAAATGTTTGGTAGAAGCACTACCTGTATAAAAACATGAAAGACCTTTCAATTACATAATCAAACATGGAGTAAACTTGATAATATTAATAGTTTTCTTTGACTATAGTTGTTGATTTTGCTTGAGAATATTAAAGGTCTTGACAGAAGTTGTGGATTTCAGTTTTAACAAATGTGTTTTAAGTGGAAGAGCATTTTCCTTGTCTTGTCACTCCAACTCTCCAATTTGAGAATTAGAAATGCCATGTTTGATTGTTCAGGTGTATTTGTTGCTAGCTTGTAAAGCAATACAAACATTTTTTGATCTGTTTGAATTTGTCCCACAACTCATTGCTGCTCTTTTCATTTTTTCCATGTTCCTTTTTTCTTTCTGTGTTTCTCTTTGGATAGTTTTTATTGCTATCCTATGTTTTCAATTTGTCTTTTTATTTTTGGCAGCATCCTGTCTGGTATTTAACTAATTCGGTGAATTTTTCAATCTCAGACATTTTAAAAAACCTTTAGAACTAAGTTCAATTTAGGTCTTTAAAAAATATGTGTATGCTTTCCTCTACTTTCTTGAACATATAAAATATAGTTATAATAGCAGATTCAATGTTCTTGTCTACTAATTTTATCTATGTCTATTGACTGATTTTTCTTTCATTGTGGGTCATATTTTTCTGCTTGTTTGCACCACTGAAAATCATTGACCAGTTTCCAGACATTATGAGTTTTGCCTGTTGAGTACGGGATATCTTTTTCCTTAAATACAGTCATGTACTACAGAATGACTTTTGGTCAACAATGAGCTGGGTATATAACAGTGGTCCCATAAGATTGTAATGGAGCTGGGAAATTTCTGTCACCTAGTGACATAGCCATTATTGTAGTGCAATACATTGCTCATGTTTGTGGTGATGCTGACGTAAACAAACCTGCTGCACTGACAGTCATATGAAACCCTAGCACACAACTATACACAGCACAGAGTACTTGATAACAATAATAAGCTACTATGTTATTGGGTCATGTATTTGTTATACTTTTTATTATTATTTTAGAGTGTAGTCCTACTTGTTAAAAGAAAAGAAGCAGATCCTTCAGAAGCTATGCCAGAAGAAGGCATTGTTATCATGGGAAATGACAGTGCCATGCTTGGTACTGCCCCTGAAAACCTTCCAGTGGTACAAGATATAGAGGGCAAGACAGGGATGTTGAGGATTTGGACACTGTGCAGGACTAGGGTAATGTGTGCGTGTCTTGGTTTTTAACAAAAAGTTTAAACGGTAAAGAATAAAAATAAAAACTTTTGAAAATAGTGAAAAGTATATAGAATAAGCATATAAAAAAGAAAATATTTTTGTACAGCTGTGTGTGTTTGTGTCTTAAGCTAAGCTATTACAAGAGCCCAAAATTTAAAAATAAATTTAAAAGTTTATAAAGTAAAAAAGTTACAGAAAGCTAAGTTTAATTTATTATTGAAGAAAGAAAATATCTTAGTAAATTTAGTGTAGCCTATATATTCAGTGTTTGTAAGTCTACAGTAGTGTACAGTAATGTTCTAGGCCTTTCCCTCACCACTCACTGATCCATCCAAAGACACTTCCAGTCCTACAAGTTCCATTCATGGTAAGCACCCTTTATAGTTATAGCATTTTCAATCTTTTATACTGTCTTTTTACCATATCTTTTCTATGTTTAGCAATGGTGAGATACACAAATACTTAAAATGATGTTACAGTTGCCTGCAGTATCCAGGACAGTAACAAACTGCACAGGCTTGTAGCCTAGGAGCAGTAGGCCATACCAAATAGCATGGATGTGTAGTAGGCTGCCCCATCTTGGTTTGTGTAAGTTCACTCTGATGTTTGCACAATGATTAAATTGCCTAATGACACATTTCTCAGAACCTTCGTTAACCAGCGTATAATTGCATTGGTGAGCTTTGTGCTGGGATCCAATTAAGTCACCAGGAAGCCAAGGAGGCAGTTTTGATTCTTTTGAGGCTTGCATTTAAGGTGAGATCAGACTTTCACTCCATACTGAGGCAATACCCTTTGGAGTACTCTACCAATGCCCCAGGTATTAAAAGGTTTTCCCACTTTGGCTAATGAGAACAGGAATTACGCTATTCCTATCCTTGTATGACTACAGAGGATTGTTTTGCCTGTTCCTTTTTGGTGATTCTTTCCCCAACACTGAGAAATTTCCTCAAATGCATGCCTTGGTCAGAACTCAGCTGAAGATGTAACGGAAAGCTCTGCCTCTAAAGAGCTTTCTCACCCCAAAACTTTCCTTTCCGGTACTTTTTTCTGTCAATTCTAGTTGCCTTAGCCTTACCAGATTCTCAATTCAGGAAGACTACTGGGTTCTGTTTAGGTTTTCCCCTGTGCTGTGACTGGACAATCAAGTCAGTAAGCTACAACAATCAAGGTTTCAGTTGGAATTTCTTTAGTTATGTAGTGAAGAGTGAATCTGACCCCTATTAATTTCACCTTAATTGGAAGAGGAAGTCCCCAGCTTCTCTGGGGAATTTTTATTCCCCCAATAATATCCTTTCAGAGAAAGGCTTCCATTCACATACAATTTTAAAGGATGTATAACTCAACATCTTTAGTCATCAGGGATATGCTAATTAAAACCAAAATGAAATATCACTATACCAAATGAAGACAAGGATATGATGCAACAGAAATTCTCATACTTTGAGGTACAACTGCTTTAAAAATGACACACCTACTTTACAAAAAGTTGTAATAGTTTCTTGTAAAACTAAATTTACACTTATCCTGTGACCCAGCAATTCTACATTTATGTGTTTAATCAAGAGAAAAACACATCTACAAAACGGTCAAGACTGTTCATAGCAGTTTCATTTAAAGCAGTCTCAGACTAAAAGCCCAGGTTTCCATCAGGAGTAGAATATATACATACACTGGTATAAATGTACAATGGAATAATAGCAATGAAAACGTACAAACAGCTGATTTAGGCAAAACCCAGACGAATCTTTAATATGCTGAAATAAATCTTATACAACAGAGTACATACTGTAAATTCAATTTATATAAATTTCTAGAATAAACTAATGTATGGCAGAAAATATCAGAAGAGTGGTTGACTTTGGGAAATGGTAGAGGTGGGAATTGACTGGGAAAAGGCATAAAGGCATTTTCTGGAATGAGAATGTTTTGTATCTTGGTAGGATTAGAGTTAAATGGGTGTATGCCTCTGTCAAAATTCAATGGATGTTCACTTAAAATTTGTGCATGTCATCTAATGTGAATTTTACCCAAAAAAGGAAAAAACTATGAAGGGAAAAAAATGAACATATTGAACTTTAGTTAATAATATGCAACAAATATTCAGGGGTAAGTATATCTGTAATTTACTTAAAAATTCCCACTGAAATAAGATAAATTGCTAGAACTATGAGTGACAGGTTGATAGATATATACATTTTCAAACATGTAATAAAATATTAATGGTAGCATCCAAGTGAAGCATACATGTGTGTTCATTATAAAATTCAACCTTACAAGAATTTTTATTACTTGAAATATTTATAATAAAATTTAGAAAAATAAAGAGTATATAGGTAAAACATCCTAAGTTTGAAAATCTGAGATCTGAAATGTTCCAACACCCAAAAGTTTTTGAGTGCCTACATCATGTTCAAAGGAAATGCAAATTGGAGCATTCTGGATTTCAGACTTTTGGATTTGGATGCTCAACTGGTAAGTATAATGCAAAAATATTCCAAAACCAAAAAAAAGTCCAAAATCTGAAACACTTCTGGTTGCAAGCATTTTGGATAAGATATACTCAATCTATATTATGAACAGCCTTATATCAATAAATTTGACAATTTAAATAAAGTGAAACCTCTATTGGAAAAGGCAATTACCAAAGCAGCAAAAGGAGAAATAGAAAAATCTTAATAGTCTACTAGCTATTAAATAAAGGAAATCCATTATTTTAAAACTTTGGTGCAAAGAAAATTCATAACTCAAGATGGCTTTATCTGTGAATTTTGCCCAATAATTGAGGAAAAAATAAGACAAATCTTGCACAAACTCTTCCAGAGAATAGAAAAAGAGTGAATGTTTCCTTACTCTTTTTACAAGGCAGGTAATATTGACTCCAGAACTTTATAGAAATATTACAAGAAAGGAACAAATGAAAAACCAATCTCTCTCATAGTTATAGATGTGAATACTCTTAGTAAAAATATTAGCAATCCAATTCAGTGAGATATGCATCAAACCAAGTGAGATTTAATCCAGATTCGATTTACATCTGAAAGCCAGTTAACATAATTTATCAGACTGAGGGGAAAAAATTCACAGAGCTAAACTAAATCTTATGATTTGGGAAAAGCATTTGACAAAATGTAATAGCCATTCACAATAAGCCTTACAGAAAATTAGGACTAGAGAGAAGCATCCTTAATTTGAGGAAAACTATCTACTAAAAACCAACAGCAAACATTAATCATGAAGCTTGTTATTGAAGGTTTTTCTTTTGTGCTCAAGAATGAAACAAGAATTCGTACTATGACCACTTCCATTTAATCTTGTACTGGAGGTCCTAGGCAGTAAAGTAATGCAAGACCAAAATAAACAAACAAACAAACAAAACACTAAGTTTAGAAGGGTCAAAGCTGTCGTTAATTCACTATTCAATATGATTATGTGTAACTGAAATACGTATTTTAAATTCATCATCAAAATATACAAATTAAACTATTTGGCAAGGTCAGTATTATACATACATAGTATGACTATGTATTATACATAGGTCAGTATTAAAAAGTTAGTTATATTTTCACATACCAGCAACTGACTGAAAACAATATTTTTAAATGTTGCTATTGACCATAACATCAAAAGCCCCCAAATACATAAGACTAAATCCAGTAAAAGATGTGCCAAGACCTCCTCACTGAAAAATTATAAAACATTTTTCTAAGTGAAAAATTTCTAAATAAATGGAAATATATATGGCACAAAGCCTTATTGTACAGACGTCAATCCCTCAAATAAATCTACAATTTCAGTACAGTCTCAATAAAAGCCCAGCAGGTGTTTTGTGGAAACCAATAAATTGATTTAAAAATTCATTAGAATACAAAAATCCAAGATTCGTTGATGCAATTTTGAAAAAGAAGAACCCAGAGAAAATGATACATTCTAAAGCTCTTCTAATAAAGTCAGTGTGCTATCGCTAAGTGGTTTTTGAAAAATGTGACGGAAAAAAACAGACCAGAAATTCCAGGAAATGACCTATACATACACAATCACCTACTTTATTATTACTTTTTAAATTTTTTGTGGCTACGTAATAGGTGTATATAATTATGGGTTACAGGAGATATTTTGATATATACATGCAATGTATAATAATCACATCAGAGTAAATGGGGTACCCATCACCTTAAGCATTTATTCTTTGTTACAAAGGTCATACTGCAAGTAAGTACAAGAAATGATATTTTCATTTAATCATGATGAATCAGTTGCATATTCAGATAGAATAAAAATGTATGTTGACACTTTTTTCAGACCATACAAACAATTACAGACAGATTATAGGTTTAACTTACATGTGATTTTGACTAGGCAAAATTGGGGAAACTAGACTAAAAAAAAACCTGTTAATAATGAAAATTGGTTAAATGGACTATATAAAAATTAAAAACCTCTGTACACACACACACACACACACAAAATACCGTCAAGAGGGCAAAACAACTGACTTTATAATGAGATTTAAAAAAAAAAATTCCAAAAGAACTCATATCCAGGATCTACAAAATATACTTACAATCAATTATATATTTTTAAAAGACACCAGAAAAGAGAAAATGAAATTTCACAAATGAGGATATCCCAGTGGTCAATAACATGAAAACATGCATGACTTCATTAATCACCAGGAAAATTAGAAATACAATGTGGTACTTTTAACAATGTGTTCATCTAACAAAAGGGCTAAGTTTGAAAAGGTGGAAAATACCTTCAACCTCATTCTTATTGGTAAAATAAGAAACAAAAGAGGGAAAATATCAAAGATTGGCAGGAATGTGAAGAACTTTCACAATGTAAATGAGGATGTAATTTGCTATACATTCTAAGCAATTGCTACATATTGCTATATATCCTAACTGCTGTATGTGTTAAGTTGAAAAACATAGTCATTTTCTTCTAAGACTGAGCATGTTTCCTGATGACACAATTTCACTGGTAGGTATTTACCCCCAGAATTCCATACATGTTGTTAAATGACATTGTACTATGCCACAGATAATAGCAGTATTAGTCCCAGATGGAGAAATATTCAAACGCCCTTCAACTTTAGAATGAATACATAAGTTGTGGTGCATTCACAACAGAATACAGCAAAAAAGATGACATCAAAATGGATAAATGGTGGTAGAGTCACAATGAATAATTGTATAGTATATGTAGCATATAGCAATGGGAAGAAATAGTCTATAACTACACGCAACAATGTAGATGAATCTCACAAACATTGATACTAAGAAAACACGCAACAAAAGATACCTTGCAATTTCATTTATGCCAAGTACTAAAACAGGCAAAACATACATGCTGTCAGAAATCTAGATGGTGTAATGATTGCAAAGTAGCTTGCAAGGGCCTTCTGAGGTGCTGGAACTATCTTGCTTCTTAATCTAGGTGCTAGCTACAGAGTTGTGTTCTATTTGTAAAAATTCAAACTATGGAGTTATAATATGTGCAGTTTCCTATATGACTATCGTACTTTGAGAAAAAGCTAAAATTAATGATGCTACGGATAGACTGGTAAAACAGTGGAATTCTTCCAACCCAGCAAACATGAAATCATACATAAAAATATATTTATTTTTGAAATCTTAATTTTACTCCTGCCCGCTCCTGAAAGAAAAACAAAGTCAATCTGGTGTGTGTTTGCTGAGTATGAAAGTCTAAAATGGCTACAATAAAACTTTATAATTTTAATAATGGTATTTTTGTATTTAAAATCTTAATCATACTGATTGGGATTACCCAATAGATGTTGAAGAATGGACTTGTAAATGTACAACATGATGTTTCAATCAGTGTTTTAAGAATTGTTTTCAACCTTGTTAAATCAATCAGTTTAAACTTGGAAAATTATCTTGCTTGTTCTTGAATGTGGCTTGTTCGATAACTTTGGTTTTAAGTGATGTCAACTAAATAATAGAGTAACTGTAAGATCAAAGGTCAATAATTATTTTAACTTTCAGTTGGGTGGTTGCTCATATTATTTCTCTAAATACTACACAACCTGGTTCTTCTTAAAGCCTATATATCATGAACCAAAAGCAACATCATGTAATCCTTCAAAGTATAGCACTCAATCCTTGATTGATTACTTGGCAACTGGGGAGTGTGTATGCTACTTTTAATAATAAAGAAGACAAATAGATTCTAAGAAGCTATTATTAGGGCCCTATTTACACCAATGTCTAATTATAAGGTTTGTTACTATTTGACATTTGGCATTCTTTTTTGGATAAGTCTTTTAATAGTTTTAAATAGTATGCAAATAAAAATAATGTACGTGTTAAATAATCAGACTTATGTTACTCTTGGAAAAGTTAAAAATTTTCAGTTCTTATGTGTATCTAGACAGTGTAAAATCTGTCTGTTACTCTGGGTCATATTCCTACTGCCTTAACATTTAAGCTTTTCTAGAGGAGTCAGGAGTTGGGAAAGAGTAGTAATCTGATGCTGCCTCTGCTGATGTACTATAATGTTATTAAATGTAATGATTTAATTATTTACTGAATCATATATTTATAAGTTATATATATATATATAATATAGGAATGAGCCACCAGTACATTACCAATTGGAATGGCTGACATCCAAAAACCCAAAAATACCATACCAATTGCTGGCAAGGATGTGAAACAAGACTCTCATTTGTTCCTGGTGGAAATGTAAAGTGGTACAGTCACTTTAGAATCCAATTTAGCAGTTTATTATAAAGATAAGTTTTTCACATATGAAAAAAAGCTCATCACTGATTGTTAGAGAAATGCAAATCAAAATCACAATGAGATACCATCTCAAACCAGAGTGCCTATTTTTAAAAAGTCTAAAAACAACAGATGCTGGCGAGGTTGTGGAGAAAAAGGAATGCTTTTACACTGTTGATGGGAGTGTAAATTAGTTCAACCATTGTGGAAGACAGTGTGGTGATTCCTCAAAGACGTAGAGGCAGAAATACCATTAGACTCACCAATCCCAGTGTTGGATATATACCTAAAGGAATATAAACTGTTCTATTAGTATTATTATTATTTTGAGGCAGGGTCTGGCTCTGTTACCCAGGCTTGAGTGCAGTGGTGTGATCTTGGCTTTCTGCAACCTCTGCCTCCCAGGCTGAAGTAATCCTCCTACCTCAGCTTCCCAAGTAGCTGAGACTACAGGCATCTGCCGCCACATCTGGCTAATTTTTGTATTTTTTTTAAATAGAGATGGGATGTTGTCATGTTGCTCAGGCTGCTCTCGAACTCCTGAGCTCAAGCAATCCACCCGTGTTGGCCTCCAAAAGTGCTGAGATTACAGGCATGAGCCACTATGCCAGGCCTAAATCATTCTGTTAGTATTATCAAGACACATACATGCATATATTCATTGCAGCACTATCCATAATAGCAAAGACATGGTATAAACCTCAATAGCCAGCAATGGTAGACTGAATAAAGAAAATGTGGTACATATGTTGTGGAAATTCAGGCAGAGAACAGAGAGATCAAGAGACAAGAAAATTTCTTTATTGGAGCTCTGGCTGACAGTGGCCTTACTGCCCATAATGGCCGCCAGGAGCGCCCAAAGGAAAATGTCTTGCTTATATAAGTCTTGGTGCAGAAAGACAAAGTAGGGGGAAAAAAACAGGTTTAAACAAAGACATTTAGTCATTGACTTGTGTTAAGTATACAACCTCGAGAATTCATACACTTTCTACATGGTATCTCCCTCTCACGACTGGCAGCTGGGAAGAGAAGAAACTTTTATATAGAAATATGCTTGTGAGCTGCAGGTACAAAGATATGCTTGGGTACCTTATCTCAGAAGGCGGAGGCTTTGCTGACTCTGCTTTAGCTAACCGTAGGCAACGTAGACTGGGAGGAGTGGTTTAATGCTTCTCTGCTGTTTATAACTTTTCATTATTTTTTTATTTTTTAATTAATGTCTATTCTAAATTGTATTTTTCCTCCTCACATATAGACCATGGAATACTTTGCAGCCATAAAAAGGAATGAGACAATATCCTTTGTAGGGACATGGATGGAGCTGGTGGCCATTATCCTTAGCAAACTAATGCAGGAACAGAAAACCAAAACCAAATACCACAGGTTCTCAATTATAAGTAGGAGCTGAATGATGAGAACGCATGGACATATTGGGGGAAACAACACACAATGGGGCCTGTCAGAAGGTGGGGCATGGGAAGAGGGAGAGCATCAGGAAGAATAGCTAATGGATGCTGTGCTTGATACCTGGGTGATGGGCTAATCTATGCAGCACACCATCATGGCACATGTTTACCTATGTAATAAACCTGCACATCCTGCACATGTACCCCTGAACTTAAAAGTTGGAAATAAAAAAAGTTTTTCCATACCATCCAGCAACCACACTCCTAAGACATTTATTCAACTTCTTTGAAAACTTATGTCAATACAAACTCCTGCATACAAGTGTTTACATGAGCTGTATTCATAATCACCAAAAACTGGGAGTAACTAAGATGTTCTTCAATAGGTGAATGAATAAACAAACTATGATACATCCATGCAATGGAGTTCTACTCAGCAATGAAAAAGAATAAATTATGAAGTCATGCAAAGACTTAGATGAATCTTAATTGCATATTGCTAAGTGAAAGAAGCCAATCTGAAAAGACTACACAGGGCATTATTCCTGGCACTTGTATCTTGGTTTCTTTCCTTTTTTTTCAGGATTGGGGCACAGGGTCTGCTTCTGCCTGGCTAGAGTGCAGTTGTGCAATCTCGGCTCACTGCAACCTCCATCACATCTTGGTTGCTAATACCATTAGTCAACAAATGAACCAGGGCTCTTTGAAGAAATGGCCAATTCTAGAATTGGGGCAGTAAATATACAAGATGAGCATGGACCATCTTGTGCCAGAATATACAGAAGTGCTCAAAACAAAACAAACAAAAACTGCTACCAACAGAAAAGACAGAACCAAAGTTGAACCCAACAAAGAACAGAGGAAAAAAAATGTTAAGACTATGTCAAAGGGACACAGGAGCCAACTGAAAAGTACTCCCAATGTCCAGACTGGAACAATTTGAGCAGCACAATGAAGTGGTACTAAATTATAATCCAAAGCATAACGTGAATATCCATGAATCCATAATGATAGAAATCAATGGTTGAATAAATGAATAAATGGGGCGTAATAGATAAATCTCCAATGCAGATGAGTTCCACATAGTTTGCATACATATTCCACCCTCAAGGAGAGCGAGGGTAACTCCTTATTTCTTAAATGTCGGAAATGCAAAGTGACTTTCCTAGAAAAAGTGCAGGATGAAAAGGAGAAAAATAGTAGCTTTGCAATAAAGATTCCTGAAAAACATCACCTTAGCCAAGTGATCAAGGTTAATATCAACGGTGATATGTTAATAGTTTGTACTCTTGATATGATGGGATGAAAATGGCATTTTACCTCTGTGGTGTTTCTCCCACAAATGCATAATACCGGTTGAATCATGACAGAAATATCAGAAAAATCCCAACTGAGGAACATTTACAAAATACCTGACCAGTACTACTCAGAAATTACAAGAATATCCAAAACAAGGAAATTCAGAGAAACCTAAAGCCAAGAATTGACTAAGGAAACATGACAACTAAATGTAATGTGGTATATTATATAAGATCCTGGAACAGAAAAAGGACATTAGGTAAAAACTAAGAAAATGCGAATGAAGAATGAACTTCAGGTAATAGTAATGTGTCAAAACTGGTTCATTAGTTATAATAAATGTAGCATACTAATATAAGATGCTAACAATATGGGTACTGGGGTTTAGGGAATGTGGAGCTCTATGTACTATATTTGCAATTTTTCTGTTTGGTAGTTCACCCTTATCTGCAGTTTTGTTTTCTGTGATTTTAGTGATCAACCTATGATCAACCATTGAAAATACTGAATGGGAAATTCCAGAAATAAACAATTTACATGTTTTAAATTGCACGCTATTCTGAGTAGCAGGATGAAATCTCTTGTTGTCCCACCCCAGGACATGAATCATCCCTTTGTCCAGTGTATCCATGCTGTACATGCCACCCACTCAGTGGATACCTAGTAGTTGTCTTGGTTATCAGATTGATGGATCACAAGAAGCAGGGTGAGTACAGCACAATAAGCTATTCTGAGAGAAAAAGACAGAGAGACCATATTCATGTAACTTTTATTAGTATGTCATTATAATGGTTTCATTTTATTATTAGTTGTTAATCTCTTACTGTTTTTTCTATACACATAAGGCCTAATTTATAAATTATTTTATAAATTATTTGTAAATTTATATATAATAATTTATAATTTTCTATATATAATATATATAATTATTTATAAATTTATGTATTATATATAATAATTTATATATATAATAAATATATATTTATATATAATTTTTATATATATATAAATTTTTATATAATAATTTATAAATTATTTTATAAATTAGGCCTTATGTGTATAAAAAAAACATAGTATGTATAGGGTTTGGTCCTGTCTGTGGTTTCAGGCATCCACTGGGGTTTAGAACATGTTCCCTATGGATAAGGTGGGGGGAACTATAAATACAAAATTATTTTAAAATAAAGCTTTTATTTTATTATTCTAAAATAATAATAGGAATATTTAACATAAAATAATTTTAGAATAGTAAAATAAAAAGTTTATTTAAAAAATTTTTAAAGTTTATCCAAATGTTTATGAAAATTGTATAAATATTAGATTTTAGGAACACAAAGAGAGTAAAACCGGAACTCAGTCAGGTTTCTAAATGCAATGGAGTTATTTGCTATTTTGTAGCAAAATAAGAATAGTACGATGTAGTATGTTTTTCATGAAGATAAATTGATACAGTATGAAGAATTATTTCTTATTCTGAGATTTTTTGTAGAGTATGTGATGTAAAAATATCTTTTGCTTTGAAACGATGCTAATACTAGGTCTGATCTACTATTATAAAAGGCTGATATTGGTCCCTGAAATAAAAAGTCTGAGATCCACATCCTTTAGAATTCAATTTCTGACAACTCAGAAATTTGCTCCTCTTCCTAAGCAGAGCCAAAATATTACTGTTCCATGGTGTTTTTCTTACATCTTCCTCTACCTTTATTTAAGAGTCTGAATGGGTATCCTATACCCCTGGCACCCTCAGGCCAAGGAAATCAAAGCAGAAGAACCAAGTAAAATAAAAGCAAAGATTTCCCGCAATCCAATGAAATAAAAGCAAAGATTTCCCACAATCTTCCTGGCATCCAGTGGTAGGAGAAAATGCCAGCCTTTTCCAAAGTTCAGAACCAATGAAAAAGACTCCTTTATCAACTCTTATCAGTGAAGAAGAAAATGAAGACTAGAGAAGATGGCACCTCGGGGCAATGGATTCAGAAAGTGAGTGATATAAATCTGTCTTTAACAGAACCCAAAAAGATTAATTGTGGGCTTTTGTGTTTTAGGGTGCAGTGAGCTAGGCATTTTTCTTCTTACATTGCAAGAGTTAGAAGTTCCACTGCCTAACCTTTAGAGGTTATCTGGAAATAATTAAAACCTCCATCAACTTCTGCAACTGCTATTGCCTTGCATGATAACAGTTAAATGAAAAAAGCTAGGCAAAGCTCCAAATGTTCTCACTGATAGTCATACCTCTATAAAGTAAGTGTGTGGATGTTTTAGTGATGTGTATTCTTCATTCAAATGTGCATTAGTTTGGATGTGCATTAGTTTGTCCAGCAAATATTTAGTGGTTGCTATTTGCCACTGTAATGTGTGCTGTGTATGTAAATGTGAACTAGGCATTCTTTATCCCTAAGTGGCTCATGATCTAGTTTAGAGACTTAGTTGCCACACAGTATGATAAGTGCTTCGTTAAGGATTAATACAAATTTGATATTTAGAGAAAACTTTATGGAGGACAAAAGCTTTCTTGAAAATTGGCTCAATGTTAACAAAAGACAACTTATTCAGGACAAAAACTTTAAACTTCAGTTGGAATACTAAAAAGGAAAGAGATATTCTGTATCACAGATACAGGGGAGCAGTACAAAACATTATGTAAAACACTATTTTAGAAGTCTGGGAATCTGAATTATAACTCTTTTACAATTTATACTCCTACTGCGAGAGGAATTTTTTATCCATAAGATGAAGGAAAAGAAAATAGTCTGAGTCCCTTTCCTAAAAGTTTATCCTTTTAGCTGCTAATAAAACACATGTGGCAGAAGACACTAAGTGTATAGAGGATATATTTATCCAGAGGCAAAGCTAGAGAAGCTTAGAGGTAGGGCTCAGGTTAGAGAAAATGGATGATGGTATGAGTTCTCTCCTGCAGAGAGAAGAGAGGCAGCCTTACAGTGGAGTGTCTCTCCACATTCAGTGTCAAGGCCAAGACCATGTGCCAATCTCTCCTTGGAAAAATAAAAAAATAAAAAAGAAACCCAGATAGCCAACAGAGTGGATCTATCTGGGGACCAACAGCCTGAGAGCCTGGGGGGCTTGCAGCTCTCTAGGACTGAAGGCCTTTTCTTCTTCTTCTTTTTTTTTTTTTTTGACCATGTGCCAATCTCAAAAGAAGACAGTTATTTGCTACTAGGCAAAACTGTAATAGTTGCACCAGCTGTTTTCCTGAGTCTCCTATAATGTTAACATTACCTGAAAAACATTGTAGTTAAGGTGAGTGGTGATTCCATTCAGACATTCCCCCCAGTTACAATGCCCCTGAGGTTGGGTGATGTTGATTGGAACGGCTGGGCATTCAGCCAACGGAAATTCAATTGCTGATGCATGTCATTTGGGCTTGGTAAAGTATAATTTATGTGGTGTTCTGCCATTCCAATGTACAGTTAAGTTATTGCCCGCCATCTAAGTATAGGACTGACTTCTAGAATATTCCTATCTCCCAGTGTGCTGATTCATCCAGTATCATGTCATGCCGGGCCAGAGGTAGGTCACCTAATAAAAATATAATTTTTCTGTTTTTTTTTTGACATTTGTGTTATTTTCAATGTTATAATAATTGTGATTTGATGTGATATTTCATTCAAAGTAAATATCCACTTTTTAATCTAATTGTGTTTACATAATTATATATTTTTCTTTTCTTTTTCCCTTTTTTTTTTTTTTTTGACATGGAGTTTCGCTCTGTCACCCAGGCTGGAGTGCAGTGGCGTTATCGTGGCTCACTGTAGCCTCCGTCTCCTGGGTTCAAGCAACTCTCCTGCCTCAGCCTCCCAAGTAGCTGGGACTACAGGCGCATGCTGCCACACCTGGCTAAGTTTTGTATTTTTAGTACAGATGGGGTTTCACCATGTTGGCCAGGATGGTCTTGATCTCCTGACCTCATGATCCACCTGCCTTGGCCTCCCAAAGTGCTAGGATTATAGGCATGAGCCACTGTGCCCAATGTGTTTTTCTTAAAGAGGGCTACCAACATTGGTTATGCTTCAGGCTCTGCAAAACCTGAATCTGCCCATGCTTAATTCATCTAATGGGAATTAGATAAATTCAACTCGCTCCCTCTCTTGCTCATTATAATGATCAATCAGTCAAACCAACAACAACAATAATCTTGTCCATCTGCCTGCTGATGCATAGAAGTACAAGAGGCTGAAATTGTTATTTCATATTTAGAAATATAAATATTACAAAAAGGTCAATTCCTGGCTGAGGTAGTGTTCTCACCTGCCTGATTTTCAGTTATGTGTAACTAGTTATTCCAAAGCTCCATGTGACTACCATTTAGTTTTTCCTTTGTTTAATAGTGAGAGAGGATAAAGGCACAGGAATGGTCTAGAGATGAAGATATACATTGTCACCAAGGAGGTACTCGTGCAAGAAGGGGAAGGTTGAGAACTTTGAAAGCTAAGTCCAGTGACACTCCTACTTATAATCAACCTGATTGTTATAAATATAAGCTGGACAGCAGCTTCCAGTGACTCTAGAAGCTACACTGGTTTTTTAGAAAGCTGCCTTTCCAGAGATCACATAGCAAGAGAATAGATATTATTAATAAAATAATTCTATGAGCATCCAGAGGAGCTTGCAGATTTCTTGGATTTGATTTTTATCAGATGGGTAGAAAGTTGGTTAAAACATTTGACACACAGAAGAAGCTAACTGGAAGGTCGAAGCTGAAGGGAAGCCTTATAGTTTAGGTGGATGAGTTTTGAAGGCTCTTTTATATGTTAAAAATACTTCAGGAGGCAAGACACATTGATTCAAATCCTATATATGCTACTTGATATGGCCCAGTTACCTCTACTGTACTACGAGGACTTTCCATACAGTATTTTCCACATAGGGTTGTCAGAAAATGAAATCAAGATAATCAATGGGTGGCACACAGAATTACAGGGGTTCATTTAAAGAGCACATTAAGAAGGGAGGGTACTTACCAAACTCCTGAAATTTTATGCCCATATTTCTATGTGCGAACTTTTTGTGAAGTAAGAGGTTCACAATTTCTATTAATTTCTTGAAGAGATCTGGGACAAAATAAGCTAAGGAGAATGATGTCGAAGCTCATTTATGTTTGTGAATGAATTGCAAAAAAAAAAAAGGTCTGAAATTTTCTAGAAGTAAAATAGCAATCAAAAAGTAAAATAGCTGGGACAGAAGAGAAATTGAGGTTATAGTGGGAAAAGAATTCAAGTTGATGTTGATCAGATAAAGTAATACTATATTTGTACTGAGCATTCAGTGCTGTTCTTGCTTTCTAAATCTATTTTTTTCTATGCCTAAAGTATAAAATATTTTCTTCTTTTTCAAGCCCTGAGTCTACGAACATGGCTGACATATTTTCAATGCAACTAATTTTAAAAAATTGGATAAAGTTTAAAAGTTAAGGATGTGATCCTGGATCTACATCTAAATAATTATGTGGGCTTGTGCAAGTAACTTGCCTCAGTTTTTCCCAAGTGTGAAATTATAGTGATAAACAATTTCTCCTTCATAAGAATAATGTTTAAAAATGAACTAATAAATAAAAATATACTGATTTTTTTTAGTGATGTAATTATTTAAAATCAACATGTTCACTAATCATTAGAGAAATGCAAATGAAAACTACAATGAGATACCATCTCACACCAGTTAGAATGGACATTAATGAAAAGTCAAAAAATAACAGATGTTGGTGAGGTTGTAAAGAAAAGAGAATGCTTATACACTGGTGGTAGGAATGTAAATTAGTTCAGCCATTGTGGAAAGCAGTTTGGTGATTTCTCAAAGACCTTGAAACAGAACTACTATTCAATCCAGCTATCCCATTATTGTGTATATACCCAAAGGAATATAAAGTGTTCTTTCATAAAGACATATGCATGTATATGTTCATCACAGCACTATTTACATTGGCAAAGACATAGAATCAACCTAAATGCCCATCAATGGTAGATTAGATAAAGAAAATATGGTACCTATAGACCACGGAATATTATGCAGTTGTAAAAAAGAACAAGATCGTGTCCTTTGCAGCAACATGGATGGCGCTGGAAGCCATTACCCTAAGTGAAATAACACAGAAACAGAAAACTAAATAAAGCACATTTTACTTACAAGTGGGAGCTGAACATTGAGTACACATGGATACAAAGAAGGGAACAACAGATACTACAGCCTACTTGCAGTTAAAGAGTAGGAGAAGGATGAGGGTCAAAAAACAACCAATCAGGTAATATGCTTATTACCTAGGTTTTGAAATAATTTGTACACCAAACCCCTTTGATATGTCTTCATCATTCTTTGAGCATATTTTACTTTTTGGTATAGCAAGACGTTCCACAATCGTCTGGCACTTTCCTCACTCTGGAGTCAATTACTTCTCCAAGAAACCCTGTTCCTTTTGGCAAATGATGGTATTTTTAAAGCCACAAATTGAGCATTTAGGTGTGTTTATTTCTTTTCGATTGTCATTGTTTTTAGACCTTCACAGTGGACAGTGGATAGAAGACAGAGCCATGGAATGGACAATTAGCTCTCTGCATTTGTGGGTTCTGCATTTGTGGATTCAATCAACTGCAGACTGAAAATATCTGGGAAAGAAAAATAATGGTTGCATCCATACTGAACATGTACAGATTTTTTTTCTTGTCATTATTCCTTAAACAAAACAGTATAGCAAGTATTTACATAACATTTAAATTGTATTAGTTATTATAAGTAATCTCGAGATACTTCTAAGTATATGGTAAGATGTATGTAGAGAATATGTAAATACTGCATTTTATATCGGGGACTTGAACATCCATCGGGCTTGGTATCCCCACAGGGTCTTGGAACCAATCCCTCACAGATACAAAGAGTCAACTGTATGTGAAGACACACACACACACACACACACACACACACACACACACATTAACATTTATTTTCATATTCATCATTATATATTGACAACTATGAATTCACATTAATACCTCCAATTCCTCCAAATCAACACCAAAAGATCTATTCTATCTCCTTTTTCAGATTTGTAACTCCCTTCTTTGATGGTGAGAAGCCTGTCTCTTGTTATCCTTCATACATTTACTTACTAGGCAATCTCCCTGTTTATAACAAATCTCATGTCACCTGCACTGTGTACCCCATGGTGTGGATGCTGTGTTCATCCTGCCCAGGCTGTGATGCCCTGCACAGGACTGGCATTCCTGACCCTTTGTGGAGAAGCTCCTTAACCCACTTCAGCTCCAACAACATTACTGGAGCTATTTTCTGCCTGGATGCCCTTCTCACCTCCTTTGGCTCAAACTCCCTGCTCTATATCATGAGGAGCGTCTTAGACTGTTTGTGCTAATAAAACAAAGTACCACAGATGGGTAATTTATAAAGAACAGAAATTTATTTCTCACAGTTCTGGAGGCTGAAAGTGCAAGATCAAGGCAAATTCAGTGTCTGGTGAGGACACAGTCTCTGCTTCCAAGATGGTGCTTGTTGCTGCATCCTCTAGAAAGGACAAATGCTCTGTCCTTACATGGTAGAAGTAACAGAAGGGCAGAAGGACCTAGCCTTTTCCTTCTAGACCTTTTATAAGGCACCAATCCCACTCATGAAGGAAGAGCCTTCATGACCTAATCACCTTCCAAAGGCCTCAACTCTTAGCACTGTCACATTGGATCTTAGGTTCCAACACATGAATTTGGGGGAGAATACATACTCTGAAACCATAGCAGAGGGCCCTATACCACCAGCATGGATGCTTACCTTGCTCAGCCCACCTGATGCCTCTAGGACTGCATTGTTCAGAAAAAGCAAATCGTCAGAGATTACTTTTTAAGCTTATGAATGAAAACCAACCAACTTAAAACGTTGTTGACCCTTTTTTCAAGCTTCTCCAATCTCTAGATATATTTTCTCTCTTTTTCCAGACTAATCTGCATTTCTCTGGATATATGATAGAGTTCTGCTTTATCAGAGGGGGAATATAAAATATATTCCATGCTTTTTTAACTTTTATTGTTAAGTTTTTGTGTTTGTTTAGCTCAGCATTTCTCAACTGAAGCACTACTGGCGTTTTTCACAAGAAATTCTTTGTTATAGGATTGTCCCACATACTGTAAGACATTTTGTGTCCCTGACTCTCCATTCACTATTGCCACAGAAGGCCCACCCCCCACTAAAAACTTGGCGTAATTAAAAAGCAAAAACAATAATAAGATACTCTATCCATTTCCACCTGGGAAAGCAATCTTCCCTCATTGAGAACCGCTGGAGCTCTTTGCAGTTTGTATAATAGCCGTTTTCTAATAAATTCTTCAGCTCACACTAATTCATATGGAGACGCACATAAAACAGTTCTATCACCATTTGTTCCACATCAAGTCTGTTAACCTTGTAGAATCCATGCTTTTTGGACCAAGTAATATTATATCCTCCTTGGCTTGGTAAATATCTCCTGTTGATCCCATTTTAGGTTCAGAGGTCCAAAAACAAATGGTGCTTTGTAAAGGAATTTTCTTCAGTCACTAAAATGTCCCTGAAATTAATTGAAGCATGTAAGCCATAAATACAAAACTGACTGAATCAACAGGTTAGAAATATTTAAATAAGGCCTTAATACCATGTATGAAATGTAAGTGTATTTTTGGCTTTTTAGCTATATATTTTCATAAAAATGGTAGATTGTTTGTGTTGAGGCCAATCAACTTCTAGTTAAGGCTTAGGGCTGCACTCAGCATGCTCTCTTCAGAACAGCCTGAGCCTGCAGGCTGATACGCTGAAGGCCATGTCATTCTTTTCCTGATTGGACAAGGAAGAACAGTGTTTGCTTTCTCTGGGACTCACAGTCTTTTGGAACAATTTCATCTCCTGCCTTGCCCATGTGTGAATATGACAGTCTACCTGCAGTCGGAAGAAGTCCCCCTCCAGCTTGAGAGCTATTTCTTTCCCCTGGAACTAATACGAATAAGAGCTTGCTTGTGTTTTGCCCTTATCTTATAAATTTAGGTTTATTTAGTGGAGAAAATAAATCTATTCCTTATTCCACCAACTGTACAAATATAGAAAGTTAAATTTCAATGCATGATATATTTGAAAATGACACCTAAGACTTGAAGGTAAGATCTCTACGAACACATGGTATGATTTTAAAAATTAGTGGGGTGTATCTGCTGATTTGAGTAGAAGCTGTAGCAGAGATATTTACTGTTTCCCAAATATGTAAGCGCTCCCCACACTTTCCAGTTGTCTTCCAGTTACGTGGGGGCCGTGTGACTAGTTCTGCCAACTTGTGTGAGCTAGAGTTGTGAGCAAAAGTGATATATGTCACTGCAGCCTCAAGTGTATAAGGATATGTTCATTTTATGCGTGCTTTAAAGTAAACTAAATTTGAGTTGCACTAAACCTGGACATGGACTGTTTCTGTTAAGATAATTTCAGCTGTCCCAGAAAATGGAAGACATTGCTGCACTAGTTTGATGAAATACCTTTGTTTAGAGACTAGTGTTTGGTTTTAGTTGGTTTGGTATGAACGAACCAAATAAAGAGTTAATATAATTCATTAGCTTGAAGGACCTAATCTGAATGGGATTGGCTTAATAATTCAAAGACAAAAGCAAACTAGAGAATTGTGTCAATATGACCATGTTTCAGTGCTCCTCGGTTAGTGGTTTCAGCTGTAAGAAAGTAATTTAACTCATGCTACTTTGACTGCATAATCCATTTCCTTTTACATCCCAACTCTTATTTTCCCAGACAACATAGTACATATTATTTCAAGGGCATTCCCGAAGAGTTTCATCAGCAGAGTCTTCTTTACATCTTTAAAGGCCCCTTTCAGTTCATTTAGGATTCTAGACAGATCTCTCTCTCTATCTCTCTATCTCTCTCTCTCTCTCTGTCTCTCTCACACACACACACACACACACACACACACACACACACACACACATACCCCCCTACCTTCGGACAGCTTATCTAAAATAAAATATTTCTTCATCTGAGAACTTTTAAGAATTCCATTACTTGATGCTGTTGGAAAAGAAGGATTTTGTGCACTGTGTCCTTATGACCATTTTTTTTTTCTCTAGGTGAACAACAAAAACAATGAGAAGAAACACAGAACAATTTCACACCTAAAATTGAAGGAGTTGATTACTATCATTCTGATGATGTGCCTTTTATAGGTTTGCAGTGGTTAAGAAAGACTTTATGGTTTGGAGCATGAGCACTTTAAAGTGATTCAAAATTATCCAAGAGCTACAAATTTTATAAAGTGCTTCAATTTGTTACCAACTAGAGCGGCAGTGGAACAATTCTACAGAGCTTTTAGTACTATGCACAGCCTGCAAATGCTCTCATAATCTTCCCAGGTGTCGCTTCCTTACACATGGGGGCTCGGAATTTCCCTGCACAGAGACACTTCATCACTAACAGCAGCAGAGCTTCTGTTCTGGAGGCCTGCATACCACAAAGCACTGCTCACATATGGGTACAGTTTTGGCAACGCTGCACACTCCAAATCAGCCTTTTATGGTTGTTTGGCTTTGCCAGAAGAAAAAACTATTGGTTTAAAAATGACTGAACAATTGGGCACTCAATTTGGCGTTTGGAGGAGCATACGTATGTGAGGAGTAAAAATAGGTGGAATAAGAGTTGCAAGGTGGTTTGGATGACACTGCAAAATGAGTAAATGGCTTTTCAGTCCCTTTGAGTCATGAAAATACTAATGTTTAAAAAGTTAGTGCTTTTGAGAGAGGGTGAAACTTTGTAAGAGCAGGGTTTAATGATTTCTGTTTTGCTATTAACTTCCAGTTTACTGGCCTTTGAGTTACATGTTTTATAACAACAGTAAGCCTTGCTTATGTAAAAGAGAAAAAATGAGGCATAATTTTTGAAATTAAAAATGACCAGGTGGCTTAGATATTGGATTGCAATGTAGGGTTCCACTAGACCATAGTTACAATTTTTCCTTTTAAAATGAATTTACCGGCTGAGCGTGGTGGCTCATGCCTGTAATCCCAGCACTTTCAGAAGCCGAGCCTGATGGATTATGAGGTCAGGAGATCAAGACCACCCTGGCTAACATGGTGAAACCCCATCTGTACTAAAAATACAAAAAATTAGCCAGGCATGGTGGTGCATGCCTGTAGTCCCAGCTACTCGGGAGGCTGATGCAGGAGAATCACTTGAACCTGGAAGTCAGAGGTTGCAGTGAGCCAAGATCATGCCACTACAGTCCAACTTGGGTGACAGAGTGAGACTCCATCTCAAAAAAAAAAAAAAAAGAAATGAATTCACACAGGTAAGATGCATCCTGAATGGTACATGTCTGCTCTGTGTGATGGCCATAAATGGCACATTTTATTTCTTTAGAACTAGAGTTTTAGAGCTCAGCTAGTTCATTAAGGAGAGGGCAATCTTAGAACAAAGTTAAACATGTAAAAGTCAGTTTAAAAGCATAACCAATTCTGGGAGGGATTTACCAGTTCTCTAGTATATGAGTATCTGATAACTTTAAGAGTGTTTGAAAAACTTGGATCTTTGTGGTGATTATTGCCTGAGTTGAGGTCAGAGTCTACATTTCCAAGACCCTTATCTCAGCTGTGCACTTTTTACCATCATGCTGTTGATTATTAATTCCATTTAAGGGCATGAGGCACTATTTTAGAAGAGGATTTATACAGTTTATGAGTAATTTTAAAAACACATGCTGTCTGAGTTTTTATGTAGTAGAAATATAGCATTTGCATTGAGATTTATTAATATAATTAATTTGAGTGCCTATCACCCAAACATTTAAAGGCATTAGGTATTTATCTCCATCTGGATGTCTCGATGGAGTTTCTAGTGAATACTTCAGTGAATACTTCTTTTATTACCTAAACTGTTAAGCAAGGCTGATTCCTGATAAGGCCTAAGATTTCAGAGCAATAATATATATAGTAAGACAGAGAGTCCGGTTCATCACACTTCAAAGACAACAGCAGGAAGACTGTATGTCATTTTAAGATAAAAACTTTCCCAGAAAATTTTATTTTCCCCCTCCCTCTACTTTTCTTCTTTTTCTTTTTTGTCCCCTCAAATTAACTAATCATGTAAAGAACCCACAGTGCTTTACTTAATTACTACTATTTTATTGTTTTTATTATTACTTTTTCCCTTTCTTTGCCTGTTTACATTCTTTCTTCCAATAACTATGGATATCTCTGTCTTTGTTGAGATGCCACCTTCTCTTGTCAGTAAAATTGGAATTGATGGTGACTTCCAACTTTCTGCTCTGAAGAAGACCCTGATAATACGATTACGTGTGTGCACTGACCCACCACTGAGGGTCACAATCTGTTACAGGTAGGGCTGTGTTGGGGAATTTAAGCCAGGTTTATTTACTTGTGCCTGATCTAGTGATTTATTTGATTAAAGTGCAAGCACCTGGGTATTTGTAAAACAGAGTATAAATATACACAAGCATTCTGTTTTCATTAGGAAAATCTATGAGCTATGAGATGAAATTGCCAAAACTTGGCAAAATAATCAGTAATGAGAGATATTTGTCCTCACTTCCTAAGCAATCAACTGCAAATAAGGTCCATTCACATATTGAATTAATAGTATATTTTAATCCAGCTTCAAAGCCAAGCAGATATAATATGAAACTCTTTAACTTTGTTTCAAGAACGCATTTATTTACCATGATGATTATATCTAAATGTCCATTCAGTATATTTTATAGAATTTATCTAAGAAAAGAAATCTGATCTCCCTTCAGTAATTCTTTAGGAAGTTCTTGCTTTTGAATTCTGTAATTCATGCTTTTGTTTTAAATTTAATATATTAAATGAATACAACCATTTTATAAGCTGGATATTATTTAGACTTAAACCTTTATGCCATGTAAAACTCTTCTCCCCTCATTTTTACCTATCTAAATCCTATCCCTTATTTTCTGCAGGATATTCCAACCATCTTGGCTTAAAGCAATCTTTCCCTGCTTTGAGTACCTATTATTGCACTTGCTCAAATGACACTTTTGACATTTATTGAGTGCTGCAGACTCTTATTCCTAATCCATCTTGATATATCTGATTTCCCAATCCTGATTGTCAGTTTTAGAACCTTGTCTGGACACATAGTTTATTCAACATTTACTAGACACATGTTTAGCAATTGACCACAATGTGCAAAAGTTATGTTAGCACTGGAGATGCAGTGGTGAAAAACATAGACATGACCACAACACTTGTAGACCTGATATATAAGGTGAGCATATGATTTAGGGTCAAAGAATGTGTACGATTTTCAGTATCAGGTACAATGATTTGACCACTGTGAGGGTACAGAAGATACTTTTGTGGGAGGATCTAAGATTCTCTTTTTGTTGGTAAACAAACTTACATCTAGTAGTAGAATGCCAATTGTTGTTGTGTATGCTTTTGCTACAAGCACGATATCTAATTTCTTTAAGTTGCTTTAAAAAGGTTGTGTGGTATAAATAAATTTCAATAATCCAAAGTTGTCTTAAGGCTCTTAATACTAACATAGAGTCCCCTAGAAATAAATGTTTCATATCCATTTCACATTATGAAATATAAGTTTGAAAACGAGTTGTTAGATCATTCAAATAATCAAAGGCTGTTTTAGAACTAGCTGAATGTTCCTGGTAATTTATTTTGTAAATTTAAGTTCATGATTGATTAAAAATTGCAATGAAAAGGAATATATTTATTGTAGTATTAAGTAAAGTATAAACAATATTGTAAGAGTTTTAAATTTTTTAAACATAAGCTTCTGGTTCAATATGGCAGTCTGACTTCCCTAAAATGTTAAAAAATTATAGAAAATAATATTTAAATGCATAAAACAAAGAAAACATGAAAAGAGAGTTTTTTTTTTTTTTTTAAGTTCTGGAATTTGAAAAATGGATGGAGGAGTGGCAAATGATGAGCCAAAGCTGAAGCAGCCACTATTTAGAACATGTGCAGATGACTACAGCCTGAAAGGGGACAGTTTGCCTTGTGGGACCCTCAAAGTCTTATAACTCAGAAATACCAGGGGTGTGGAAGCATAAGAGATATGTAACTAAAAACAGGCATTTAATTGATTGCATGTGAAACTACCAATGCCCCCACATCAGTGTGTAGTATATAGGCATTGTACCCCTTCCCAGACAAATATAATAAAGGGACTTCATTATACAGAAATTGCTAAAATGGGTACAGGGACGCTCATGTAGGTATTGACATGTTAGAGCAAAGACCTCTGAATTATGGCAAGGTTGTACTCCTCCATACAGAGCCAGCTTCTCAATCACATTTCATTAATTAAACTGCCAGTATATAAGGCCCCACCAATGTTCAGAGAGCTATCAGTTATCCATTTTATTATTTCCTAATTATGAACAGAAACCAAGTATCTCTAGTAATTTGAAGAAAGCCAGCAATATAAATGAGAAAGACAAAGCAAAACAAAACAAACAAACAAAAACCCCTAAAAACAAAAAACAAATCATAAAGAAACAGACAGAAGACAGCAACATCCCGTAGGAAAACAGACAATTCAGGAACGACAGCCAAAAAAACCTTAAAAATTCTAAGTCATACATCCCAGATATTAAAAACATAATAAAAATGCATCAGCAAAACAAGAACAGGATGTTATCTATCTATATACCAATAGATATAAAATAAGATGCTGTTAAAAGAAATGATAGACCAAGAAGTTTCTCTCGGTATTTAAAAATATGATTATCATATAAAAATACATCAATTAAATGGCTGAACAATAAAATTAAGTAAATATCAAAAAAGGTAAAACAAATATAAAAATAAGTGAAAAATAGAATGGAAATGCAAAAGAAAAAGAGATTAATCTTGGAGACTAATTTCAACTAGTAGAAATTTCAGAAAGAGAGAAAAAAGGTAAGTAAAGAGAGGTATTATACAAAGTTCTAGAATTTTTCTTAGAGCTGAAGAGCACATAAAATTAAATTGAAAGTATCTATTGAAAGTTCAGAACAATGAAAAAATGCAGACCCACATTAGATACATTATTTGAAACTACAGAACAGTAAGGATAAAGAGAACACCCTAAAAACTTCCAGAGGGGAGGAAAGCCTGAACTTTTACAAAGAATGAGAATCACACTGGATTAGTCTCTCATTAGCCATAGCAAAATTTTGAATCAATGTCTTAAAATGTTTTAAGGTAAAATATTTAAAACCTAGAATTCTACACACAGTCAAATTATCAATAGAATTTGAAAATAGAATAAAGGACATTTTTTGTCAAGAAATAACTTAGAATAATTGCCTCCCACATGCTTAGTCTTAAGAGATTACTTGAGCAAAATAGTAGGGAGGAGAGAGGAGGTGATCCAAGAATAACATGAGATCCCATACAGAAAATATTGGCCACAACCCAGAAAGTAATGAAGGCTGTCTCGGCCTGTGTTTTATGCAGACAGTTTGGGTACATATTTGTCGAGATTGGAGTAGAAAAGAAGATGGCTCATGGAGAGAGTCATTTAAATAAATAATAGATTCCAAGGATTTGCTACCATTCTTGAGAATCAGAGAAACCTATGAAGCCAAAAATAATAGACAATTCAAGAAAAAAGAAAGGCAATAGGAAACTTTAGGAAAAACAAAAGGCTGCACAAGAAGAAATACAATTATGGTTGTGCAATAAATAATATTTTTTCATCGTGACATTTAAAAACTTTCTTGATTTTCAATTTTATATTGAACTTATAAAAGGTACAAGGCGGGTGGATCACGAGGTCAAGAGATCGAGACCATCCTGGTCAACACGGTGAAACCCCGTCTCTACTAAAACTACAAAAAATTAGCTGGGCATGGTAGTGCGTGCCTGTAATCCCAGCTACTCAGGAGGCCGAGGCAGGAGAATTGCCTGAACCCAGGAGGCAGAGGTTGCGATGAGCCGAGATCGCGCCATTGCACTCCAGCCTGGGTAACAAGAGAGAAACTCCATCTCAAAAAAAAAAAAAAGTACAAAAATCTTAATTTTATAAATTTAAAAGCAGAATATAAGGTCATCAATTGTAATAAGATAAACATAGAATGCAAAGAATATTATTTGGGTGGTGACAGGAGGAGAGCTAAAGTGTAAAATCAAGAGATGTTACTTGCAGTTAATGGATCAAGAAATACATGTGAAAATGTATTAATTAAAATTAAAAAGACAAACAATATAGGAAAGAGAAAGAGTGATGTAACTGTATTGGGAAATGGTGTAGAAAATAGTAAAGGTAAACTGTATCTGCATTTCTTATGGCAGAAGTTTATGACCATGTCCAAAATTAATAAATTAAAAATAAATGTGTAAATATATTATTTACCGATATGGTGGTAATCAGCAGCAGAAGAAAATCAGAGACAGTTAAAAACATTAAAGCTGATTTTTAAAATGGGGAGCTGTAATGGAGGTGGAGAAAATTAGAGCAAGAGACTATTCATTGTAAATCATTCTATACTGTTTTAAAAATCATATATATGCTTTATTTGTTAAAAACTTAAAATATTAAATAAATATAAATCATTATGGACAGAGAGAACTCCTCTTACAGAAAAATTAGTGACCAGATTAAAAATAATGTTCACTCTCATTTGAAGTTCCCACACAAGTATAGTAGTCTTCCTCTTTTTCCAGGCCTCCTTCAGATGTGACATCTTTATACCTTCAAAAAAATACTTTCCATGAGGACAGGGACATTGTGTGCAAATTTACCTCTGAAATACAAAGGACCATAACTGGTTTTGTTACATATTAAGTGTAACAGAAAATTCTCTGAAAATATAAGCATGGGAAAAACAGAAGTAGGATGTTGTGGAAGCAACTAAGGTGAGTATAACCTAACTGAATACTGGCATTTCAATTTTCAAAATAAAGCCAATGCTGCCTCAGACAACAATTAGAATAGAATTCAATCCTGTAATTCACATCCCATACAATAATGATTTATATTTATCATATGCTTATTATACATGTTACTTTGTATCCATTATATTTAATCATTACAATTCCAAAGGGTATTTGTACTGCCAATATATGGTTAAAGAAGTGACTCAGAGAGGTTAACTCAGAGGGCTTAGGTAACCTGTCCCAGATCTCATAGTGGATTAATGGGGAGTTAAAATAGTGAACCCAGCTCAGCTGACTCTACAATCCATGTCAAGCTGCCTTTTCTTTTCTTTTTTTTTCCCCCTCTGTTGCCACTAGCAACATAAGCATAGTTTTTGGATTCTCAGAAGCACCTGCTAATTTTCTGAAATTTTCTTTAATTTTGTGTTCCTATACTTCTTTCCACAAGTTATATGAGCATTAATTTAACACTATTCTGTGAAGTACCACCTAATTGCTAGGAGTTTTGTCTCTGGAACCAGACGGCCTCCATTCAAACCTTGGCTCTAGAATGCCAGTCATCAATACCATATGAGGCTAAGCAGTGGGTTAACCTCTCTAGGCCCTGTTGTCCTTACCTGTAAAATGGTCATTATTGTCCACACCTTAGGTGATTTTCTTGGGGGTATTGAATGAAATAATCCACACAAAGCACTAAGAACAGTGCCTGACAATGTAACCTTCTGGCCTTCCTGGTAAGTTTGGTTTTTGCTTCATCCAATTTCCCTCTGTTGGAAGACTTCTAAAAAGAATTTTATAATCATGAACTGCCTAGCAATTTTGTTTCAGATTTATGACATATACTTAGTGTCTTATTGTGTTCATTTCATATTTATATTTAAGAACATTTATAATATAGAACCCATGCTAGAAATCACTAAAAAGCTGCCACTTCTTCCACAGGTCTAAATAGTCAAATAAACATTGGGTACTTGCATATTTATTCATTCATTTAATTCACTCATTCTCTCAGACACATGCCAGATATGCTGAGAGGAATGAGGTGATGAAACACCAGTAGACGTGACACTTGCAGAAACCACATCTACAAGAAGGTGGGCAAAATATAGTGCCCAAACTGGTTTTTGATATTCTATCTTGTGTGAATGCTAGCTGTGGTAGGAATTAAAATAATGGTGTGTAGAATTCTGAGTATTCCACTGTTAGTCACTTGTAATCTGCTAACACTGAACACTTAAATGGTTGTGGACTAGAATAGCAGAATGGGCCAAAACTCCTGTCAATGAATGTAAGAGGATCTTAAGTAGCTTATTGAAATAAAAAAACGGTAAAGTTTCAAAAATGATATTCAGCCTTTATTCTGTGATGAGAAGAAAAATGCCAGGGCTTTAATTATAAACATGATTTCCTAAAGCATTCCAAGTTTTCCTTGGAGACTTCCAGGCCCAGGGATTGACTATCCTTGTGCCAGCTTGGATAGAAAAGGGCTTGATAAAAGTGCTATGTCTGCTGGTACAGTTTAATCACTTAATACCTTGTTCCAATTGAAAACATAACCCAACCCTATTCAGATGATGGAGCACCTACACTTGATCTGCCTATGGCTTGTGCAGTCACTGATATTTCCAAGGGAAGTCTTGTGATTATCAAAATGGAAATTAATTTCATAGACTTAAGCCTGAACTAAAAAAAAATGTACATTGTTGTAACATGCTGATGTTAATTCCTGAAAATGTTGCTCAGAGTAAATAAACTTAGCTTCAGCCTGGAAGAATGGGTCTAAGGGAGGACTGCATACTGGGATTATAGGTGAGATTGGGGGCAGGCGGTGAAGAATTGAGCAAAGATTCTTCTTCACTGGAGAAAAGGCTTCAAGGGTACTATCAGAGAGTATGTATTTTTGTAGTTCTTGATTGTTATAACCATTGAAATGAGCCA
Organism: Sapajus apella; assembly: GCF_009761245.1. Lineage (NCBI taxonomy): Eukaryota > Metazoa > Chordata > Mammalia > Primates > Cebidae > Sapajus > Sapajus apella. Next base: position 52,066,951 of record NW_022436941.1, read on the forward strand.
GCTGTCTTCCATAGAAAGTTATAAAATTGTCAAAGGTATTAATTTACCAACTTCAATAGCTGAAGGAAAGTTTCAGCTTGTTTTAGGGGTATGAAATTCCTGTAGATAACATTATTTCTGAGAACGTCATCTCCTACAACTATAAGCAGCACAACTGGAGAAGTTTACATAGCCTTTGATACCTTAAATTATTTTAATAACTAATCATTTCATCCATGCAAAGGAAGAGCTACAGTAAGGTGCAAAAAAGATCACAAAGAAGCAAAGCTTGTGGGACAGTCTTATGTCTAAATTGTGATGTTTGCTTTGAAAAACACTGAATAATGACAAATCCAGTAACGCTGCACAGTGTCCAGAATTTTATGAACTTGTAGACCAGATGGACTTGGGGAGCTCATCTGATTCAATTTCTTAATTGTATGGGTAAATTAGAGCACAGCAGGATGATGTATCTCATTTAAAGTCACTAGATATTTAGAGGAAGATCCAGAGTTAAAAATCTCTTCATTTTCAGCTTACTGGTCTTTCTAACATTGTACGTTCCAGGGTGTCTAGAAAAATTATTACTTATATCCAAAATGTAAATGCAGTGAGTGCTGTGGTGGTGGTTGTGTTCTCACTTATGAAGGCTTCAAGTGTAAATCAATGGTTCTTTTTTTGAATCATGAATCTCATTGGGTATCCAGTGAAAGATCTGGCCTCCTTTACATGAAAGTAAAGATATATGCATAGAGATACACAATTCTTTTTAATCCTTACTGTATATTAATGGACTCTTAGACTATTAGGAGTGATGGATTAGGTTAGGATGTCTTTGTAGACAGCTAAAACACAGACTATTATTGGATCTAATTATGCAAAATATTCCAAGGAAATTTTAATTTAGATATTATTATTGCCTTATAACTGCAGAATAATTGAAGTAAAATGTTTCAAAAGCTTTACAATTTTTGAATTGTAGATTATTTAGTTCAATCTCTCCAATTAACAAAGCTGTGACATACTAAGAATAAAAGACTCAAATTTCCTTGGCTACTTAACAGCAGAGAAAAGACTATATTATGTTGTATGCATATGTTTATACACATATACTAAACTTTAGAACTGCTGTATGAGAAGAGCCAATTTAAAGGACAAGTTTGACTTTTAAAGAATACATTTCTTGTCAATACTATCTATTCTGATTTCTGCTTCAACATATTGCGACGTTATGAAGTAAAAGGAGGAATTAAATTAAGAAATGCTTGTCTCTATATTTATTAAATAGAAAACTTCATTACCATAAATATTCTTAATATCTCTTTATTTTAAAAAGTCACCTATTTCTAACTCAGTTGTGTGAACATACAATCTATTTACATTTACAGAAAAATTTGGAAGCAATTTTCATGAAGCTTTAAATTCAAGAAATGTTAACATTACTTTCAAGGGAAAAGTATTTGAACGTGGAAATACTTTTTGAATTGTTGAATCGATACATTTGTTAACCATCAAGTGGTTTCAGTTCATGAACCAGATAAAAGCAAGCAGAACAAATAGGAAATAAATTAGGTGCTATTAGGAAGGATTTTAATATTGCAATATTATTGTAGCCATGTATCAGAAACTTCTGTAAAGGATCACCTGGAGGTTGTGGGCCCCCTGCATTTGCCCGACACTTGGTCTGTGACTCACACTCTGAGAAACCCAAATGTGGATCCTCAGCTTGTCCTGTGGAGGCGTCGCTGCCTCCTCTGGAACCGCTATTGTTTTGGAACAACACTGGCACATCTGCGGCAAGAATCGTCCCCACTCCCGCATTCATCCTGGACCCTTAGAACCTCTGGGGAGGGAAAGTTGTTTTGACCTTAAACTCCGTCCAGAACACTGGATTCTGGCAGGCTGTTATTGTCAGGTGATTAATTCCCACCCTGGAGGTTGTCAGCTTGGTAGAGGCGGCTGGTGTCCGCTCGTGGAGCGCAGGGGGGACTCCCTGGCTGCTTCAGCAACTCTCGTCGCTCTGGGCCCAGAGCTCTGCTTAGAACAGTGGAAGGCTCCTCTCCGCCCTTCATGCCCGCCAGGGCTTTCAGAGTTCAGGTTTTAGGCTTTTTACTTTGAACACCATTCATTTCCAGAGAACTTTGAGCCAGCTGGCCAAAGGCATCCAAGGATCAGGAGTGGATTCTAACTCCGGGGCCTGCAGGAAGCGCAAGCGCTGGCCCCGCACTTCCTAAAAGTTTCGCCAACTTTGCTCTAGTTGGTTTCCCGACCCGCTCTCTTCAACTGTCTTCTGAGAGCTGGGGAGAATAAATTCGCCTCCTAAACCGCAATGCTAAGGGACCGGTTTGGTGCAAATGCCAAGTGCCACTGGCGCCCTTGGTCCCCAGGTCCCGACCTGGAATCACCCTGCACTCACCCCGTGGGAATGCGGGACAGGAGTAAGATGTGACAACCTGAGCACATCGCTGCTGCTAGATGACATTGGACAGGGTCTATGCTTTGTTTTGCTTTGCTTTTCAAAAATTTTTTACTCTCGTATTCTGCTTGGAAACATGTTTTACTTGCCCACTTTCTCCCAACACATCCTCTTAACTCTTTTTCTGCATCCTCTAACCCGCCAAGATGAACGCGCGTGCCAGCAGCTGTCCTGACTTGCCTCAAGTGACCAGAGCTCAGCTTCTCAGTCCGCCACCCCTGGCCCCCAGGAATGGGGGTCACTCTATCTCGGGAAGCTACTTTTGGGACTTCTCCGCCCACGGCAAATGAGGTCAGATAACAACCACTACCAGGGAGGCTCCAACAGCCGGAACCCCTGGAAAGATCGGGCCAAGCCCCTTCCAGATCCTCTCGATAGGTTTCAGAAAGACTGTTTTAGGGTCTCTAATCCCTTTTCATCTGAGCTTTACACTTGACTTCTGTTATGAATTCCCAAAAGGAAAGAAGGCAATGGGGGAGGGACCATGAAGGAAAAAACAAGAGCTAACAGAAGACACTCAGATTATATATTTATTTTATATAAAGAAATGATACATATGTAATTTTAGATTTTCTTCCGAATTAGAGTTCTGAGGCTATAGAAAACCTATTTTTAACACCCCCTTCTCTCATAACGGCCTTGATTGCTCAAATTGCTTCTAATTGGGTGGTACACATTACTGGAGATGAAGGACGAATGACAAGCAGCCTTCATTCTTTTGCAGATTTAGATAATGTCTCTGGATGAATATCTTTTCTGATCAGGAAGAACAGGAAAACTCTTAAACTGCCTGCAGTTTTCATAAGGGGTTTGTGCAATAGGGGGAAAATGTCCTGACCATCACACAAGCATGCAAATTGATGGCATGCTACAGAAAGCACTGCACAGCAATCTAGTGCCACCGTTTTTCCTCCCGGATCTGTCATGGTACAGAGTAAACACCCTTATTTTTCTTTTTTATTTCTTTTCTTTTCTTTTTCTTTCTTTTTTTTTTTTTTAAACTCACTTAGCCTTCTTTCGAACTCCTATTTGGGATCTGTAAAAGTTTTCAGTAAACCTCTTTAAAACGTATGCGTTATCCATTTCCTCCTTCCCTTTGCCCAAAGCTTGGGCGGCCCTGAGTGCCCTTGGTGCAGCGTGCCAGCCCCAACAGCCTCGAGCAAAGGTCATTACTACTTCGCAGACCCGCGCGTTTCAGAGTCAGCGACTGGTGGATACCCAGGGGCTCTGGGCTGTTGGACCACCGAGAGGTGTAACCTCAACTTGAGTTCGCTGAGGGCAGAGTTCCAAGGTGAGGGCTGGGTTTCCTCAGGTGCTTTCTGGTGGATCCCGGGTGAGGCACCTCGGAGGCTAACACTCATCTAAAGCTGTAGAAGCTGAAATATTATGAACACCTGAACAAACCTGAGATACACATGACGTCTCGCTAAACTGAAGTTTCATTTTTTTCCACTACTCAGAAACAAACAAACAAATAGATAAATAAATAAAGTCATTGTTCTAGGCCAGAGAAAATGTGCCAAGGGAAGTCTCCCTTTCTGTTTCAACTTAAAAGGCAATGGATTTTGCTTGCAATTCTTTTATTTACGAAAAGAAAACCCAGAATGTCAGGGAGAAGCCCCTACAGGCCACTTAAATTTCGTCACAGCAGAGTCCTGGGCGAAGGGGAAAGATCCTGGGTAAGGGTGTTTGTGGGTCCTTTGAAAGGAAGCCCACCCAGGGCACCTGCCTGCAGAGTAGGGCGTTGGCACCCACCGGGTCGGTAGCCCGGCGCCTGCGCCTTTCCACCTTGCCCAGGCACAACTTTCCCTTTGTGCATCAAAGTAAGAATACTCCAATTTTTGAGAGATCTAACTCTGGGGTTTTTAAAGGCCCTTTTGCTCTGTAGCTTCACATTTTACATGAGCCCTGAGAATGAGGTTATTAGCCTCATAAGAAAAGTTTAAGCAGTAAGAAATGCTCAACGATGGCATTCCACATTGACCCGCAGTAGGAGTGTGGCTCACCCCGGCCTTGGCTAGGTCGCCAAATACCGCCTAAACTTTCTGGCTGTCTTTAGAAGGTCCTCTCTACTAGTCACAGGACGGGCAGGAGGTGCAATGCAGAGGGAGACATCACGGATTGGGGGTACTGGCAACTTTTAAGGGGTCTAGAAAATCCCTTCGATTTTGGGGATGCTTTTCTGCTGCAGTTTAAAAACTGAAAGACAACATAAAAGCTTTTACTTAAAAAAAAAAAAAAAAAAAAAAAAAAAAAAGGTAGCCCTGGTAATCCAATCGCGATCTTTTGGCTGGCAAAAAGACAATTGCCTGAAAACGAAATTGGCATTCGAATAGGGTCAGGTAAAGCCCAGAGTCCCTGAACTCATTTTGGACTCAAGAAAAGGCGCTTCCCCTCCCCTACCTCTTTGAGAAAGAGAAAGGAAAAGGAGGAGGAAGCAGAAAGGCGGGAGAGCGGAGAACGCAAGAAAGAAAGAAAGAGAAGAGGGGGATATTTAGCAAGTTAAGAGGTTAAATGTTTGAACAGATTTGTAAATATATAGACAGCCCTTGTTATTTGGGATGTGTAACAATGCCTTTTGTGGCGCTGTCTGGCTGGGAGGCTGCAGAGGACCGCTCCCTGGCACCTTCTTCCCTGGGAAATGAACTGGAAGCTCATGTACTCGAAAAACAAAAACAGGGCTACCCTTCTTTAAGTGAATTCTCCCTCTATTCGGTCATTGAGAAATAAAAGGAAAAGAAGAAAAAATAAAGTAAAAGGAAAGCAGGATCAATGAAAATATTTCATTTTTCTTAGGAATGATTTTTCAGGGAGCAACCCAGAAAGCTATCTTAAACCTGAAATAATTTCAAAATATTGTTTAAGCGGATGACATTCTCCATCACTCAGTTATCCATTGTGCATCTATTATTTCTTTGAACTCAACTCTCGTCTAACAAGGGTGTGTGTGTGTGCCCTGTTGTGCGTGTGTGTGTGTGTGTGTGCCCTGTTGTGTGTGTGTGTTTAGAAAACCTGGGTTCTCTAATGGTGCTTCCGTGGCTGAGTAGGGTGGGTTTCTTTCGTTTTTCTCATGTTGGTGTTCTCTGGACAACTGTACTAAGCGCGTTGATGGCATCGGTGCTCTGCCTGTGCCCTTGGGCACAGGACAGAGGCTGTGGGTGTGTCCCGCCCGCAGGCGCGCGTGCGTGCGTGTGCGTGTTTGTGTGTGTGTGTGTGTATACACGCATTCGCTGGTGTGTATCAAATGGAGCCTTTTCTTCTTGCCTGTGTCTGCGTCCTGCGTATATTAGTATTATGCAAATAGAGTCATTTCGCTTGAGTATTTTTTTGGAGGGGGAGGGGATGAAACATTTTAATTCTTCTCTGGTATTTTCTCGGCAGTCCTTCCACTGAGTGTGAATTCATTTGGATGCCTTTTCTGAGGTCCGTGTGTGTGTGTGCGCGTGTGTGTGTGTGTGTGTGTAGGGGAGACTGCGCGCCGGTCAGTGGGTGTGTGCCCCGGTGTGTGGGAGAGCGTGCACTGTCTGTGAGGACCTTGTGAGCACTACGTGTTCTCCCCAGGTGTTCTGTTTGTCTCTGCCTCCCGTGCTTGCGTTCTTGGAGGTGATTATGTGCATATTTACATGTGTGTGCCTATTCTCCTGCCTTCATGTATTGTCTTTCTCCACAATCCACACATTTCATGTATATTCTCTTATCTTTTGGCAAAGTGCCTTTTTTATTCCTCGAAGAATATTTATTGATGTGATAATCTGAAATGAAAAGTGGTCTCCCATGAAGGAGATAGAAGAGAAAGGACTGTTCATCTTTCTTAATAGACGGGGCAGAGCCAGTTGACTGGATCACAGGGTTTCTCTGCACTTTCTGCGTGTGTGTCTGTGTGTAGGGGGTGGGGGCGGGGGCGGGGGAGGAGGGAAAAGGAGCCTTTAACCAGAACAAAGATAGGCCATCGCGCCCCCTTGCGGACAGGCTGCATATCGCGCCGACCAGGCCCGCCCCGGCTTTCTTTAGTCTAATGAATCTTGTAATTTCCTCCGCTAAACCATTCAGGGGCCGCCTCTCAGACCCAGCCCCCGGCCACCAGCCAATCACCAGGTGCCATGCAAATCACCTCTTCCGTTCCCCAAACTCGCGTCCGCCTCAGCGTCTGCTCTGGCCGCCCCGCCCCAGCCTCATTTCCTCCCTTCCCCTCCCCTTCCTTTCCTCGCCCCCGCCCGAGCAGCTGCTGGGGAAGAGGGCAGTGCTGGGTGCCTCATGCATATGCAGGCAGATCCTCCTCCTCCGTCCACCTCCTGCCCCCTCCTGCCGCCTCCTCCCTTCCCCGCACCGCCGCCGCCGCCTCCCCCTTCCCCGACCGCGCCCGCGGTCCTGGAGGTGCGGTTCTCCAGGCTCTGGTCCCGAGCAACTGCTTCCCAGAAGAAGGCCTACGAACGCTCTTGGAGCAGACGAGGGAAAGGGAGGAAGGCTCTATCCTTAAAAATCCTCTCGAAGGTCAAGTTTGAGGCTTGCAGAGCAGAGGAGAGAAGTGTTGAAAAAAGCCGCTACAGGGTTTGCGGGAAGGTTCTGCACGGAGACTGAGTTGGAAATGCCTTTCTCCCCCTAAACACCAGATTAATTTCTCTGAAACACACTATGTATTGGTCATGTCCAGAGGATGATGATAGATGGTTTTGTAAGCCCAGAGTACAGTGTGCATTTGTCTTGTACATCAAGGCTACAATGAAACCACGAAGAACTGGAGAGGAGATCACCCAGCGTTAGATCTGATTAATAGGAGCCGGGAGAGAGAGTGAGGAGTGGAGACGGGGGCGGGGCGGAGTGGTGGCCCAAGACCTGCTGCAGGTGGGCGTTCCCTGTGGCTCTTGAAACAGGACGCGTAAGCCACTAAGAGCGCAAACGGGAACCCGTGAAAAGAAAAGAAAAGAAAAAAATTCCTCCGGAAAAAAAAAAAAAAAAAAGACCTGGGAATAGTTTGTTACTGGTATTTACATCCAGACTCTGATTTCCTGGCCCTTTACAGCTGCTGGTGAAGAGTATTCAAACTTTGAATACTGCTCTGAACTGACCTTGAGGCACATTGAGAGGAAAAATCACTGGAGAAAATCGCGGTTTGTGTAGTGCTTTGAGATCCTCCATGCAAGAGAATTGTGAAGTGACCTTGTTTCATAGATCTCTATGTCCACACTGGAATACTAAGGGACTTTTTGGTGAGAATTGAGTCAGTCCCCCCTTAAATTGTACACCGTGGAGAAGTGAGTGAGAGCACAAGAGTTAAAATAACATTTCGTCAGCTTTTATTCTTTCAATACATTTTTATGGAGTGGTGTTTATTGTGTGCCAGGTACACAGCATCTTTTTCCATGCAAAACACATTAGGCAGGCAGTGATTTGCAGGTGTACCGGAAATTAGGGAAAGGAAGAGGAATGCTGGATGCTTTATGCTCTGGAGTTGCTCATCTTTTTGCAAGAAGAAGAGATACAATAACAGATAAATGTGGCACAGTGTAATATGAAGTGTTAAATATCTGTCAAGAGTGCAGTGAATTAATGTGTTGACATATTCCTACAGTGAAATACTCTTTAAGAATGGACTATCTTAAAAGCAGTATTGGATGAAAAAAGCAAATTGCAAAAGAATACATGTGATATTAATGTAATATTAATATCTATTAACATAAAATTATCCTCCCCATGACGAAATTTGTTGGTATGTAACTATGTAATGAAAGTATTAGAGCATGTTGGGGAAGAATGCGTGCCAACTCTAGCATGGAGGCTACACCTGGAAGAGAAGGAGGCTTTGTCATATGGGTATTGGCTATATGAGTAATGTTTATTTCCCTAAAAAAAAAAAAACAAAAAAAACCTTAGAAGCGGGAACATAGAGAGGTATGGGAAGGTTTTATAGAAGAGCTGACATTGAAGCTAAGTTCTTAAAAGTGATAAGCAGGAGTTTAATAGGAATATTTGAAAGACAGTTCTTCTTGAATACATGAGAATGAGAAATAGACTATATGAAGCTTTTACACTTTTAATTTTTAGTTTAAATACAGTAAAATTCACTTTTTCAGGGCTATCAGTTCTTTGAGTTTTACCCATGTGTAGAGTAATGCAATCACGACCACAAGCAGGAAACAGAAGAGTTCCATCTCCCCCCAAAACTTCTATGTGGTGCCCTTTGTAGTCAATCCCTCCCAATATCCTGAAACCCTGGAAACTGCTGATCTATTTCCAATTCCTGTAGTTTTGCCTTTTACAGAATGTCATGTAAATGGAATCATACAGTATGCAGCTTTCTTCTGTCTGGCTTTTTTTACTAGCATAATGAATTTGGTCTTCATCTTTATTGTTGGGTGTATCAACAGTTTGTTCTTTTTGATTGCTGAGTAGTATTTTATTGCATGAATGTACCATAGAGGGTTCATCTTTTTAACAGTTGTTGAAGGCCATTTGAGTTGTTTCTGATGTACAGTTTCTTGATTCCAGGGACTGGGTTCATTGTTGTCTAGGGTGTTGTCATATACAATGGGGGTCTTCTGTGAATGACTATTGTATTATATATAATAAATATGTACAGTTATTTCCACTGAGAAGCTAATCTATAATCTGGTGTTAAATACTGTGTAGAGCTAGGTAAAAACCTACCCAGTCAACTATATAGAAAAACACACATGTTCACAGTCTTTCAGAAGTTGCCCTTCAGCTGATTTATTTGTAGTGAGTTCAATAGAAGAGACTTGCTAAAGATGCTGGTTGATGATCAGCATGTATGAACTTACATGTATGTAGTAGAGGATTTAAATTTCTTACTCTTTGTATGAAGAGTAATACATCTATGTATTTCCTAGTGTGGAACTATTCTTTTTTTTTTTTTTTTTTTGAGACGGAGTTTCGCTCTTGTTACCCAGGCTGGAGTGCAATGGCGCAATCTCGGCTCACCGCAACCTCCGCCTCCCGGGTTCAGGCAATTCTCCTGCCTCAGCCTCCTGAGTTGCTGGGATTACAGGCACGCGCCACCATGCCCAGCTAATTTTTTGTATTTTTAGTAGAGACAGGGTTTCACCATGTTGACCAGGATGGTCTCGATCTCTTGACCTCGTGATCCACCCGCCTCGGCCTCCCACAGTGCTGGGATTACAGGCTTGAGCCACAGCGCCCGGCCGGAACTATTCTTTGTTTCTAAATATGTTCCTAAATTCTCCTTGAAAGATTGACCTTTGCTCTCTTCTCTGAGATCTGAGTGGAGCTTTACTGGCAGGCAATGTCCTCAGACGTTTGATACAGGATGACAAATTCACATCACCAGTGAAGTGGTTCTAAACACTTGTAAGGATTCAGAGTAATTCCAGATTCTGGTCTGTTCTGTCAACATTCGAGCGTTTGATTTCCTCTTGTTTGTTTCTCATTAGGACCCTGAGAAGCTGATAGCTGGGCTACATAGATTGGGTGCGGAGTTCAGGCACAGAGTAAGGAAGCCTGTGGATACATAAGCAGTTACTAATGTATCCCTCAAATTCAAAAGTCAAATATCAACTGTTCGTTGATAGTTAGAGCCTTTTTTATTTATTTAAAAAAATCTCTGGTTCCCTCATGGGTATTTGAAAGCTCTCTTTCAAAGGCAGCTGTAACAGTCAACAATGTGCAAGATGGTAAGAAAAAGTGTAAATAAACATTCACAGATTGACTACCTTCTGGGTGTGGTTCAGAGTCAAGAAAGGACAATCTCAACAGTAAAGACTGATGGCGGTATTAGGATTGAAAGGGTCCTATTATCTAATCCTAGTCCTGTTGCTAGAATAGACTGTTTTTTGAAATTAAAATTGTATTCGGTTGCTACATGTGAGGCTGTATGTCATCCCTAGCTTTAGTTCTTACAATAAGCATCACCCTCTGGCAAATGTCACTAGAAAAAAGTTTTAACTAACAATTCAACTAAACCAATAGTAAAATAAACAATAGGAATTTCCTTTGGATACATTCTTAAGTAACCATTATAAAGGTTACAAATCAATAGATATAAATGCTCCATTTTGACTTTGTTCACCTCTGTGCCACCTTTGAAAAAAAGCCTACTTTATTTGTACCACAATTTTATCTCTTATAAAATGGCAGAGGACTAAACATGCTGCTATTTGTGATTTAAGATCCCCCCAGCAAGAAGCACTTTATGAAACCTAGACTTTGCTGTGATGGATCTCTTTAATTAATAGTGCCAAACTGCAATGATTGAGGCATCTACCATTTTCCCAATTAATTATAACACACCCAAGCTTCCTGTTTCCTGGTGCACTTTGAAGATTTTCAAAAAGTGGTCATTTCCTCAAAATAACCTAATTTACAGCCCCTTATGCAAACAAGATAGTTTAGAGCATGCACTCATAACTTGTTTAGTTAAGATGTTCAAGCTGAGAAGTGCTGGCCCTGGGAAGCTCATTGGTCCAGTGACCTAACGGTAGTTTTTCCATTCAGAGAAGATCACCTTTGTGCTTTGTGCTACAAATAAATTGGTGCTGCCTTAGTACCAAGACTGTGATGTCTACTGAAAATTAAAGTACTGATGGTAAAAAAAGGAAGAAAAGAAGAAAAACCTTTCAAATGACCACCAATTTCATGATCATGGACTAAGCCAGGGAAGCTTTTTCTCTTGCAGGCACTGTCTTTTAAAATGAGATTCTGCTCAAGAGTGTTATAGCAACATAATATAAATCGGTGGCTCTGGCTTTTTAAACTTTGGTTCTTTCTCCTGTAAAGCAGCATAAGTGAGTGCCTTATCATAACATTGGAATAATGACATCTCAAGGCCTGTGTGCTGCATTCACAAGCAAGGAGAGTCCCAGAACGAGGTTGACTCAGCAGTACCTGACCAGGCAGCTTAATGCACTGATGAATACCGTTGCCCCTAGGAATTAAATATAGAGGTGCCTGGAGCTTGTGTAAAGTTCTCTGTGCCATTTGAAAAAGGTACTCGGAGAAAAGATGGGCTGATTTTTAATTTTAATGTTTTACTCATCGGTTTAAGTACATTTATGGTTTGCTTTGCAAAATGTCAACAGACATCCCAAGTGGTTAACATTTTTAAAAGACTGAATATTCTGTATTTACTCTAATATCATCTTAAGAATGTGGTCATCAATGCCTACAGGTTCATCTGTTAAGACAATCCATTTAAATGAGTATTAAAAAATAAACTCAGTAACGTTTTTTGTTATTCTTTCCATTGTCTCAAATTCTCGTTGATTAGAATTCCAGCAAGATAGAAGTAAAGGTTTCATTTTCGTATTTGCACATGTAGGAAGGACTCCAAGTGAAATTTCCATGTATAAGATGGCTAAAGGATACCCTGAGAAGGAATTATCTGTTACCTACTAATATTAGTGTTCATTATTATATTATACACACCATTATACACACCATATATTATACACACCATGAAAGTGATTGACAAAACACTTTCGTATAAATTATCTCACAACAATCTTATAAGACAGATAAAGGCAATTATTATCTTTATTTTATATTGAAAGATACCGAGGTTCAGAAATATTAAAATAGCGGTCATTTAAAGGAGTTTACTTAGTGGCAAGAAGTATTCTAATCACTTTACATGTATTAATTTCTTTGATCTACACAGCAGCTGTAGGAAGTGGATAATGTCATCATCATCTTCATTTTATAGATTAAACCACAGAAGTGTAGAGAAGTAAAGCAGCCTGTCGAAAGGTGCACAGCGATTAAATAGTAGAGTCAGAGGGTGATACGCGCAGTCTAATTCCAGGCGGAAGTGCCTACCCATCACATCTCTTTGCTTAGCCAAGGTTCAGCAACTTGCCTCAGGAAATCTGTCCATTGAGTATTGAATTCTGGATTAGAGCACGGGTCTCCTGACTTCCAGCAAAAATGCTTTTCCATTAAGCATTTTTTTGTGACTTCTCTCATTATCTTTTGTGTTATCTCATGTTGTATTTTACTACATTGTGTACTTCTAATCCTCCTCCCTCAGTGCCGAAAAGAGCGGATGATTCTTTTTATATGTGGATGCTCCCCTTCATGTCTGAAAATTATCTTAATACAAGATGTAGGCTGTTAAAATGTGTTCAGTGGAATCGACATCATAGAACTCTATGCACACTTTAAGCCTAAAACTTAAAATTGGAATTTTGTGGCTATAAAAATAGTTGACAATGGGAATGGGATAGTAATTAAACTACAAAAGGAAAGGAATGATGTAATAGGACGGAGCAAAATAACAACAACAACAACAACAACAATGCTTATACAGCCCTTACTATGTGCTACACACTTGTCATGGATCAACCTATTCATTCAATCTTTACAACAACCGGCTATTATCTCCATTTTATGAATGGAAAGAAGGTCCCAAAGGTTATGTACTCAGTCCACAAATACATGTGATTGTGGGCATATGCATGTAATAGAGGAAGGAAAAAAAGTGATATATATTGCTTGGTTTCCCTACCTCTCAAACCAAGGATTTCCTGTGGTTTTCCGGGTGTGTGTATTTGTTTGACTTTTATCAGGTAGTTTCTGTTCTATATGCTCTATCCTCCTGACTTCTCTTTCTCCAGACTAGTCTCTGCATGGCATCACAATTATTTTTCTCAAATACATATTTGATCCTGCTCCTCCTTGGTTTAGAATATTTGTTGACTCCACACTACTTACATGTTATGTGGCCTGCTACATCATGGCCCTGTTTTACATTTTCCTAATAATTTTCACCTCTTTCCCCAGACCTTTTATTATGATTGTATTTAAACTCTCTTTCATCCCTGGGTGGACCATGTACTTTAAGTCTTCTGTGACTTTACGCAGGTCGTTCACTCTGCCTGAAATGCTGTTTCTCTTTTTAACCTGGAGAATTACACTCATCCTGCAGGATAAAACTCAAACATATTTCTTGTTGGAGTCTTTTATGATCCTATAGACAGAATTAGTATATAACCCTATTAATGTATACATTTGACCCTTGCACAACATGGGTTTGAACTGCACAGGTCCACTTATATGTGGATTTTCTTCTGCCTCTGCCATTCTTGAGATAGCAATATTAAACCCTCCTTTTCTTCCTCCTCCTCAGCCTATGCAAGGTGAACACAGTGAGGACAAAGACCTTTATTATGATCCATTTCCTCTTAATAAATAGTAAGTATGTTTTCTCTTCCTTGTTAAATTTCTTTCTCTGTCTCTCGCTCTGAGACAGAGTCTTACTCTGTCACCTGGACTGGAGTGCAGTAGCACGATCACAGTTCACTGCAGCCTTGAACTCCTGGCCTCAAGTGATCCTCCCACCTCAGCCTCCTGAGTATCTGGAACTAAAAGCATGCATTGCCATGTCTATTTAAAAAGTTTTGTTTTAGAGATGGGGTCCTGCTGCATTGCCCAGGCTGGTCTCAAACTCCTGTTCTCAAGCAACCCTCCTGCCTCAGCCTTCCAAAGTGCTGGGATTACAGGCATGAGCCACCATGGCTTATGATTTTCTTAATAACCTTTTCTTTTCTCCAGCTAACTTTACTGTAAGACTATAATATACATTATATTTACCACACATAATATGTGTTAATTGACTTTATGTTATCAGTAAGATTTTCAGTTGACAGTAAGCTATTTGTAGTTAGGTTTGGGGGGATTTAAAAGTTATATGTGAAGTTTCAACTGCCTGAGAGGCTGGTGTCTCTAACCCTCGCATTGTTTAAGGATCAATTATACTTCAATTTAACAATGACAACAACAACAGCAGTTAACATCTAATAAATGCTGAAGTGCTATAATTCTGTTACTGTTGACGAAGCAAATTCAATGCAGAGACTCTCTGTAACTTGCCCAAGTGGGTAGTAAATTTTCAGACAGATCTGTCTGACTGCAAAACCCCCAAAACCCATGCACTTAACCGCTTTGCTTTGCTTCCTCCACTGATACCTGTAGAAGCCCCTCCCATCACATGCTTGGAGGCCTAGGAAGGAAAAATTTCATTTTTTTTCTTGGTCTTGTGGGCAGGCCCAGGGCCCTATTATCCTGTGTAGCCTCAAGGCATTTTGCCCTACATCCCAGCCACTTCAGCTCCAACCATGGGTAAAAAACGCCAACAAAAATCTTGGGTCATTGCTTCAGAGGTTGCAAGTCCCAAGCCTTGGGGTGGCTTCCACGTGGTATTGGACCTGTGGGTGCACAGAAGGCAAGAGTTGAGGTTTGGAAGCCTTTGCCTAGATTTCAGAGGATATATGGAAATGCCTGAATATCCATGCAGAAGTCTGCTGCAGAGAAAAAGCCATCGTAGAGAACCTCTACTGGGGCAGCACAGAGGGGAAGTGTGGGATTGGAGCCCCTGCACAGAGTCCCCACTGGGGCACTGCCTAGTGGAGCTGTGAGAAGAGGGTCACCATCCTCCAGACCTCGGAATAGTAGATCCACCAACAGCTTGCCCTGTGTGCCTGGAAAGGCTGCAGGCACTCAACTCCAGCCTGTGAAATCAGCTGCAGCCTCTGTACTCTGCAGAGCATCAGAGGAAGAGCTTCCCCAGGCCTTAGGGGCCCATCTCTTGCATCATTGCGGCCTGTATATGGGACTTGTAGGCAAAGGAGATGGTTTTGGAGCTTTAAGTTTTAATGACTGTACTGCTGGGTTTTTGACTTTCATGGGCTTGTAGCCCCTTTGTTTTGGCCAATTTCTCCTTTTGAGAATGTGCGCATTTAACCAACGTCTGTACCCACAATGTATCTTGAAAGCAAGTAACTTGTTTTTTATTTTGCATGTTCATGGCAGAAGGGATGCGTCTTGTCTCAGATGAGACATTGGACTTGGACTTTTGAGTTAATGCTGGAACGAGTTAAGGTTTTGGGGGACTGTTGGGAAGGCATGATTGTGTTTTGTAATGTGAGAAGGACATGAGACTTGGGTGGGGCTATGGGTGGAATGATACTGTTTGGATCTGTGTCCCCAACTAAATCTCATGCCAAATTGTAATCCCCATTGTTGGAGGAGGTGCCTGGTGGGAGGTGACTGAATCATGGAGGTGAACTTTTCCCTTGCTGTTCTCATGATAGAGTTCTCACAAGACCTGGTTGTTGTAAAGTATGTGGCACCTTTCCCTTCACTCTCTCTCTTTCCCTTGTTACCATGTTAAAATGTGCTTGCTTCCGCTTCACCTTCTGCCATGATTATAGGTTTCCCAAGGACTCCTCAGTAATGTCTCCTGTACAGTCTATAGAACTATGTGTCAATTAAGCCTCTTTACTTTATGAACTACCCAGTCTCAGGTAGTTTCATGTAGCAATGTGAGAATGAACTGGTATAGCCAGTCTTTGTCTAGAAGAATCCTGGTGCCTGATATCCTCTAGGGCCTGTGGCATTGCTTCCTTTTGCCACGTTGCACTGCATAGAGCTCTAGGCCAGGATGATCCCTTAAATTAGGGTGATTTTCTCATGATTCAGATCTTGGTGCCCAGCCTTTTATTTCATGTGTCATCCAAAGACCCACCAAAGACACACCATGCTAGAGGGTGTTCTCCATCTCAGAAGATTCCATCACTGAAGGATGGATTAGAAAACTTCATGGCATCTTCTTGCTGCAGTGGCAATGACAAGTACCACTTAAGTCTTCAGCAGGTCATTCTGTTAATTAGTTAAGTCTTCAGTGGTACATCCCATTTAAAAAACAAAAATGCAAAAAGTTAGTTATACACATAAATAAAAGTTTCTCTTTTTATAGGAGTCACTTGTTGTATTACAATTATGCTGCCATTGTTCAAGCTTCTTTTGAATTCTTCTTCAGATTTTTAGAGCCTACAGCCCAATCTTTTATTACTTTTAAGGAGAGAAAATATTTATACTTGAAAATGAATTTTTTATTTTGGAAAGTGTCCAGTGTTATTTGGCTTAGTCTTTTGAATAAAATCAGCATGAAAAGCTGTTTTTGGTACAAAAGGAGATAAAACTATAAAGTAATGACACTAATTTATCAAGTCTTCTTGAGGCCAAAAGGTGATTTCCAAATATAGCGCCAGCAATGGAGTATCAGGGTCATAAGTATATAGCTCCCTAATGTGACTACACTAAGAATGAGAAATTTGAATACAAATATTCTAGTGAATTTGTGTCCAGCCTAATCTAATTACATCTATGAAGTCACAACTTGCATATTTTGTCCAAAATTCTTGTTGAGAATATCTAGCTGTAGACCAATGCATCTGAAATTTATTGTGAACATGAATCCCCTGAGGTGGTAGTTAAAATCAGATTTGCTTCAAGATTTGAATGGCCTGGGTCCTGAGAATCTCCATTTCTTACCACTCCCAGGTGATGATCCAGGGACCACTCCTCGTGTGTCACTACGTTAGATTCTCTAAATAGCCCAGTTAAGCAAGTTATGTCTTGGTTTGCACAAGGATATTTCTACCGACGCTAAGTTACACTTGGGTTGGTTTGTTCCTTAGTAAAATATTTGTTTGTGCTCATGTACATATGAACTTTGCCTTGGAACAGAGAATTTTTTGTGTACTTTATCGATGAAGAAGCAGCAATGACCCTGTGCCATTTTCCTTACACTGGATGTTTTCTTTGTTCAGAACGTAACAGAATTTCTGTGGAAGAATGATAAAGTAGTTTAAATGTTCAACTTAACTAATTAGTACATAGCAGATATCATCACATAAGAAAAAGCAAAGTACATTTTGATATATTTAAAGCTGCTATTTCTGATTTGACAGTTTTTAAAACTGATGCTACAAAAGTACTCTTGCTAGCTGGCTAAAAACAAAATCTTTATTTCACAGCTAAAATGTAAATAGCTAAGATGTAATCGGAGGACTAAATTTCACAGTTACAAAAACACAGCTGTGAAACATAACTTTAGAGTTTAAGAAAGCCAAATAGTTTTGCATGCTAATAATGGATATTAGAAATAAAGAAGAGAATGATTTTGTTGGAATGTTTTAGTGTTTAAATACCTTCACTAATGTTGCCTGTTTAATTGAAAACATTCTCAAGTTACCTGCCATAAATGTGTTTATTAAATGCCTACCATGTGTATCTTGCTAGGAATTAGTGATATAGAAATGAATGTGATATTAAGTTATTTCTTTAAAAAGTTTTTAAATTGTATAATATGTTCTGTTTCAGGTAATTTTTTTGCATGCAAATATGAAAAATACTAGAAAATAAAGAAAAAAGCTTAAAAAGTAAAATATACATTATTAAAAATCACATAACTGTTAACATGAGGAATGTGTATATCAACTATAAACATGACTTTGATACTTATTCTTTGTGAAATAATACCTCTAATCTTAAGTTATTTAAAACTCATGGCTTTCTTGGCCTGGTCATTATTACAAAGGGTACCTACATTAAATGAAAATGCTCCTGCCTGAGCCATTCAAGATGAATCTATCCAGGCTTCATTCCTCATGAAGATTAGGCAGTGCCTTGCTCAGGAGACCAGACCCTGGGCTTTTTGAAAGAAAACGAATCCTCTCTGTGATAAGAGGTGTGTATCATCAAGTATTTAGGGGTGAAGTGACTTGCGACATTACTGGTGAAGATGTTCTAGTTGATCTGTAAGTACACACCCTTTCCAAGACCACTAACTCAGAAGAAGCTTAGTAGAGACAGACCACTCTGAATCCTCAATGAAGTCTGAGGTGGCAGAGTTTGCAAAATGCATTAGATCAGGCTGAGGACTCAAGTTTCCTCAGGAGAAGAGAGGCATGTGCTATGTGGACAGGGATTTAAGAGAAGACAAATAGAGGAAACCAAAAGATAACTGGGAGAAAGTTGGAAGTAAGGGAGAGAGAGGGCATTCTCTCACACCCTCTGTATTAGTTCATTCTTGCATTCCTATAAAGAAGTACCTAAGACTAGGTAATTTATAAAGAAAAGAGGTTCGATTGGCTCATGGCTCTGCAATCTGAATTGGAATGAATACCTGTTGGCCCCATTTGTAGACCACCAGCAAAGGGCTACCCAATCTGAGAGCTATGTGGCCCCTTCCTTTGATTTCTCCCCAAGGTGGAAGTTAGATACATCCTCTACGAGGCTGAGTGAAGACTTCCGTTCCTTGTTCTAAATAAAACTGTTAACTTGAGGAATTATCAGGCACTTGAGAGGATTGAAACAGAATTGAAGTTTTCTTTTTGAAATAAATATAAAATTTAAAAGATTATTGAAAGTGATTTAGCTTTTGAGAGAACCAAAGCATCTCATATTAGCAAAAATAGGAAAATTAGCTTTTCTTTTTACTTATTGTTTTCAGAGATTTTCTTCTTGTCATGGCATTAATCACTATGAAGCTATCAAAGAGACTGAAAATATGACAAATCCTTTTCATTATAAATTAATTTAAAAATTACTTTCTGAGGTTCAGATGATTTGGGGAAAGCATAAACCTGCAGTTTATACAGGGTTTAACTTTTTAAAGTTGGGTTCTGTTTTTTTTTTAAAGTTAAAGTTGGGTTCTGTTTTTCTATCACCTACGCACCTGTTGGGCCAATGGGACTGAGATGACAGTCCAAGAGCAGCTACTGGCCACTCTCTATGTGTGTTGATGCTGGCAGGACCCTCACACTAGCAGCACAGTATTAAAATGTCTATGGGAGTTGAGGCCAAATAACAATGGCTTCTGAGGAAATGCTGATAAGTCACACATTTTTATGTTTAGGTAGAGGTGGACCCTCAAATAATGCATCAAATTAAAAGTCATTTTAATAAAAATTAGCCAAACATAGAATAAATTGTGAAGAAGAAAATATTAGTTTGTACCACAAGAAATTACTGATATTTAGACACCTTGAACTAAGAAAACAGTTATTTTATGTTTTAAGTTAATATATAACTGTCTTTTCAACTTTTTTCTCGCTGCTTTTATTTATCCTATTGCAGTTTTAACAGGAAGAAAAAAAGGTATTTCCTTATACAATCCTGGAAGAGGAATCCAGCATAGTATTCTGAAGATCTTAGGTGACTTGATTAGATTTCTCTTACTGACTTTTCTGCTTTTGATTTTCAAATACACTAATGCCTGAGAGGAGGGAGGAATAGAACCCCATCTTTTAAGGTGAGTTCAAGAGAGTAATAGTAGCTTTTCCTGACCCTAGAGGGGCTTCCCCAGAATACAAAGAATGGTCATTAGTGGCATGTGTGAAAGAGCAGAAATGAGTCACACTCCCCAACAATGTTCTGTGAAGGAGTAGAACTTTCCAGGTAGTGGTTAGCGAATGCTTAGATTGTGGAGTTTTAGGGGCCATGGAGAGATGTCCCTATGCCTAAGCTTTGGAGGTTGCCTCAGAGTGGATGATATGAACCTGGTGTATATTAACACCCTCAAGGGTGGTGGTCTTTTCTAGAATCTTCTGGTCTGTATTCATATGCTTATATGACTCTGGAAGGACTCCTGAGACAGTACTTAGTTTGATTTTTCCTTAGGGGCAGAGTCAAATTAATCTGAACACACACACACACACACACACACACAAACACACACTACCCTCATATGTACACACATGCATGCATATCCCTTCAAGAGTCATGAAGGAAATTAATGATTTTTTGCCTCAGTGTGGTACTTTGCAAATCAAACAACTGACTGACTAAATTTTTTACTTACCAAACGGTTACTTT
Organism: Sapajus apella; assembly: GCF_009761245.1. Taxonomy (NCBI): domain Eukaryota; kingdom Metazoa; phylum Chordata; class Mammalia; order Primates; family Cebidae; genus Sapajus; species Sapajus apella. Next base: position 52,087,037 of record NW_022436941.1, read on the forward strand.
GCGTCATGGAGACACAACTTATCCTTTCTCATGCTTTAACTGAGAATCACTTACAAAAATCTTATTTCTGATACTTTTCTTGTTCTACTCTCTTCCACCTTTAAATGTAAAACAAGTGAGAAATACGATGTGACTTGATGTAATACTGAACTTTCTGCAAGAAGCCAATAAAAAATTGAATGAGTGATGAAGGGAAAGGATTTGGTTGTAGTATGTGAGCACATGAAACTCAGTTAACATGCGTTACTTCCCACCTTTCCATCTCTTTGGAGTAGCTTTGGTGCATAATTTTTTATTTTTTATTTTTATTTTTTTTGCTGGTGTGTTTGTTTAGATTTGTTTTTGAAAAATCTTTTCTTCTTGCTTTTCTCAGTTCTCTCCGTTTTTGCTTTAGTCACCATTCTTTTAAAAATTAGTATTATTTTTGATCAACAAATCATAATTGTGTATAGTTATAAAGTACAATGTGATCTTTTGATATATAGTAGGTATAAAATGGAATGTGATTAAATCAAGCTAATTAACATATAATCACCTCATTTACCTATCACTTTTTATTATCAGACATTTGAAATTTACTCTCAAATTTTTTTCTGACTTTTATTTTAGATTTAGGGGCACATGTGTAGGCATGTTACACAGTATGCTGTATAATGCTATGGTTTGGGGTGTGATTGAACATACCACCTACATATCAGATCGTGGGCATAGTACCCAATAGGTAGTTTTTCAGCCCTTGTCTCCTTCCTCTCTTCTCCTTATATTCTCCAGTGTTTTTTGGTCTTGCTTTTATGTCTATGAATACCCAATGCTTAGTTCCCACTTATAAGTGGGAAAATGTGTCATTTGGTTTTCTGCTTCTGTGGCCTCCAGCTGCATCTACGTTGCTGCAAAGAACATAATTTTATTCTTTTTAATGGCTGCATAGTACTCCATGGTCTATATGTTCCATGTTTTCTTTATCTAGTCTACTGTTGGTGGGTACCTGGATTGATTCCATGTTTTTGCTATTATGAATCATGCTGTGATAAATGTTCAGATGCATGTGTCTATTTGGTAGAATGCCTTATTTTCCTTTTCTGTGTATACCCAATAATGGGATTCTGGGTTGAATGGTAATCCAGCTCTTAGTTCTTTAGGAAATCTTCAAACTGCTTTCCACAAAGGCTGAGCTAATTTACATTCCCACTAGCAAGTGTATTCCCTTTTTTCTTTTCTCTACAAACATCTGCTTTTTTTTTTTTTCTTTTGACTTTTTAGCAAAGGCCATTCTGATTGGTATGAGATGGTATCTCCTGGTTTTGGTTTGCATTTCTCTGATGATTAGTGATGATGAGCATTTTTTCATAGGTTTATTGACCATTTGTGTGTCTTCTTGTGAGAAGTGTCTGTTCATGTCTTTTGCCCTATTTTTAATGAGGTTATTTGGTTTTTGCTTGTTTATTTGTTTAACTTCCTTATGTTTTCTGAATATTAAGCTTTTGTTGGATGCATATTTGCAAATATATTTTCCTATTATATAGTTTGTCTTTTACTCCTTGATAGTTTCCTTTGCTGCGTAGAAGCTCTCTAATTAGGTCCCACTTGTCAATTTTTGTTTCATTTTTGTTATGATTGTTTTTGAAGACTTAACCATAAATTCTTTGCCAAGGCTGTTGTCAAGAAGGGTATTTGTAGGTTTTCTTCTAGGATTTTTGTAGTTTGAAGTCTTACATTTAAGTCTTTACACCTTGAGTTAATTTTTGTATATTGTGATAATTAGGGGTACAGATTTATTCTTCTGAATATTAATAGTTCGTTATCCCAGCATCATTGATTGAATAAAGAATCTTGTCACCATTGCTTATTTATGTTGACTTTATTGAAGATCAGATGGTGATAGGTGTGTGCATTATATCTGGGTTTTCTATTCTGTTCCCTTGGTCTATATGTCTATTATTGTACTAGTACCATGATGATTTGACTACTGTAGCCCTGTAGTACAGTGTGAATTGGATAATGTGATGCCTCTGGCTTTATTATTTTTGCTTAAGATTGCTTTGTTTATTTGGGCTCTTATTTGGTTTCATACAAATGCTAGAATCGTTTTTCTAATTCTGTGAAATATGATGTTGGTAGTTTGATACAAATAGCATTGAATTTATAATCTGCTTTGGGCAGTATGGCCATTTTAATGCTGCTGATTCTTCCAATCTGTGAGCACGAAATGTTGTTCTATTTGTGTCACCTATGACTTCTTTTAGCAGTGTTTTGTAGTTCTCTCTATAGAGATCATTCACCTTCTTGGTTAGCTATATTCCTACATATTTTGTTTTTTGTGTGTGGCTATTGCAAATGGGATTGTGTTCTGGATTTTGCTCTCATCTTGAATGCTATTGATGTATAAATTTCTACTATCTTTTCTAGATTAATTTTGTATTCTTAAACTTTACTGAAATCATTTATTAGTTCTAGAAGCTGGTTTTCCCAGCACCATTTATCAAAGTAACTGTCCTTTTCCTGATGTATATTCTTTATACCTTTGTCAAAAATGAGCTCACTGCAGGTGTGTGGATTTGTTTCTGGGTTCTCTATTCAGTTCCATTGGTCTATGTGTCTCCTTTATGCCAGTGCCATGCTGCTTTGGTTACTATACCTCTTTAGTATATTTTGAAGTCAGATAATATGATCCCTCTAATATTTTTCTTTTTGTTCAGGATGTCTTTGGCTACTCTGGATATTTTGTGATTCCATATACATTTTAGGATTGTGCTTTCTATTTCTGTGAGGAATGTCATTGGTATTTTGATAGAGATTGCATTAAATCTGTAGGCTTCTTTAGGTAGTGTGGACATTTTAACGATATTGATTAATATTGATTCATTCAATCCATAAATATGAAATATCTTTCTATTTTGAATTCCATTTTTGGTGTCCTCTTCAATTCCTTTTATCAGTGTTTTATAGTTTTCATTGTAGAGATCTTTCCTTTCTTTGGTTAATCCCTAGGCATTTAATTTTTATATGTAGCCATTGTAAATGGGATTAATTTCTTAATTTCCTTTTCAGGTTGTTCATTGTTGGCATATAGAAATTCTACCGACAGGCCAGGTGCGGTGGCTCAAGCCTGTAATCCCAGCACTTTGGGAGGCCGAGGCGGGTGGATCA
>NW_022436941.1:52095183-52320525 GCF_009761245.1 Sapajus apella
TTTTTTTTTTTCCTTCAGAGCTGCCCTGCCCAGCAAGGAGGCAGCCTAGTCACTGTCTGCCTGTAGAGACTTTGCTGAGCTGCTGTGGGCTCTGCCCAGCTGCTGAGTGAACTTCCCTGCAGTCCTGTTTATATGGGTGTAGTTAGAAATGTTTTGGCGATGGTGGCCAGCCTCTATTGAGTCGGAGTCTCTCCACAGTGGCGGGTTGCCTTGGCAATGACTGACTACCTCCCTAGTGGAGGGCTGCCTCTGTAATGGCAGACGCCCCTCCCCCACAGAGCTAGAGTCCCGGGTTCAGCTGCGTTTGCTGTGAAACTCTCAATCCAGAGTTTCTGATTGCTGTTCTTTTGTGGGGGTGGGACCAGCCAAGCCTGATCGCCTGGCTCCCTGCCTCAGAGCCTTTTTTAAGTTGGTGTTCCAGTCGCCTGTTGAAGAGGCGCCGGGGTCTGTTTGTTTTCCCCTGCGGCTACTCACTGCGCTGGCTTAAACAGCGGCACTGAGGTTCGTGGCGCTTTTTTTTTTTTGCCCTGGAATTTACTGTCCTGGTTCCCCTCTGAGTCCCCCCCCTTTTTTTTTTTCCCGAGATGGAGTTTCACTCTTGTTACCCAGGCTGGGGTGCAATGGCGTGATCTCGGCTCACCGCAACCTCTGCGTCCTGGGTTCAGGCAATTCTCCTGCCTCAGCCTCCTGAGTAACTGGGATTACAGGCATGCGCCACCATGCCCAGCTGATTTTTTGCATTTTTAGTAGAGACGGGGTTTCACCATGTTGACCAGCAGTCCCCTTTTTAAACAGATGAATGGGCAACTTCCCGTGGCTCCAATCGCCAGCCAAAAGGGCACCCGGACCGGTGTATTTTGTACAGAGAACCGCTGCTCTGGGGCGCTGACAAAGCAGCCACGCGCCGCAAAGCAGCGGCGCTGGCCGAAACAGCCGCGCTGGTGACCTGTGGAGCACCTCCGCCTGGGAATTGCCTAGTCTGTGGGCAATAAAAGTGTGGCGTGCGCTCACCCTCTGCGCTTTCACTGGGAGCTGCAATCCTGAGCTGTTCCTAGACGGCCATCTTGGATCCAACAATCTATTTTTTTTTCTTAATACTTTAATTAACCCACTGGTTATTCAGGGACATATTATTTAATTTTCTTGTATTTGCATAGTTTCCAGAATTTCCCTTTTTATTGATTCTAGTTTTATTCCATGTGGCCAGTAAAAATGCCCGATATTATTTCAATCTTTTTGAATGTTTTAAGACTTGTTTTGTGACCTAACATATAGTCTATCCTTGAGAATAATCCTTGTGCTGAGGAGAAGAAGGTTTATTCTGCGCTATTAGATAAATGTTCTGTAAATATCTATTAGGTCCATTTAGTCTACAGTCCAAAGTTTTTTTGTTGATTTTCTGTCTGGAAGATCTGTTCAGTGATGAAAATGGAGTGTTGAAGTCTCCAGCTAAGACTGTATTGGGGTCTCTCTTTTTAATACTATTTGCTTTAACAGATTCGGTGTTCCAGTGTTGTGTGCATATATGTTTACAATTTTTATATCCTCTTGCTGAATTGACCCCTTAATCATTTGTTTACAATTGTTATATCTTTTTGTTGAATTGATCCCTTAATCATTATATTTTTTGTGTTTTGTGTCTTCTTATGGTATTTGTGTTAAAATCTATTTTGTCTGATATAAGTATAGTTATCCTTGGCCTTTTTTCGTTTCCATTGGCATGAAATATATTTTTTCCAACCCTTTATTTTAAGTATATATGTGTGTCTTTACAGGTGAAATGCATTTTTTGCAGGCAACAGATCGTTAGATCTTGCTTTTTTATTTATTCTGCCACTCTAGGTCTTTTGTTTGGAGAATCTAGTCTATTTACATTCACTGTTATTATTGATAAGTAGGGGCTACTCTTGCCATTTTGTTGTTTGTTTTCTGATTGTTTTGTGGTCTTTTCTTTTTTAATTTCCTTCCTGACTTCCTTCTAGTGAAGGTCATTTTTTCTCTAGTGATATAATTTAATTTCTTGTTTTTTATTTTTTGTGTATCTGTTTTATGTTTTTTGATTTGTGGTTACCATCAAATGCCTTATAAATCTGCCTGGTTCTCTATTTACTGCAGTGAAGTTGGCACTCAAACCACAAGACAAAGTCCTTGCCATTCTTTCCTTGCCACCACTGCCACCACATACCCATGGAGGATACTGCTAGGCTACCGCCAATGTTTTCTTAAAGCGCAAGGGTCCTTCAATCAGCTTGTTTTGAATGCTGCTGGGCCTAGCTTGCAAATGCTACCTTGTAATCCATTATTTTAAACTGATGACTACTTAACACTGATTGCATAATCAAAAAACCAAAAATATAAAAACAAACTAATAAAACCTCTACACTTTGTACTCCCACTTTTTAACCTCCCCATTTTTTTCTGTTTATATCTTATTGTACTGTCTGTGTCTTGAAAAGTTGCAGTTCTTTTGATTGGTTCATCTTTCAGTTTTAAAAATTAATGTAAGAATAGCTACACACCACAATTATAGTGTATTTACTGTTACCAGTAAGATTTGTACCTTCAGAAAATTTCTTGCTATTCATTAACACCCTTTTCTTTCTGATTGATATACTCTCTTTAGCATTTCTTCTGGGACAGGTAGGGTGTTGAAATCCCTTAGCTTTTGTTTGTCTAGGAAAAATCTTTATTTCTCTTTTATGTTTGAAGGATATTTTCACTACATATACTATTCTAGGATAAAAGTTTTTTTCTTTCAGCACTTTAAATATGTCATGCCACTCTCTTTTGGCCTAAGATTTTCACTGGAAAGATGTATTGGAATACTATTGTATGTTATATGTTTCTCTTCTCTTGCTGTTTTTAGGATTCTTTATTTTTCCTTGACCTTTGGGAGTTTGATTTTTAAATGCTCTGAGATAGTTCTCTTTGTATTACATCTGCTTGGTATTCTACAACCTTCTTGTACTTGAATATTTGTGTCTTTTCCTAGGATTGAGAGCTTCTCCGCTATTATCCTTTTGAATAAAATTTCTTCCCCTATCTCTTTCTCTACCTCCTCTTTAAAGCCAGTGACTCTTAGATTTGCCCTTTTGAGACCATTTTCTAGACCTTGTAGGCACACTTCATTGTTTTTATTTTTTTGTCTCCTTTGTGTATTTTCTTAATGTTTATTTTTTTCTTTTTGTATTTTGCAAATACCCATACTTCAAGTTCAATAATTCTTTTCTGTCTGCTATTTAAGAGACTCTGATTCATTCTTTAGTATAACCATTGCATTTTTCATCTTCAGAATTTCTGCTTGATTCTTTTTAATCATTTCAATTTTTTTGTTAAATTTATTCTTCCCTGTGTTATCTTTAATTTCTTTGCATTTTTTCAAAACAGTTGTTTTGAATTCTCTGTCTGGAAGATCACATATCTGTTTCTCTAGGATTGGTCCCTGGTGCCTTATTTTGTCCATTTGGTGAGGTCATGTTTTTCTGGATAGTACTGATGGTTGTGGATGTTTGTCAGTGTCTGGGTATTGAAGGGTTAGGTATTTACTGTAGTTTTAGTCTGTGCTTGTTCTTCCCCATCCTTCTTAGAAGGCTTTCCAGGTATTCGAAAGGACTTTGGTATTGTGAGCTAAGCCACATTTGCATTAGGAGACATCACAAGCTCACTAATGCTGTGGTTCCTGGAGATTCACAGAGATACTACCTTGGTGATTTTGGATACAATATGAACAATTTCTCTGAATTACCAGGCAGAGACTCTTGTCTCTCCCTTACTCTCTCCTAAGCAAATGGAGTCTCTCTTTCTCTCTGTGCTGAGATGCCTGGGGCTGGAGAGTAACTTAACACAAGCACCTCTGTAGCTACCACCACAGAAACTGCACTGGGTCAGGCCTGAAGCAAGCACAGCACTGGATCTCACCCAAGGCTGACAGTAACCACTACCAGGCTACTGCCTATGTTTGCTCAAGGCCCTAGGGCTCTACATTAGCAGGTGGTGAAGCCTGCCAGGCTTGTGTCATTCCCTGCAAGGCAGTGAGTTCCTCCGACCCCATGTGGTTACAGAGATGCTCCAGGATGCAGGGACTAGAGTCAAATGCCTTAGAAATCTACCTGGTGATCAATTCAACTGCAGCGAAGCTGGCATTCAAACCACAAGATAAAGTCCTTGCCACGGTTTCCTTGCCATCACTACCACATACTCATGGAGGGTACTGCTAGGCTACCACCAATGTTTTCTTAAAGCCCAAGGGCCCTTCAATCAGCTTGTTTTGAATGCTGCTAGGTCTAGGACTCACCCTTCAGGAAAGTGGGCTCCCCTCTCACCCAAGGAAGTTTCAGAAATGTCATTCAAGAGCCAAGGCCATTTGTGCTTTACCCCACTGTGGCTGAGCTGGTACCTAAGGTGCAAGACAAATCCCTTTTACTTTTCCCTCTGGTTTTCTCAAGCAGAGTGTCATCATGGCCACCACAAATGGAAATGTGCTGGGTCTCACCTGAAGCCAGCATGTCTCAGAGTTCATCCAAGGCCCATGGTATAATACTTTGTTATCACGGCTGTTTTTCACATCCAAAGTTACTTTATTCAGTGGGTGATAAATCGTGCCAGTACTGAGTCCCTCCCTTCAAGGGAGCAGGTTCCCTTCTGGCCCAGGGCATGTCTAGATATGTCATCTGAGAACTAGGTCATGGAATGGGGACCTCATGACTCTTCCTGGTGCCCTATCCTACTGTGGCTGGTCTGGTATCCAAGTTTCAAGTCCTCTGTACTCTGCTCTCTCTGCTCCTCAAGTGTAAGGAAAGAGTTGCTTTCATTGCTGTGAGCTCTGCTGCCTGGGGTTAGGAAAGGGGTGATACAAAGTGCTTCCTTAACTGCCCCAGCTGATGTCTCACTAGGTCATAGGCACCCTACATCCACTGGCTGTGTACACAGCACAGCACTAAGACTTGCTTAGGCATTGCAGTCCTTGTGGCCTAGACAACCTTTCAAGTTTATTTAGGACCCAGAGCACTTTAGACCACCGAAATGCTGAGGCTTGCCAAAACTTAAGTTCCAACAGCTGGTTAAGCAATTTCTCCCTGGTTAGGTCAAAATGCTCCCTCCATGAGTGATCATTGACTGAATTCAGCTCAGTTTTGCTTTCCAATGCGAAAGGATAGCACTGAGTTTAATCCAACGTCCCAAAATTACTGTGCTTTTCCTCCCCCAAGTGCACAGATTCTTTGCACCACACAGCCACTGCTGGAGGGACAGGGGAAGGGTGGCATTGGCAATTCAAGACTATTTTCTACCCCCTTCAGTGCTTCTTTCAGCAATATGAGGTTAAAAGTAGGTACTGTGATTGTTCATCTGATTTTTGGTTCTTATGAAAGTTTTTTTTTTGTATGTGTGTGTGTGTAGTTTTTTTATTTTGCAAGAAATTATTAATTTATATTATTTTAGTTGTACAAGCAATATTAAGAACAATAAAACTATTCACAATTGAGATTAAGAACAAAGAATTATCATTATGGTTGAAAACACCCATGATACTCTTATCTTGAATTTGAAATTTATTCATTTATTTATTTTAAATTGTTATTGTTTTTAATTTGACTTTAAGTTCTGGGATACATGTGCTGAATGTTCAGGATTGTTACATAGGTATACATGTGCCACGGTGATTCGTTGCACCTAACAACCCGTCATCTAGTTTTAAACCCCACATGCATTAGGTATTTGTCCTAATGCTCTCCCTCCCCAACCCCTCAACCCCCTGACTGGCACCAGTGTGTGATGTTACCTTCCCTGTGTCCACGTGTCCTCATTGTTCAACTCTCACTTATGAGTGAGAACATGCAGTGTTTGTTTTTCTGTACCTGTGTTAGTTTGCTCAGGATAGTGGTTTCCAGCTTCATCCATGTTCCTGCAAAGGACATGAACTTGTTCTTTTTTATAGCTGCATAGTATTCCATGGTGTATATGTGCCACATTTTCTTTATTCAATCTATCACTGATGGACATTTGGGTTGGTTCCAAGAGTTTGCTATTATAAATAGTGCTGTAGCAAACATATGAGTGCATGTATCTTTATAGCAGAATAATTTATAATCCTTTGGATATATACCCAAATGGGATTGCTGGGTCAAATGGTATTTCTGGTTCTAGATCCTTGAGGAATTGCCACACAGTCTTCCACAATGGTTGAAATAATTTACACTCCCACCAATGGTGTAAAAGTCTTCCTATTTCTCTGCATCCTCTCTAGCATCTGTTGTTTACAGACTTTTTAATGATCACTACTCTAACTGGCATGAGATGGTATCTCATTGTGGTTTTGATTGGCATTTCTCTAATGACAAGTAATGATGATACTTTTTCTTCATATGTATGTTGGCTGCATAAATATTAAATCTGGTGTTCCTGGGGTGGTAAGGATGATCATTGGAGGCTTCTATTTGGTCACCTTGCTCTGTCCCTCAATTATATGGTTTTTGTTTTTAATTCTGTTTATGTGTTGAATTATGTTTATTGATTTGCCTATGTTGAACCAACCTTACATCTCAGGAATAAAGCCTAATTGATCATAGGGAATTCACTTCTTGGTGTGCTATTCAATTTGGTTTGCTATTGTTCTGTGGAGGATTTTTGCTTCTAGATTCATAAAGGACATTGGCCTGAAGTTTTCATTTTTGTTTTGTCTATGTCAGATTTTGGTATCAGGATGATGCTGGCTTCATTGAATGAGTTAGAGATGACCCTCCTCCTCAATATTTTGGAATAGTGTCAGTAGGATTGATACTAGCTCTTCTTTGTATGTCCAGTAGAATTAGGCTGTGAGCGTCGGTAGGATTGATATCAGCTCTTCTTTGTATGTCCAGTAATATTCATCTGTGAATCCATCTGGTTTGAGATCTTTTTTTTTTTTTTTTTTTTTTTTTGGTTGGCAGGTTTTTTAATGACTCAATTTTGGAAGTTGATGTTGGTCTGTTCAGGGTTTCAATTTCTTCCTGTTTCAGTCTTAAGAGGCTCTATGTTTCCAGAAATTTACCCATTTTCTGTAGATTTTTAGTTTTTGTGCATAGAGGTGCTCATAATAGCCTCTGAAGATATTTTGTATTTCTGTGGGATTGCTTGTAATTTCATCTTTGACATTTCTGATTGTGCTTATTTGGATTCTTTATCTTTTTTTACTTTGTTAATCTAGCTAGTGGTTCATTATTCTTGTTTATGCTTAAAAAAACCAACTTTTGTTTTTATTGTTTTTTTAGGATTTTTTTTTTTGCATCTCAATTTCATCCAGTTCTGCTGCTATTTTAGTTATTCCTTTTCTTCTGCTAGCTTTGGAGACAGCTTTTTCTTGTTTCTCTCATTCCCCTAGGTGTGATGTAGATTGTTAATTTGAGATCTTTCTAACTTCTTGATGGAGGCTTTTAGCATTATGACATTTCCCCTTAAAACTGCTTTTGCTACATCCCAGCAATTTTGATATGTCTCTGTTTTCATTTATTTCAAAAATTTTTGATTTCTGCTTTGATTTTGTTGTTTACTCAAAATTCATTCAAGAGTAAGTTGTTTAATTTCCATGTAATTTTGTGTTTTTGAGCAATCTTCTTTTTGTCTGAGCATATGCTTGGTATAATTTTGATTTTTTGAATGTATTGAGGCTTGCTTTATGGCCAAGCATGTGATTAATCTTAGATTATATTCCATGTGCAGGCGAGAAGAATGTATATTCTGTGGTTGTTGGGTGAAGTGTTCTGTACATGTCTATGAGGTTCAGTTGATCAAATGTTGAGTTTAAGTTCAGAATTTCTCTGTTAGTTTTCTTCCTTAATAATTTCAGATGTTGGCAGTAAAGTGCTGATATACTTGTGTGGCTAAGTATTTTCATAGGTCCAGAAGTACTTGTTTTATGAATCTTCTTGCTCTAATGTTGGCTGCATGTATATTTAGGACAATTAAGTCTTCTTACTGAATTGAGCCCTTTATTATTATATAATTCCCTGCTTTGTCTTTTTTGACTGTTGTTGGTTTAAAGTCTGTTTTATCTCATAGAATAGCAACCCTTGCTCTTTTATTTTCCATTTGCATGGCAGATCTTTGTCTATCTTTTTACTTTGAGCCTGTGGGTGTTGCTACATGTGGACTGGTTTCTTGAAAATAGCAGATGGTTGGGTCTTATTTTATAATCTTCTTTGCCACTCTGCACCTTTTAAGTGGGATGTTTAGTTTAGATTCAAGGTTAATATTGTCATGTGAGGCTTTGATCCTGTCATTGTGTTGTTAGCTGGTTGTTTTGTAGACTTGATTGTGTAGCTACTTTATAAGGTCTGTGGGCTATGTAGTCATGTGTATTTTTGTTGTAACAGATATTGTTCTTTTGTTGCCATGTTTAGAACTCTCTTAAGGACCTTTGGTAAAGCTGCTCTAGTGGTAATAAATTTCCATAGTGTTCACTTGTCTTGAAAGAATTTTATTTCTCCTTTGCTTATGAAGCTTTGTTTGGATATGACATTCTGGCTTAGAATTTCTTTCCTTTAAGGATGCTGAAAATAGGTCCCCAATCTCTTTTGCCTCGTATAATTTCTTCTGAGAGGTCCTCTATTAGCCTGATGGGTTCCCTTTGTAAGTGACATGACCCTTTTCTCTAGCTACTTTTAAGATTTTTTTTCTTTTGCATTGACCTTGGAGAATCTGATGACTATGTGTCTTGGGATGGTCATCTTGTAGCAATTTGTAGGGGCTTTTTGAACTTACTGAATTTGCACATCAACCTCTCTAGCAAGATTGGGGAAATTTTCATGAACTATATCCTTAAATATGTTTCCCAAGTTGTCTGCTGTTTCTCCTTCTCTCTCAGGAATGCCAAGCAGTTATAGGTTTGGTCTCTGTACATAATCCCACATTTCTTTGAGGTTTTGTTCATTTTTAGAAATTATTTTTTCTTTATATTTATATGCCTTTGAGATTCAAAGGAGCAGTCTGAGCTCTGAGATTCTTTTCTAGGTTGGTCGTTTCTGTTGTTAATGCTTCAGGCTGTATTATACAATTCTTGTAGTGAACTTTTTGATTCCAGAAATTCACTTTGATCTTTCTTAAATTGGCTATCATCCTTTAACTTTTAGGTCATTTTATTGACTTTTTTGGATTGGATTTCAGCTTTCTCCTGAATCCTGTTGAACTTTCTTGCCATCAGAGCCAGAATTATATGTCTGTTATTTCAAGCATTTCTATCTTGTTAGGAACCATGGCTGGGTTCCTAGTGCAGTTACTGGGAGGTAAAAAGACCCCCTGCCTTTTTGAATTGCCAGAGTTCTTGCACTGATTTTTTCCTCATCTGAGAGAACTGGTGTTCCTTTATCTTTTTAAAGTTGTCATTTGGATGAAGCTTTTTGTTTTTATATTCTACATTTCTTTTGAGGGTTTTACAGTTGTGTATGTTAAATATAGTTGATTGGTTACATTTAAGGATGCTTTCAAACGCTCCAGGCTCTGTACAGAATCTTTATTTGTGGCTAGACTCCTGCATTTGGTTTCACAAGTGAGATGTTTTAAGTATTTTTGTTTGGTGGTGTAATTCAGGCTGTGATCTAGTAGATAGTACTTAAGAGTAAGGGCCAGCAGATAGGCTCATCAGCTGCATGACCCTTTTATAGTTCGATATATTTGCTGCATGCAGTGCTCTGGAGTAGGTAAGATGGGGGTTGGTGTGAGAGATGACCCCTTTGCTAAGTGTGTTCTTGGGTCTTAGATGAGTCCCCTCTAATCACTGGCACCACACTCACATATCCTTAGCCCCTAGCAGGACCCTGGTGGCCTGTGCTCTCCAATTCCTTCGGGGCGGCCCAAGCTGAAGTTTAGAAGATCTGCAGCTGCTCCCAGGTCCACTAGTCCTCTATGCTTGGCAGAGTCAGAACATGTTGTAGGATTTGTCTGTGGCTGGTCTATTGATGCAGTAAGTCAAGAGTGTAAGGTCCCCAGGCATAGTGGTGTTCCCATGGGTGTCCTGCTGGTGTGGCACCCACGATCCAGGGATTTTTGCCCAGCAGATGGCTGTGGGGGCTGCTCATGTTGCACTCCTCTGACCAGGGCTCCTTCTAGTGTCTACACCAGCTGCTGGCCCAACTAGCTAGTTTTGTCTCAAATCTTCTGTGTCCAGATCACTGGGCTGTTAGATGTTCTGGGCTATGGTGCTCCCTTGGGCAGAGGCTGCACTGGCAAACAGGCTACATTCTTCCTGGACCAACCTTGCAGGGGGAGACATGCCCAGCTCCTGTGCTGGTCCACAAACCCACACCTCAGTCTTGTTAGTTTAGTAAGAGTGAGGTCTTTTCTCCTACTTAACTTCCAGCCACCACAAATCTCAGTTCACTATTCCTAATCTGTGTGCTCGAACCCTGTGGATTGGGACTGAGCCTGTGTCTTTGTCCTCTGGCCCCTTGGGGTTGAGTACTGACTATGCTGGGGTTGGGGGACTAACTGCTCTTAGGATACTGGCAAAGGACTCAGATGGGGCAGCAGAGGCTGTGCTGTGTGCATGCTTTTGCAGGAATGGCCAGGTAGGGTTTTTGGAGAGGGCTAGGGAACAGGGAAATAAGCAGATCAGATGCACCCTGGTCTTGCAGAAAGACAGCCCTGCTCTCTTCTGGCCTAACAGTCAGTAGGAGCTAGAGCCACTTCGAGAAATATGGGACCATCACTTTCAGCAAACTAATACAAGAACAAGAAAGCAAATACCACATGTTCTCACTCATAAGTGGGGTTGAACAATGAGAACACATGGACACAGGGAGGGGAACATCACACATCAGGGTCTGTCAGGGGGTGGGGTCTAGGGAGGAATGGCATTAGGAGAAACATCTAATGTAGATGACGGGTTGATGGATTCAGCAAATCACCATGGCATGAATATATCTGTGTAAAAAACCTGCATGTCCCATATTTCTTGGAGGCTTTGGTCATTCTTTTTCATTCTTTTTTTATCTAATCTTGTCTTCATACTTTATTTCATTAAATTGATCTTCAGTCTCTGATATCCTTTCTTCCACTTGATCGATTTGGCTATTGATACTTGTGTCTGCTTCATAAAGTTCTTGTGCTGTGTTTTTCAGCTCTATCAGGTCATTTATGTTCTTCTCCAAACTGGTTATTCTAGTTAGCAATCCTTCTAACCTTTTTTCAAGGTTCTTAGCTTTCTTGCATTGAGTTACAACATCCTCCTTTAGCTTGGAGGAGTTTGTTATTACCCACCTTCTGAAGCCTACTTCTGTCAATTCGTCAAACTCATTCTCCATCCAGTTTTGTTCCCTTGCTGGTGAGGAGTTGTGATCCTTTGGAGGAGAAGAGATGTTCTGGTTTTTGGAATTTTCAGCCTTTTTGTGTTGATTTTTCTTTATTTTCTTGGATTTATCTACCTTTGGTCTTTGATGCCAATGACCTTCAGATGGGATTTTTGTGTGGATGTCTTTATTGCTGATGTTGATGGTATTCCTTTCTGTTTGTTACTTTCCCTCCTAACAGTCAGGCCCCTTTGCTGCAGGTCTGCTGGAGTTTGCTGGAGGTCCATTCCAGACCCTGTTTGCCTGGGCATCACCAGCAGAGGCTGCAGAACAGCAAAGATTGCTGCCTGTTCCTTCCTCTGGAAGCTGTGTCCCATGGGGGCACCTGCCAAATGCCAGCCAGAGCTCCCCTATATGAGGTGTCTGTTGATCCCCTCTGTGAGGTGTCTCCCAGTCAGGAGGCATGGGTGTCAGGGACTCACTTGAAGAGGCAGTCTGTCCCTTAGCAGAGCTTGAGCACTGTGCTGGGAGATCCACTGCTCTCTTCAGAGCTGGCAGGCAAGAACATTTAAGTCTGCTGAAGCTGTGCCCACAGACACCCCTTCCCCCAGGTGCCCTGTGCCAGGGATATGGGAGTTTTATCTATATGCCCCTGACTGTGGGTGCTGCCTTTCTTTCAGAGATACCCTGCCTGGAGAGGAGGAATCTAGAGAGGAAGTCTGGCTACAGTGGCTTTGCTGAGGTACAGTGGACTCCACCTAGTTTGAACTTCCCAGGGGCTTTGTTTACACTATGAGGGGAAAACTGCCTACTCAACGCTCAGTAATGGCAGACACCCCTCTCCCCACCAAGCTCAAGTGTCCCAGGTCAACTTAAGACTGCTATGCTGGCAGCGAGAATTTCACGTCAGGAGATCTTAGCTTGCTGGGCTCTATGGGGGTGGGATCTGATGATAAGACCACTTGGCTCTCTGGCTTCAGCACCCTTTCCAGGGAAGTGAATGGTTCTGTCTCGCTGGCATTCCAGGTGCCACTAGGATATGAAAAAAAAAGTCCTGCAGCTAGCTTGGTGTCTGCCCCAATGGCAGTTTTTAACAGGGCCCTGGTGGTGTAGACACCCAAGGGAATTTCATGGTCTGCAGGTTGGAAAGACCATGGGAAAAGCATAGTATCTGGGCCAAATGCACCATTCCTCAAGACACAGTCCTTCACAGCTTCCCTTTGCTAGGGGAGGGAGTTCTCCAACTCCCTGTGCTTACCAGGTAAGGCGATACCCCACCCTGCTTTGGCTCTCCCTTTGTGGGCTATACCTACTGTCTAACCAGTCCCAGTGATATGAGCTAGGTACCTTAGTTGAAAATGCAGAAATCATTCACCTTCTATGTTGATCTTGCTGGGAGCTACAGACTGGAGCTGATCCTATTCAGCCATCTTGTCAGCCACCTGGTTTTCTTAACAATAGTTTTTATTGTGTGGCTCACATATAGTGAAGAAATTTTCTTAAGTCTCTATTGGAATACTTAGGATGACAGAGAATTTTTTTTTTCCAGGTATGACAGGAAGTCTGGGAAACTAGCCAAATAGTGACATTTCCTAGGTATTTAAACTTTTTTTACAACAATGGGCAGAATATTTATTACTGGCACTGTTCTAGGAAATCTAAGAAATATGGCAGTCATGCTTACGGTGACTCAATTTTTCTGTCTGGTTCTCTTGGAATGTGGTGTATAGACAGAGCTTATTGTTAGCCCTATTTCATTTTTCAGCCTTTTATATTTTTGGAGGATGGCATTTCTTGTTTATTGGCAAAAAGGTGGCATAAAAAGGGTGGCATATTCATGCATATGCAGGAATGATTTGAGGGTATTCTGAAGTGTCTGGACAAAGAGATGTTTCCCAATGTTACCTTAAACTTCATACCTTAAAGGATTCATTTCCATATGCTAAGCACATATTTTTTTTCTGTGTTATTCTCTCTTAACTACTTAGGATGGATAATTTTTATCCAATTTCTGTATTTCTATTTTGAGCAGATTCAACCAGTACCATAAGATATTCAAGGCGGTCAGTCTAATGAAAGAGCGGTTGAGAGGACGCAGAGAGAAAAGAGGGAAGGATATTTGTCATGTTACTTTACTGTATAAATATTTCAAATGCCTGTATTAGAAGCTTCATGGGTTTTCTCTTCAAAAGAACATTACAAACAATATTAGAACCAATTTACAAAAGAGGCATGAGTTGACCATGGGACATTGTTTTTTTCTTACTATAAGAACTTTTTCACTACAGTTAAAAGAGTTTTTCTTCAATAGTAGGATCACATTTGGTAAGAAATATCCATGGAGTATTTATCAATAACTTGGAGGTCCTTAGTTACATTTTTAAATATTAACATAACGAATACATTCACAAAATCCTGCTCTTTAATTATCTGACCTCTAAAATCTGTTGTTATTGTTTGTTTACCTATTTTTTCTGTTTCAGTTTTCTGGTCTTACATTTGTAGACATTTGAATGCTTGTTCTTATCTTTAAAAGTTGTAAAGTGGATGCATTCCAATAAAAAAATACGACCACATTCATTAAGGATTACTTCAAAACATTGTATAAAGATGCTGTGGTTTTAGAAAACTGTTTTCTTGTATAATATTTTTTATTCTAGCCTTGTGGCAAATATTCCAGGAAATTTTAGTTTTCTGCAAAGGGGTAAATTTGATTTAGCATTTTATTAATACTGGTTCTAATCAGAAGTCTGTAATTTCCTTGGAACAAACAGCATACTTTTAAAAAAACACGTTGAAATGTGTGTTTAACATAACTGCATAATTTGCTGTAAACTATGGAGTATGTTTCTAGTGAGCAATGTGATAACTAACTAAGCTGCATTCTCCCTGTGACCCTGTGAGCCCCTCTGGAGTGAGAACAATGCCCTGTTCTTCTTCTCTCTGGAGCCTAACACAATGTTTGGCATATTTCAGGTGCCTACTACCTGACATGTGGAACCGATGACTTAGTGATGATGTAATACAAGTAAATAGGCACGCTTAGATAGAAAAATACATAATGGGTGAAAACAAATACTCCATGAGAACCTTGTTATTCCATATGATATGGTTGGGATTTGTGTCCCTGCCCAGATCTCATATTGAATTGTAATTGCCAGTGTTGGAGGAGGGGCCTGGTGGGAGGTGATTGAATCACGAGAGTGTGTTTTCCCCTGTTGCTCCCATAACAGTGGTGAGTTCTCAGGAGATCTGGTTGTTTGGAAGTTTATGGCATCTCCCCCTTCTTTCTTCCTCCTGCTCTGGCTGTGTAAGATGTGCCTGCTTTTCCTTCTGCCATGATTGAAAGTTTCCTGAGGCCTCTCCAGCCGTGCTTCCTGTACTGCCTGCAAAACTGTGAGCCAATTAAACCTCTTTTTAAAATGAGTTATCCAGTTTCAGATATTTCTTCATAGCAGTACCAGAATGGTCTAATATACCATATTGTATATGTTGCATGAGAAAATAATAGAGATTTGAATATACTTGCTTAGAGAAGGTTACTATTAGACTTTTTAGTCTTCAGTGACTCATTTATGGGGAACAGTCTAAATGCTAGAATGATATTTGGGGAAGATTGTTATTTGAAATAATGTAAATATCTGACTCCAATAGTTTACCATATACTATGGGTATTTTATATGTATATATATATATATATACACAACTAGATTGTAAATTTGTTGACAGTGGGATCTTAGTAGCTTTCATTTCCCACATATGATAGAGGTTCAATAACATTTATCGAATGTTAGTATCGGACTTCTGATTGGAACTCACTGAATGGTTTTGTATAAGACCTTCTGCATGTTTCCTCAAATGTAAAATTGAATGAATAAAGCCTTTTCTAGGCTCTTCATACAAAATTTATATTTATGCTTTGATTCTGGTAAAAATGATTTTGTAATGATAAAAATTAAAATAAGAATGAGTGTGTTAGCAGTTTTATAACTAAGTGTTTTGGTATGTACATTTGAAAGATTACAAAAGCTTCTGATTTTTGACTGGCATTTGAATCCTGTTTGTGCTACATCTTGTACCTTGGCAAGTACATGTAAGTTTTAAGAACCCTTGTTTGCTCTCTTAAAAATGGCATTTGTAATCTTTTTCCTCATATTACTGTTGTGAGATTAAATTTATAACTTGTTTAACTCTTAGGGTTGTGCCAAACATGTGGTAGGTACTCAGCAGATGTGAGTTTCTTCTTCCATCTTGGTTTTCTGTTTAGTTCTCATGACAATCTGACCAATTTTACGGCTTCAGATAAAATAGTCAGCTTTTCCCCATGAACTTCAGACCTGGAGTTCTGGTCATCTAGAAGGTAAATGTTTCTGGTCACCTTCCAGAGATCCACACATTTGTATTCTTACTTGCCTCTAAAACTTGACATAGCCCAAACCAGCTTTAATGTCTCAACCCATCCTCACCTTTCAGAATTCTCTATTTGTTACTGAAATTATCATTCTGTAGCAACCAGTTAAAAGACCACGGTCTGAGTTTTACTCACTTTCTTTTTCTTGTACGCTTATTTTGTTGAAGTTGACAGAACTGATTCAATATTTCAAAGTAGAAGACCAACTGTTTCCCTTACCCCTCAACAATGCCTAAAGGATGGCAATTGCTTGGTGAAGTCAACATATTCCAAGTCTGGCCATAGATCTTCCCGCAGCCTCCAGGTATAGGGTCCTTTCCTCGAATGTGCTGGATAAACGCTGACTCATCCTTTTCTGGCTTTTTGTTGTAGTTTCCTGGCCCTGAACTCCAATTTGAACAATTTTGTAATTCAGTTAGGCACAATACAATTTATTAAATTACAACTTTCTTCGTAATGATCATATTTCATGCCTGCCACCTAGGTTTACATTCTTGGTTAGAGTTGGTTGTTCTCAGGTTTCTTTACCCTCACATTTACGTAGATTTATTTCACTTGCCAAAATTATAAACAAAACTTATCAATTACAGATTGATGATTTCTAGTTTCGCTGTGCAGGAAACTTATATGAAATGTGGTAAATCAGTCCATGGGGTCCTATTTATTTTATCTCATGTCTTGCACACATCCCCACCTGTAATCTCAGCTCTTTGGGAGACTGAGTCAGAAGGATTGGCTGAGGCCAAGAGTTTGAGACCATCCTGGGAAGCCTAGCCTTACCATCATCTCTACAAATAATAAAAATAATTTAGCTTGCCATGGTGGCACAAGCCAGTAGCCTCAACTATGCAGGAGGTTGTGGCAGGAGTGTTTCTTGAGCCCAGGAAGTCAAGGCTGCAGTGAGCTATGGTTGTGCCAGTGCACTCCAGCTTAGGTGACAGAGCAAGACCCTGTCTCTAAAAACAAAAACAAACAAAAACAAACAAACAAGCATCCCATTACTTCCAAATTCATTGACACCATCCTGGAAATTGCTACCTTTCACCAGCATCGTTGTGGTAGCTTCTGGTGTCAGGCTACTTTTGGTTGAAACTAACACAAAAACAAATTAAAAGTAGCTTTAATCATCAAGATTTAATTTTCCTTTCACATAAAGAAGATTTTCAGCAGGAGTTCCATGGTTGCTTCAATAGTTCTGCAGTGTCAGGCCTCTGGAGTGATTCCACCACTTCCCTGACCTTCCCTTCATGGTCACACTATAGCTGCTACAGCTCCAAGCATCAGATTCTCACACAAGAGCTTTTAGCTGCAGGAAGGGAGAGGGAGGATTTCTCTTCATGAGTGTTTCCTATCAGCGGAGAAAAGCTTTCCCAGATAACTTTCAATAACTTTCAGAAGATTTCTCTTCATATCTCATGACCCAGGATTGGTTCACTTTCCTATGCTGTTAGTGTGAATGCAGCCAGGGTGATGAGTCTCTGCCATTTTCAGTCTCTATATTTGTTAGTGAAAAATAGGAAGATTGGAAAGCTCTCAGGTTTTTAAATCCATCTTGTCTTTCTGCCAAATGTGTCTCCTTGAGTACTTCACCCTTGTCTTAAACTTTCAGTAACTTCTATTGATAGTGAATGTTTAATTGAGATTAAATTATAGCTCTGCCAGTTCCCCAAGACTAGGTGAACTTTCATTCCAGCTTCTTTTACTCCCTTAGTTTATCTCCTACTTTACTCTCCCATTGCCTACTTAGTGAACCCAGAATAGAACCAGCCCATCCCTTGTTCTTGCCTTTGCATATGACATTTTATCCTCTTGGAATCTCTTCCCCACAATCTTCCATTGAATGTCAACTTAGACATCAATGCACAACTCCATGGCTGCTTTCTTCATAAGTCTTCCTTGTTCTCATTAGTTGTAATTTCCCTTTTCTTTTCAACTTCTGCTCTTTCTCTATATCACAGAGCTTGACCACTCATGGATTTAACATTTGAATTTTGATTAGTCACAGGACCTCACAAAGGTGCAATTCAAAGGCCTTTGCAACTTTTCTAAGGTACAATCGTCTGCTTCAAAGCTAGCATGCAGGAGTGAATTTTCTCACTGGGGAGTAAATCATGCACTGCCTAAGATATAGACCTCTGAGAGGCTTCAGTTTTTTTTCCTTGTTGTAATACAGGCAGTAAGTTTTGTGAATTCATTACAAGCTGTGTTCCATTGTGGAAAATGGCTGTTAATCGAGAGATAAAACTTTAGATGAAAGTTGCAAAGGTGGTTAACTTTTGGTCTAAGGAGAGATGCTGGAAAGGGGCAATTCTCTAGAAAGTGTGATTTATCATCACCAGGAGCCTGGAAAAATACTTGCATTTTCTTGAGACTGTGGTATAGAGGTTTCTTACCTTGTATTGTAAGACTCCTTGTAGACAGTAAGATTTCAAAAGGCCGGGAGAAGTCAAACAGTGTTCTGTGATGGCTCTGGAAATGGAGCATTGAGATTAAATTATAGCTCTGCCTGTTCCCCAAGACTGGGTGACCTTTGGGAAGATCCTTGATAATGTGAACTTTCAGTTTCCCCTTTCATAAAATGATGGTAAAAATACTTCACAGCTATTAAGTGGGATAATACCTAGAAAGTGTATTGTAAATTATAAACTATAGATAATTAAGTGATAACCATTATGTATATCCATGCTCAGGAGAGCAAATGCTCAGAAAATATTTATTTAATGAATGAATAAATGAATGAAAAGCTACTATAATAGCCTACTTATAGAAAAAAATGCTTTTATTTCTATAACAGTATCTCTGAGGTTCTAAGGCATTTTATTTGCTTGCATTACTAAAATATGAAAATCAATAAAATCATTACTGACAATTAAATATTCATAGATTATATCAATGTTAATATGAAGCTGAATTTCTTTTTCGAATACATTGACTATTCATAAACTGCTGGGCCTACACTTTCATTGTTGATGGCATTAGTGGAGGCCCTCACGTGCATCACAGCTTTGTAGTTCCTCCGGGACTATCTGTTATCCCAAGATCCATTATCATCTATAATTCTCTTTAAAAACCTAATAAAATTTATTGTAAGATGCCTGTTCTGTGTATTGTCTTCAAACATAAATTTTTCCCATCTTTTTTGAGTGTTGAGCTTTTAAAAGGGTCTCGTATCATTGGAATATTAGCTCACTTGTGCTTCAGATTTACACCTCTTCAAGGTAGGGAACATGTTGCTGCTCTCCTGGCTAAGAAGGTATTCGAGAACCATGGGAATCCGTGAATAGCTTTACACTGCTGCTGGGCCAACCACACCTAATGTGCAACAATGCCACAAACTGGACTGGGTGTGCATTAAATGATTTAATTTTTCCAATAACCAGTTATAGAAAAAGAATAATTTGTCTTTCTCTTTAGAACATGCATTATTTCAGCTAATTTGCAGGTATTTACGATAGTTAATTAACTTTGTTAAATTAAATTAACAAAATAATAGGCTAGGGAGATCCTGGAGCTTCACACTAAGATAGTTCTCTTATAATTCCACTACGACTCAAAGTTGGCTTTATCATTGGACATTATTCTACTTATATTGACTTTGTAGGGTTGAAATAAATTTTTTTTTCAACACATGGTCAATGCTATTCTATCCGTAGGGTCATTAACAATTGCCCCTGGTCAGAGCCTTTGCATCTGTGATTAAGTTAAGGATTTTGTGAAGGAGAGGTTATTTGGATTATCCAGGCAGGCCCTAAACATAATCACAAGAGTTCTTATACTAGGACTGTAGATATTCAAAAGTAGAAGGTGAAGTAATTACAGAGAAAGAAAAATGATGTGATGTAGGGCCATGAGGCAAGGAATAAAAGCTAGAAAAGACAAAAAATGAATTATCTTGAGAGCCTCCAGAACGACTCAGCTCTGCCAGAATCTTTAAGACTTATTTTGGAATCATGACACCCAGACCTGTAGCAGATTCAATTTGTGTTGTTTTAAGCCACTGCGTCTGTGGTAATTTCTTACAGCAGTGGTACGAAACTAATATATGTGGTTCTGGCTTAAGTGGAGTGGGTGGTTCTGGGTGGTTGGCAGTGATGGCTCTTCTCTCTTCATAATCCAGGACATTCTAAGACAGCCATAAACAGAAGCTCCTATTTCATTCTGCTCACTGTTTCTTCTTGGGCAATAGGCCCTCTCCCTTCCAGCTAACTTTGCTAGAATCAGGCCCATGATGTCAGCAGCCCATCTGGTGAACCCTATCATCCACTTTTCCATCTAGTCTCCTTCTCTTTATTCTTAAAGACTTTTCTTCCTTTTTTTTTCCCAATAGATGTTGATGGTCCACAAACCTTAGAATCAGAATCAACTTCATTAGCTATCTCCCTTTCTCAAATTCAGGGAAGACTTAATTTTCAAATATTCCCTGGTGAAGAATGGAAACATTTACATTTCATCCTTCTAATGCAACAAAAGGGGGCAAGGTAAACAAAGCAATTTATTTCTGCATGAAAACAAGGTCCTGCTACACAATTATGTTCTGGAATTCCTAAGTATCCTTTCTTTCTTGTTTTTATGGCAGAACTGGAATTACTTAGGTTTCACACCCACACTCTTCCTGGTGCATTTTTGATAGTAAAAGAGAAAATGTTCCATACTGTGGGCAGATGTCTGTCAATTCTCTATAATTTCTTGCTTTGGTAAAATTTTACCATAGTCCAGGTTTTATGCTTCAAAATTGCCTATAGCAAGTGATTGCAAGTCAAAAGTAAGTATTATGTAAGAGTTGGAAAAAATCTTATCTATCCAAAGCCATAATTTCCAAATAAAACTCCTTTCTGGTTGGCAGCACATATGTCTAATTTAGGTCTATTCTGAATAAAAGTGGCTAAGTTATCAAAACTCCATTAACCCAATTTGTTTAAATGGAAGTAGTACCTTGTGCCTGGCTTAAACAGAATTTAAATGAAAAGGGAGAAGAAATATAATTCTATATAATTAAGGTGGCAGACCTCACTCATTTACAAAAAGAGAAGCTGTAAAGTCAACAAAAGAAACCCTGTGGTACAGTGTTTGGCTTTGAAAATGCTAAATAAATGGAAACTAGTCTAATGGCAACAATAACAGATATGTGATGCTTATTCAGAATCTTCAAATGCAAAATTTTCCATCTCTTTTTTTTCTCACTGATGCACATCTCACCAAAATGCATAAATGACTCTCATTTTGTCTTCTAGACTGTGGCCTATCGTGTTAACTCCTGAGAGCCTTTAGTGTAATGTAAAGAAAACTCTGTCAATAACTAACATACATCAAAATGCTGTCAATTTGAACCCTTATTACTAGAAGTTATAGGCTCTGGAATTATCTTTGTCAGATCTAAGAAGTCAGCCAACCTTCTCAGCAGTCTCTTTTGCATCTCTGAACTTCTTTATCATTGCATTTCCAGGGCTAGGAGTAATAGTGTGACAATTGCATGGTGCTCCCTCCTTTCTTTAATTCTGTTTCTAAGGGTCGGGATGACCTACAGAATGATAAAATAAGCTAGTCGTTCAGTTAAGCCAGGTGTCCTTTGAGAAGCTAAGAAAAGGGCTAACAATGTCACGAAGGCATTAGTGTATAGTATATTACCAGCCACAAGTGACGGCTCTGAGTGAGACTATGCTGCTTAGGAGTCTGCCTTTTCCAGCTGGAATCACCCCATAGCAGAAGGGAACATTTCATCAAACATCTTTGTTTGGTAGATGAGCAAGAGTCCACAAGCCTAGCAATTAGAGCAGGTATAAGAGAGTTGATTAACGATGGAAAAAGGAGGATACATATTTTGTGCTTCTTTGATCCAGAAAATAAGATCCTCTATTCTGTATCATCATGGCCAGGGTATCTTAAAAAACTAAAATGTAAACTGGTGAAAATTTTTATAGGTGATGACAGGTGTAACTGGAGCCCTCATAGGCCACCAAACTCTGCTCAACACATCTTCCACTCTGTAAAAAGCCAATAAAGACAACACCCCCACCCCCAAAAAGCAAATCCAAAGTAAACAGCAGATTAGTCATCCAATATTGGAATTTGTTGATCTTATCAGCTCTCAAAATCTCCAGTCGCTAAATTCTGTCTTCTAATTACTGCCAATATTGGTTAGCTGAGTCCTAGTTACCCTTCTCACCTTGAGCTTCTAGATTCTATGTCTAGTGAACCCCCATCCCAATTTCTGGCTAACTTCTCTGTTCTCTGGACTCTGCCTCAGCACAAATTGTTCCTGTCTGCAATTTCTTCCACCTCCAGCTCAGGAGAGATCTTTTACCAGAGTGATCTCTTTCCCCTGCCTTCTCCCTGGAGTCTTTGGCTTAGGCTTAATGGAGCTAACAGGCTGGGGTGGGGTAGAGGTTGAGGAAGGAAAGAGCAGGCTCCAGGTGTTGCTACTGCTGATCTTAAACCATCAGTGAGCACTAGAGGATCCTAATATTGGAGTATTCTTACCTAAATTCTCATAGTTCTTCTTTGTATCTTGAAGAAAATTTTGTTTAAAATATTGTTGTAAAATAGGTAGGCTCATGAGAAGAACGCATTTCAAGCAGTTTCTAAAAGTGCTTTTCTCCTCTAGTTACTTGGATTACCTATTAATCAAAGTAGGTCAGGCTGTAGAAACAAACACTTCCCAAATCTTAGCGGCTTAAACAAAAAAAGGTTTATTTTTCACTCATGCAAAATGTGTATAATGGGTCGGCAAGGGGGTTCTGCTTTTTTGCATCACTCAGAGACCCCGGTGACCAAAGCTCCATATGACACATGACTCTAGAATTGCCTTAGGTCAAGAGATGTGGTGAACTGTGCATAGCACGTAAAGCTTCCACTGGAAGTGACATGTGCCACTTGATCATGCTTAACCGGCTAATGAAAGCTCATGTCTGTATCTGCTTTGTAAACCAGAATATTTGTAAATAATCCTAATGAGTCCTAGAGGCAGCCTTTGCCTTTTTGTGCTACCAGGTCCTATGGTTATCCTGTTATTTTCCCTCTATTTTTATAAAACTTTTCCTGTATCTTCCATTTATTTTTCACAAATGTTCTTTCTACCTCTCTTCTATAAGTGAGCCTGGCTTTCTTGTTAATGATGTTACCTCCCAAGAAATTCTTCCCAGGACAGCTTTCTCTTTTTCCGTTCCTTTATCACTCACTAATGGAGGATGAAGAAAGAGGGTTAATCTTCCTTCCCCATTGCCCATTCCTCATTATTGTTCTGGCTGTTGAAATTCAGCAATCTCTTCTCTTTCAGACTGTCTCATGCAATCCTCCTTCTCTCCTAGCTGCTACGGTATTTGGAACTCTGGCACTTTTCGTCCTTACCCAGTGAATTTAACCTATCTTTTTTGTCATATTGGTGACTCCACAGTTCCTTACCTCCTTGACACCAATGATCCCCAACTCCTCTCCATCCTTGGATCTCATCATCTATGAATCTCCAATTTTGAGTATATTGCCTCTTCCACAATCTCTTTAATGTCAGCCATTCTAAATTTCTTTCTCATACTAATCCTGGTCTTTCTTCTCATCACAACCCTGACTCTGCTCTTTTTCTTCTTGCCTGTTAAATTCCAACTTTATTTCTTCCGTCTAGCTTGTTTTCATGGTCAGCCGACTCAGCAGTGCCTTCACTTATTGCCTAAAATTTCCCATGGACCTTGAACTTCTAAATATTTCCTAGCTAGGCTGAAGAGTGCTGCTAGAGAAAGCTGCGCTGATTGAGTCTGCCACAAATTTATGCTTGTTCACTTTAACTGAGCTGTCCTTTCTGCTCAGCACTTCTTTTATTCATCTCTTGCTGACTCACTGCTCATCCCACACAGCCCTTTTTCCAATCATTTTTAACTCTTTTTAGGATTCAAGCCCTGCTCCAGATATGGCCCCAAAATACCTTTCCAGTTTTCTCTCTCACTTCTCCCCAGAAGCTTTTTGCTTTGTGCTTTCCAAACTTCATGTTTGCTCACTGTTTTACACATTCCGATGAAAATGCCACCTAGTTTGCACAGGTATTTCTCCTCTGAAAGAGACCTCTGTTTGTTGTAAACATACATGCATTTTTTTTTTTTTTTTTTTTTTTTTTTTACCTTTTATGAGACTTAGCAAATACCTCCTTATTCTAGGTACCTGTACCCAGGTACATCTCCACAGTTTTATTTGTGCTCTTTGAGAGTAGAAACCACGAGGGTTTGTATACATAGTGTCCTTAGGTGATCAGTTGGTATTTGGTGAATGTGTTGGAGAAATAAATGTTAGTCAGTTGTCTGGAGAATTTTTTTTTACTTCTCCATACAGAAGTAAAGTTAATATTAAATTTAAGGATTTAAAAAATCTATATTTATTATTTAAATTTTAACACAACAGTTGCAGTTTGGGATGCTAATACTAATAGAGTTTTCATATGTGGAGAATAGTTAAAAGAGTTAAGTGAAAGAGCCCTATTTCTTATAACATTCTTGAATTCTCAAGCTCCTGTCTCTGCTGGTTAGTTAAGACCTATACTTCATTTTTCTTTATATTTATCCATGTATTTAATACCTGAATCAATAAAGACAATCACATTTGATGTTAGAGCAAACTGGATTAAATCTTGATATCCCAAAATATATTTTGTTAAATGCAGACCTTTCTGAAATCTGTGTATAATCCCTTATCTCATCCAGAGTGCAGAATCATTGAAGAAATAAGACAAAAGATGGTCAGATGGAGATCCCAAGTGTTCACTTTATCATTGGTAAGGCTAATATTGGAGAATGTGGGCAACAGTGGGATTCCTATTATCATACTGCAAAATTAGACCTACTCATCCAGTCACAGGCAGCACTGGATCAGAGCAGGCCACCTCACATGGGGCCTGCTGTGGTACAGTTTCCAGCATGGAGGAGCAGAGCAAGATGTTGGCTTCCTGTGGGAGACAAGAGACACCCATGCCTCTGACCTCTATATATGTTACAGGTAAGTTTCTCTACTTGATGAGGTGAAAGGTGCTGTGGGGCAAAAAGGTACGAGTGGTTAGGGGAAATTACCTTCTTAGGGAAACCAAAGGAATGGGGTGACAGCATCTCTATCCGATACTCCTGAACATGATGATATGATGCATGCATATATGGGATGATTGAGGGTCACCAATGATGAGCAATCTACTCACTTCTGTCTGTGGTGATTCTAATATTAACCAAATGGCATATTGACTTGTAACCCTTATTAAACACTATTAATAGATCAAAATTAGTTTAAAAACCTAACTTCTTGGCTAAAACAACTTGTTGTACATTATTCCTTTTCTAGGTTTAACCACGTAACACATGGGAATGATAATCCCTAATCTACATGGTTAAATTACCAATTATTTTGGGAACTACAATGTCATCATACAAACTACATACTTTATCGAAGAGAGATTAATGTTAATAGAAGAAATGGAAGAAATGTAACCAGGCAAATTTTGGCTCTAGTCAACACTTTCCCTAAAATTTTTAAGGGTGCATATACATTATTTTTAGCCTAAAAAAAACTCTTCTTATTCACTACGTTTTTCATTATCTTAGTTTGTTTGTGTCGCTATAACAAAACACCATGGACTGGGTGGCCTGTAATAACAGAACTATTTTTCTCTCAATTCTGGAAACTGAGACGTTTAAGATCAAAGTGCTCATACATTTGGGGTCTGGTGATGGCCCATTCTCTGGTTCATAGAGGCTTCTAGCTGTGCATTCACATGGTAGAAGGAGCAAGACAATGCTTTTGGGCCTCTTTTATAAGGCCACGCCTTCACGAATATTTACATTGTTATGCAACAGATCTACAGAACTTTTTTATCTTGCAAAACTGATTATATGTACATTAAAGAAAAATATCCTATTTCTCTCCCCTCCCTCCCAGAACCCTGGCAACCACAATTCCATTTTTTATTTATATGAATTTGATCACTTTGGATATCTCACGTAAGTAGAATCATATAGCATTTGTCTTTTTGTGACTGGCTTATTACACCTGTATAATATCCTCAAGTTTTATCTATGTTATAGCATGTGACAGGATTTCGTCCCCCTTTAAGGACAAATAGTATTTCATTGTATGCATATACCACATTTCGTTTACCTATCCATCCATCTGTCAATATCTGGATTGCTTCCAGCTCTTGGATATTGTGAATAATATGGGTGTGAATAATATGACCACAGGTCTGCAAATGTCTCCTTGAGACCTTGTTTTCAATTATTTTAGATATGTACCCAGAAGTGGAATTCCTAGGTCATATGGTAGTTTTATTTTTCATTTTTTTGAAGAACTGCCATATTGTTTTCTGTAGTGGTTGTACCATTTTACAATCCCACTAGCAGTGCACAGGGGTTCCAGTTTCTCCACGCTTTTGCCAGCATTTGTTACTTTCTTTTTCTTCTCTTTTTAAAATACAAGTTGTTATAATGGGTTTGGGGTTTTAAACATTTTAATTAATTATATTCCTTTTGGTTTCTAGTACCTGGCTTTATCATCCTGTCCTTCTTTTATGCTGCTGCATATTGACTCACAGATTATCCTTCACATTTATTAGGTGTTGCCACTGCCTGTTCAGTCTGTATCCTGCTGGTTTATTCATTTCCTCATTCCCTTCCTCTACAATTTCCTTTCATATCACTGAGGTCTTCGAACACCTGAACCTTCCTTAGAATTCCTTTCATCCCATTGCTTCCAAAGAGTATTACATTCTAAAGTACACATGTGTTCTTTGCTCTGTATTCCTTTACAGACTCTTTCCTATTCTAATCTCACTCTTATGGTTTGGGGGAGGCTGATGTCATCATCTGGATGCAAGAATGAGCATGTGACCCAAACCTGGCCAACCAAAATATTCTATTTCTTTAGCCAGAGTGACTGATTCAGTGGTGAACCTGTCAATCCAGATTTGGTTGGCTTTATTGAGTAAGAGGTAGCCAAACTGATCAACAGCAGGAACTGGATATGTAAGCCTGTTTCTGCTGCTGATCAGTTTGGCCACCACTTAGGGAGGACCTGTCAGGAACAGAGCCCACACAGAGTAAAACAGATCTGAGAAATAAAGATAGGTTTCATCTCAAGCAAAGACAAGATATACCTAAAGAGACATTTATTGCAATTTTCCATTATATGAACCACCAAATTTCTTTATTTTCTTTTCTTCTAAACCAAATTGAGTCAGGGTCCTAATTTACTTCTTTTTAAATCCAGTATGAATATCATTGAATAAAATTTTGGCATTTTATTTTTTGTCGTATCTCTCATTTCTCTTACACAGATATTTTGCCACCTTATATGCTTTGGATCAGTCCAACTCACTTTTTTAATTTCTAAACTGTTGAATGCTATTAGAGAGTATCAGGAAATGAAGGAGAGAAAATTAATGCATAATGTAACTTCAAGCAGTGATAAATGTTTAAAGAAAATAATGTGAGGCTAGAGAGTGACATATGGGTTGGAAGTTGTTTCATATGGGGTGACCAGGGTAGTTGTTTTCAAGAGTCCTTTGAATAGACGTGTGAATGAAGTAAGAGGATCAGCTATGCAAGTTCTCAGCTAGGGAACAAGAAACTCAATGGCTTTAAGGTGCAACAGACTTGGAGTACCCCAGTAATGATGGAAAGTTACTGTTAACTGGAGTGCTGGTAAAATGGGAGACAATGAAGCATACCAGATGGGCAAATTATGGCCAGATCACACAGAGCCAACTGTCTACTTGAATCTCTACTTGGGGATGACCTTACCACATTAAACAGAGCATGCTTGAAATTGAACTCCTTACATTTTCTCTTATCCACCAACTTCTCATGTCCTGTCTCAGTGATGAACACCATCTACATAGGCACCCAAGCCAGAACTGTCACAGTCATCTTCAGCTCCTTCTTTTCCTTCATCTTATTAATCACCAGTTCTGGTCGATTCCATCTCTTATAGTCTGAATTTGCCTTCCAGCCCCTCAGTTCAGGCCCTTATTATTGCTCTCCCGGGTAGGACAACAACCCTCTGCCTTTCTTCTTGTCCTCTTGCAATTCCTCCTTCATATCACTGTGACTTCTCTAAAATATGGATTTGATTTATTTATCCATCACATACAATTCCCTGCATATTTCCCAATACTTCTTGTCTAAGCACCTTAGCATGGCATATATAGTCTTTCATAGTCAGGCCTTGCCTCCCTCTCTGGCTCTCTCCTCCCCCTTTGACCCTCACTCTGTTCATTGCTCTCCACACTAAATGGTTCCTTTCTGTGTGTTCTGCACACTTGGCTCTCCTTATGGAATGCCCACTGCAGTTTTTTCTCTCCCGGATAATGTCTAACTATCTTGCAAGTCTCAACTGAAAATTCTCCTCTTCTCTATTTCTATAGAACTCCATGTCTAGTCATTCTCTAGGAGTTTTCACATTGTTTTGTAACTGTTTATGTGTCTGCCTCTTGATTGCAAATTCTTTAAAGGCACGTTATTTTATTTTTGATCATTTCTTTTTTTCTCTAGTGCCTAGAATAGTATCTGGCATATAGTGGTTACTCAATGATTAGGGACAAGTAATGACATTGTAATCTTTGTGAAATTCTTTCTTTAGAAACACTTTATAACTTAACTAGTTCAAAAATTTAATGCTTTTTCTGAAAGAAGTTTGCACTTTTATATTACCATTCTATCTGTTGCTATTATATAAAAAGATCCGCATGTATTTAAGGATGCACTAGCACATATATCTGTATGTCTCTTGGAAATCCCATCTATAACCTAGTTGTCTAACTTATTTAGGGCATTGTTTTTAAATTTATTCTTTCAATTAACAAAATTCAACCCTTTGTGGTTATTACTCCATGGGGTGTAAGCACAAAATTTAAAACTTCAATTAAAATACATAAACCAAAACAGAAGCAGTTAAAATAACAAATTTGAAAAATTCCCAGCTAAAAATTATGCCCAATGGAAAACGGCAATTTAGAAAGATATATACACACAGATGGTATGGAGAAGAAAATGTTGATGATTTAGAAATAATCTTTATTTGTGTCATAGAAAACAGATGTGGATTTATACTTTGTCCTTTTAAACCGTCATCTCTTTGAGTACACTATCTTATTCCTAGTTGTGTAAGTAATCAATATTTATACAATTGTTTAAATAAATCACTGAGAGATTAGGTTACTACCTTCTAAGTATTTCTGATGGTAGAATCATTCCAGTGACAATAGGAGGAGGATGCCAATAGAGACCTAAAGATTGAGAGTGAAATGGGAGAGAACTACATTTTACTGTCACAGCATATAACTCCATTTACGCTGAAATTCTGACAGGCTTTGTCTTTAATGTTTTAAAATAACCAGATATGTTTTGATCATTTCACTGTAAATTTTGTTGTTTGAGGCTGTGGGTTAAAAAGTCAAGGTTAAAGAGTCAACACAAATATCTAAACCATAAGATAAGGAGATGATCTACACAGTTACAAGGATTAGTGACAGAAAGTTTTTGTCTAAGCATTTTATTCTTTAAAAAGTGTTATTCTGAATAGTGCTGCAATGAACATACAAGTGCATGTGTCTTTACATAGAATGATTTATATTCCTTTGGGTACATACTTGGTAATGGGATTGCTGGGTCAAATGGTATTTATGTCTTTAGGTCTTTGAGGAATCACCACACTGTCTTCCACAATGGCTGATACATGCATGTGTATGTTTATTGAAGCACTATCTACAAGAGCAAAGACGTGAAATCATCCTAAGTGCCCACCAATGGTAGACTGGATACAGAAAATGTGGTACATATACACCATAGAATACTGTGCAGCCATAAAAAAGAATGAGATTGTGTCCCTTGTGGGGACATGGATGGATCTGGAGGCCATTATTCTTAGCAAACTAATGCAGGAACAGAAAACCAAATACCACATGTCCTTCCTTGTAAGTGGGAGCTAAATGATGAGAATACATGGGCACATAGAGGGAAACAACACACCCTGGGGCCTTTTAGAGGGTGGAGGTTGGAAGAAGGGAGAGAATAAGGAAAAATAACTAATGGGTACTAAGCTTAATACCTGGGTGATAAAATAATCTGTACAACAAACCCTTGTAATACAAGTTCACCTATTTAATGAACCTTCACTTGAACTTAATAAAAGTTCGGCCATGATCACAGGGCTGCACTCCAGCTTGGGTGGCAGAGTGAGACCCTGTTGAGAGAGAGAGACATTGTGTGTGTGTGTGTGTGTGTGTGTGTGTGTGTGTGTGTGTGTGAGAGAGAGAGAGAGAGAGAGAGCAATCCAGAAAGATCAATATCTTAAAATTTTCAGAAAGAGAATAAAAACAGAAAAAACTGAACAAAGATATAATATAAGAAAATTTTCCAGAATTAAAAGACATCCATTCTAGCATTGAAAGAGCCCACTGAGTGCCCAGCATGAGGGCTTATGAAGGATCCACAGCCAAACACCTTGCAAAGAAATTTCAGGACAACACAAATATAAAGAAGATTCATTAAAATGCAGGTGAGGAAAAGTAGCGCACTTACAGAGAATCAAGAATTATAACATCATCAAACTTCTAGTGTCAACAGTGAAAGCTAAGAATTCTATATACATTCAAAGAATACATTAAATACAGAGGCGAATGAATGCATTTTATAGGCAGAATCTCAGAAAATTTGCCTCCAATGTTTGCCGAAGCCATTTGAGACTTGCTTTAACAAAATGAAGGTATAATTCAGATAATGACATGAAAAATACAATGCAGTGATTCCATGTAGGAGAGAAGAGAAAGGAAGAACAGGGATGGCAACTAAGTTGCAGAACTACAGGATAAACAGTCTAGAATGGAGCAGGGAGAGGGAAGGCCCTAAAGGGCTGTGGTAAGAGTCTACTATTTATCTTCCTGAAGAGGCGTGCTTAACTGACTTCAACAATGTGCACATTCTTCTTTTTTTACTTTGATAAAAAATGAAGTTGAATGGTATTTTTAAAAAGATATATATGCTACTAAATAGATTTGCAAACATAGTGCTTTAGATACTGAAGAAATAGAGATTCATTCTGCTTAGAATACAGCTTTCAGGGAGGAAGATGAATTTTGAAGGATAAGCATGAAAAAGACAGTTGGTGTTTGGTACACATTCACATGCCTGTCTTTTTAGGACTTCTTGCAGTTAGATCAGGTCCATGTTACTGGGATGTGACCAATGGGATGTGGTTGGAAGAGATGTAAGTCGTTTGCAGGCCCGACTTTTGAAATAGGCCTGCAAAATCCTATGATTATTTCTTTCTCTGCAGCAGCAATCTTAGGGGCCAGATTCCAGATGGTGAGGAGAATGCCTGGTACAGATTTAATTTTTCATGAGTGTAAAGTCGAATTTATGATGTTAAACCACTGAGATTTGAGGCTTTATTTGTCAACACAGCACACCTTAGATATAATCTATATGGTATGTAAGAGAAAGCACAGAATAGTGATTAAAGGCAGGGATTCTGGAATCAGACTGACTGGGTTCAAAATCTGCTGTCACATCTTACTAGCTGTGGGATCTTTGGCAAGCTAATTTTAATGCCTCGGAGGCTCCCTTTCTTCATTTCTAAAGTCAGGAAAGCAATAGTACCTTATCTCTTAGGGGTGCATATAATTATAGGAGCTGAAGAAATCTAGAATGTTAATATATATGTTTATGTTGGCTATTATTATTAATATTATCTCAAATATAAGTGACTTAGTCTGTTTTCTGCCGCTATAACAGAATACCATAGACTGGGCAATTTATAAAGAAAAGAAGTTTATTTGTCTCATGGTTCTGGAGGTAAAGATGTCCAAGAGCATGGTGCTGGCATCTGGCAAGAGTCATTCCATGGTGGAAGGCAACAGGTGGAAGCAAGCACGTGAGAGACAGCAAGAAGAGTGAACTCCCTTTTATAATAACACACTCTTGCAATAACTGACTCCCACAATAAAGACATTAATTCTTTCATGAGGACTCTGCCTGTATGACCCAATTTTTTCTTATTAGGTTTCACCTCACAACACTGTTGTATTGGGAATTGAAATTACAAGTGGATTGAGAGAACATATTCAAACCACAGCAGTAGGGAGGCAAGGAATGGCATCCTAGGGGGAAGCAATAGAATAAACTGGAATGATAACTTCTCTTTGAGTTATGGTGTACAAAAGGAGGAATGGAATATACAGGTGATTAAGGGTACTGTCTTAGTTCAGCTGCTATAATGAGGCACTATAGGCTAGGTGGCTTATAAACAACAGAAATTGATTTCTGGAGGTTGGAAGTCTGAGATTCAGGTGCCAGAGTGGTTGGGTTTCAGTGAGGGCCATTTTCTGGGTTGCTGATTGCAGGCTGACTTCTCAGGATATCCTCACATGATGAAAAGAGGGTGAGAGAGCTCTCTGGGGTCCCTTTATAAGGACAGTAATCTCTAACCTAGTATATAAGGTAATAACCTCCTAAAGACCATGTTTTAGTCTGTTCTCACACTGCTATGAAGATAACAAAGACTAGGTAATTATAAAAAAAAAAGTGGTTTAATTGATTCACAGTTTTTCATGGCTAGGAAGGCCTTAGGAAACTTAACAATCACAGCAAAAGGCAAAGGAGAAGAAAGGTACCTTCTTCATTGGGTAGCAGAAAGGAGAAGTGCCAAACAAAAAAGGAAAAGCCCCTTAAAGAAACCATCAGATCTTGTGAGAACTCACCGTCACGAGAACAGCGTGGGGGTAAGCAACCTCATGATTCAATTACTTTCCACTGAGTCCTTCCAAAGACACATGGA
The DNA here is from genome assembly GCF_009761245.1 of Sapajus apella. Classification (NCBI taxonomy): domain Eukaryota; kingdom Metazoa; phylum Chordata; class Mammalia; order Primates; family Cebidae; genus Sapajus; species Sapajus apella. Next base: position 52,127,644 of record NW_022436941.1, read on the forward strand.
GATTATGGGAATTCAAGATGAGATTTGGGTGGGGACACAAAGCCAAACAATATTAGGCCTTACCTCCTGATACTGTCATATGGAGGGTTATAATTTGACACATGATTTTTGGAGGAGTATATAGACATTCAGTCCATTGCAGGTATATAGGTTAGCATATTCATTAGAGTGTGATCAAGGAAAGAGATACATAGAGTAATTTAAAATAAGAAGTTTATTACTGGGATTAGACCTCATATAATTATAGGAGCTGAAGAAGTCTATATAAGGTTGTTGGCTATGCTTCTAGGGCTTGGCCTGAAGGTCAGCAGGATCAGCAGTTTGAAAAGAAGCTGGATCTGAAGAGGGAGAGAAAGAAGACAAATGGGAACCCATGAGAACAATTTGGAACCTTCCTCTATCACTGCCTTCAACTTTGATATAAGTGCCCTGCAGAAGGTGATCCAGTAGACTGGCATAGAGTGTGTGAGTGGTGATGGAGGCTGGCACCAATGCCATTAACCTGTATGACATCATAGCTCCTGATTCACTTTTTGCTTCCTTGGTAAGTTCCTTGGGAACTTTCTCTTGTATCCACCTAACTTAGATTCACACAGGGAAGAGACTTTGGAAAATGTCATTCCAGACTAGTGTCAAATTGTGGAGAGACCCTAGATGCCATGCTGATGAATTTAGGCTTTTCTATGATGGCTATGGAAGGCCCTTGAAGACTGACCAGGATTAATAGACTCACAACGGAAAGAAGTAGGACCCTCAGCAAGATTGCTTTTGAGGATGTTGATGTGTTGTTAGAGTTAATCTTATTCAGTATTTATTGCACATCTACTGTGTATTTATGAAGCAATTCTGCCTTATTTTATTACCTGGGAAGGCTCAGTGCACCTGTGTTTTTCTGTTCATAAGGAATAATCTTTATCACTAGTACATGTGATGTGATAATTCCAGGGATAGACAATGTGAGACATAGTGGATACAATTCAATGACATTGTTGGTAAAATAGTAATAATATATATCATCTGTTTTTAAGTGCTTTAGGCCCTTTGGAGGAAAGATATTACTGGATGTAGGTATAAAGCCAAAAAAGAAATTCAAGATGAAAGGTGCTTATATGGTGATGGCTTAATAATGTCTTTCAGTGAGACAGGTGAACTGTCGTATTTGAGAAAAATGAATGTTGCTACTTAATGGTGAAAGCTGTCCAGGTTTAATCATTTTAGACAGTAGTTTTCCTTTTTGGCAGTGCTAAAACAAAGGTGTGGTGACTTTCCAGACAGAAAAAAATAACTCCCAACAAGATTTTTATAGCCCACTCTCCTCTCATTATAAATTCTCTCCTTCTTCAAGAGGTTCACATTTCACCATGCATTTCAAGAAGCCTTCGCTGGTGGCCTTGTTCACAAGTCATCTTTTCTCAATTTTTGCGGTACATTGTATTAGAGTTTGAAAAATAATTCTCACCACATAGTGTTATCACACTGGGAAGTAGAGTAGGAGAAAGAAGACTCAGAAATATCTAGGTTAGAATCTTGGTTCACTACCCATTGTGTGATTGTGGGCAAGATACTTAACATCGCTTAGATTCAATTTCAGTTTTTCTAAGTTTTGCCTGACTGCATTGTAGTACCTACCACATAGGTATAAAATGAACGCTATTCTCCTCCATCCTGCATTTTCTTTCTTTAAGTTTATTACAGTATGCATAGTTGGTTTTAATCACTTAAAAAATAAGAATATCGTCTTAATCACTGTTGATTTTCTCTCAGCATTTAGCATAATGTCTAGCTGTAGGTGCTCAATATAATGCAATGATGAATAGATTAAAGAATATGGACATAACCTGCTCTAGTTTTGGTTCTGACTGAATAATGCTGCTAGTGAGGGGGCAGATTCCTTGAACTATAACCTCCTAAGGTAGCTCTTTTTTCACCAGAGAATTAATGATGCACACCTCAATGGAGCTTCTGTGATTACATCCACTGCTGAAGGTTGAACACAAGCAAATGTACTTTTGGAAAGAACAGGAAGGAGCTTTTGAGGTTTCCCCACCCCTAGTTTTCACCAGCGCCTTGGCGATGCTTTCAGAAGCAGAGCTTGATGGAGTGTTGACTTCTAGAAGTCCACCTTCCTGTCTTGAGCAGAATATCAAAGTGAAGGCAGCCTTTCTGAGAGAGCTTCCTCCCATGCTGGGACCCACTGAAAGACCATTATTAACACCACCAATTCATGTCTAAGTGGCATCAATCATTTGGGTCACACAATGCCTGACTGTAAATTATGACATTATCTCTGAGTACAAAGGTGATAATAATAATAATCATAAAAAAAAAAGCTCCTGGCATGGCCCTGGCCAACTGAGGACCTTAGCCAGATCTGTCATATTTGTTCTTAACATAAAAGGCTTGGCTTTTCCCTTGCACACTCATACATCACTGGACCTGTCAAGGGTTTCTGTAGGACCAGTTGACATAGCTCAGAACAGCAGCTGCTGGATGGCTTTGGGGAGCCTGACTCAAGAAACAGTTGCTGGGGTACAGGGACCACAAGCATTCTGCCAGAGACTGACATCCTGTTGTGCTGTCCTGCCACTGCCCTCAGTAAGTCACGAGGAGTAAACTGCTGTCACTGAGATGAAAGGCCCCCTTCCTCTGATCTCTCCACTACAAAATTACTTCAGTGCCACACTGTATTTTATGTCAATACCTATTTTATTTTTCAAAATTGAAAAAGATATAAGTACATTGTTCCCTGAATTCCTGATGCTCTGGGTAACCTAGCAACTGAGTATGCCACACAGCACACAACAGAATATTATCATGCACTCCGTTCAACTAACAAGCAAGCAGCACCGATTTCCCTTGCAGATGATTTAGGCTAAATTAACGGTTAATAGTTGCTATTAATATTAAAAATAATAATAACCTCCCTTTTTCATTTCTTAGAGGTAGATTTGTAGGGAATAATGTTTGGTTCTAATTGTACATGTGGGAGAGTGTTTTTCACTGAGCCTACATCTTGCAAGCGATTTGCATGGGATTTAGGTAGCCAGCAGCATGCTGCAAAGTGATAATCACATGAAACAGGAGAATACATTCAGGACATTTGGGAACCATGCAAAATTTTCAAGTTGAAAATTAACTCACACTTTCCACCTCTGGGAAGATGCTGTCAATAAGGGGCTTAAGTGCCTGGATCAGGATGTCTAGCCAGGCTGACTCTGCCCTCAGTCCTCCGAGAAGCCTGCCAGGAAGCCCTCTGGCAGTCAGCTCTAGGACAAGAATAGAGCCGGAACATGAGTCAGGGTCAGGGAGAAGTTCAAGAAGCTCTGACCTGAATGGACATGGGCAAGGTCATGGCACAGAGCAAGAGTCTGCTGAAGAATGGCAGAGGTTACAGGGAAGGAAGGAAAGAGTAAGAACAGAGCCTGGACAGAACAAAGGAGGAAAGAAAGGGCATTTCCAGGAACAAGGAGGAGAGCATGAAACACACGTAGCATCATGAGACAGGAGGTGGCTGGGTTGTTTTTTGGTAGCAGGCAGTTCCAGGGTTGGTGGATAGGTATCTGAAATAGGCTTTTGTGTCCATTTGTTCTTCACTTTAGATTTCCTTTGAAGTTGACCCAGATATTTGCATTTTGTGAAAGGCAGTGACTTTTAAAGTCAGTTTAAAACACACAAATACACATAAAAAATACATATACATTTTAATTAATGGGGCCTTGTGAATAATTCACTGCTCACTCACTCTCCTTTCCCTCCTTTTAAAAGCATTCAAATTAATTTGGTAGCTTCTTCCCTGAACCACGAGAACTTTAGGAAGTCTTTGCAACTTTCTCAAAACTCAGACCTCAAAAACAAAAAACAAAAAAACCCTTGGAAAGTCCTGCTGTTTCTCTTCTTAACTAGTCACCTCAATCTGAAGAACTAAGGGCCTTTCATTTTGAGTACGTCCTGCTGCTTTTTAATAATCTGTGAGTGAATTAGGCATTTTCACCTTCAGGTTATAGCTGTTGCAAATAATGTTTCCTTCCAATCATGAAGAAAATATTTTAATACTTTCTGAGACTCTGAACAACCTGTTATGTGAAAAATATGCCCAATATCTCAACTAGATTGAATTAACTTATTTTGCATTTATCAGTATAAAGCTGGTTCTTGAACTGTTATTTTTAAAAAATTAGTACAAAAGTTTAGGAGCACACTGCTTGTGAATAGTCTAAGCCACTTAACATATTTGGATGCATCTTTGACACTGTGGTCGGGAATAGCCCTTCCTGTGTCTAGTTTCTAAGTGATTGCAGTCTGTGCCGATTAAGTAGCAAAACCATTTGATTGCACTCCTTGCCACCGGGGAACTGACAGGACACTAAATATCATTGCAGTGCAGCAAAGCATGGAGATGCTCCAAGAACAGCAGAGCTGAAAACATGAATACAATGCATAAGCTTTTGACTGGTTGGTAGAAGCATGATGGAAATTCAGGAATCAACAACAATCTGAAATTGTGCAGTATGTGGCATTGCTAGATTTTAAGGGCAATATTTTAGAAAGCAGAGAACTGGTGTGATGATTTTTCCATGAATGCATAGAAAGATCAGCTGCTTTTAAAAAAGGTCACGTTAATGTATTTGTGCCCAAACACTTGTAAAAGCCAGACCACCCATGGGGAATGTGTTCTTGTCAAAGCCTCAAGTGGAGTGACCTGTGCATCAGAGGGTTTCTGTTGCTGAGGTGATGGGATGGGAGGCTGGGAGAGATGGCTGTCTTCTGAATTTGCAAAAGCCTTCAGGGCAGTGTCACAGAAAGAATGCACCCTTCAGTGCCTTAAAACCAATCTGTTAATTGTGTCAGGTATGGGGTTTTAGGGAGGGCATGACTTTACAGTTTGCTTTAAAAGAAGTTAACTTTTATTTTTCCTATTTTAAAATGTTCTGTGTTAACATGTTAAAAGAACATTGATAGAATGAAGAAAATTTCAAGAGCAAAACTGAGCAATCTGGGGCAGCTTATGAAGCTAAATTCTCATGAAATTCTCATAATTTGAGTGCATTACAGTGAGAGTCAGAAATCAGGAAAGTCACCATTAATGAGGAGAACACTGGAGCCCTCATTTTCATCTGAAAACCACTGCAAACAGATGGACATCTGTTTAAAAAAGATAGAATGGCTTTAAAAATTAAATTGGAACTTTGTATAAGTTCTATACTGTAAAACATGTAAGGTGACAAATACTACAAACAAATAGTCCTTCGGAGTTCTATGTTTAAGCATTCCTGTTCTCTGTAGGGACAGAGGGTGGCCCTGGCCATCCTGTAATTTAAGTAGAGAACTAGGGAACACCTCTTAAGTGTAAGGGTGAGGCAGACTTCCATTGTTCTCAATAAATCTCAGTACTTCAGGGTTGGGTCTTACTCCCTTCTTCTATAGATCCCTCCAATCTGAGGGACAAGAAGTGCCCTCAGGCCACTCATAAAGATGTAGGTGTTAGCGAGTCACTTAGAGTCTTCTCAGTTGGGTGTCTTTATCTTAAAAGCAGACAGTTGGAGCCAGTATCATTTAACCAAACAAAACATAATATTAATGAGAATTCTGGACATCTGCAGTGAAAGAGATGTATTTTGATGGGGAACAATCCCAATATCTCTCTAATAATTTATGCTGTCTATGAGCATAACCACACTGTATCTTTCAATTTTGTGTAAAAGGGCTTATAGCATCTGAAATTTTCCCAAACTTTTTATTGGAATATTCAACCGAGTGAAAATGTATAGTGTAGTCCCGGGTGCAGAATTTTTTCTATTTACAGATGCTGTCTTGCGGTGTTTTAAATTTTAGTTACTTGATAAATGAAGACAATATTAGGTTAGAAATCATTTTTAGAAAACATCTCGTAGAACTCTTCAGAAAGACGATAGGAATCTATATATCATATACTTTCACTCAGATTAAGAGTCACTAATATATGTTTAAAATGCATTAGAAAGCGTTAGTGGATAACATACTTATTTCTTAAAGCAATAGAATATTTAAGAATACAATTTATTCTTCCTTAAAAATATAATTGTGGTTCAGTGAAGAAAACAATAAAAAAAACCCAAAAATTTCCCTTATGTGATTTCAAATTAGATGTTATTATTAAGTATGTTAAAAAACAATGATCCTCATTTTCTTTCATCCACACTCCCCTATCCTTTCTCTCTCTCGCTTTTTTTTTTTTTTTTCTTTTTGGCTTTTACTCTTCACCTCATGTTGGAGTGGGTCAAACATATTCCGGCAAAACAAGAATGCCAGTGTAGCACTCCCACTGAAGAGGGGAGTGGGGCGGGCGGGGTGGGCTGCAGGACCCTGTGATTAGCAGCCCTGCCAAGTGTCCAGCACGTGGGGGATGCATTAATGGGCACTTATGATAACTGTGCTTGTGCTTACAGCTGCATAGCAAATGAATTCTGCTGTCTTTGAGTACCCCATGAAGCAGCTTTCTTTTGCTATTTTGTGAGTGGTCCGTCTTAAAATTCAGGTGCGGCAGTTTGTCTGGATTTTGTGTCATGTTTGAAGACAAATGGCAAATTGAGGCCAAATCATCTTCAGAAAGATAATCTGTTCGATAAGAATCCAGAACACTGAGAGGGCGTATGAGTTAGAGGATCCGTGTCATATCCTAGGAGCCCAGGATGCCCGGCAAGGAGAGATGGCTGTTTCTCCTTGTTCCTGAATAATTAAATGCCCTTCCATGGAGTCCTTATTGCTTTTCAAACATGCAGTAGATACCAAAAAGCTTGCTGGAGGAGGCTTAAAATTTCCTTCCCATCAAAATTCCATTCTGTTTTAAACCATAAGAGAAAAAATGTTTAATAAAGAATTTTGAAGCTGTATTGTATTGAAGTATTTAAAATGTAGGCAGAAAAGTTAGGAAAATTAAGGAGCCATTTTTGTTTCAAAAATAAAATGCCCACCCCTGAATTAAAACATGGGCTTTAGTCATAATTTTTCATGCATTTTTGAATTGTAATTATACAAGTGCCAACTATGGAGTAATTGGCTGGTACCAAGAACTGATCAATTCACACTTTTTAAATGTTTCTCGTGTCTTTCATTCAAGGCGTACGGAGCAACACACAAACACTGTAACAAGCTAGAGAGCTGACTTCCAAGTTGGGAGGATAACTTTGGCCTTGCTTTCTTACACTGAGCAGCTGGGAAGTGGTGTCCACTGTGTGTGTGTGTGTGTGTGTGTGTGTGTGTGTGTGTGTGTGTGTTCATATGGCTTCTATTAAGAAATGCTTGTTTGTTAATATGTTTGCTTAGGAATATTTTAAAATAATTTACAGTACCATAATATATACTGACTTATAACCCTTGGCAATCTGTTTATTTTCCAGGAATTGCAGATATAAGCATAGCTTTATTTCAAGGTGGGTAGACTTAAAATGATGACCAAAAAAAATAAATAAATAAAGATGACGCCCAAAGAAAGCAACAGCAATAACAAGCAACAAAGACCTACTCCAAACCACACACACACTGGCATACATGCACAAAGGAAACCTTGAAGTCCATTAGTCCAGCCTGATAGCAGACAACTGAGCTAATCTGTTATCTGCAGGTATCAGAGGAATATTGTGCTCTGGTCATCTCCCTACAGGGTCATTTGCTTAGCAGTAGGACAATGCTAGACGCATGCTAACGGGGTTAATTGCAGCCACACGTAGGTTTTCTTTTTGGATGACAGGCCACTGCCTTAAAATCGATCCGCACACTGTCGGGGGACTAATTCTGGGCTTCCTTTCAGCCCCATCCTCATCTTTTGACAGACTGCTGCTACCTACAGGCCCTCGGACACACTTGCTTGGGTTTGTACGAAGTGTGGGAACAGGCACAGAGCTGGGTCAGAGGGCATGAAGCCAATGTCGCTACATGCATGTCTCTGCTTTTGTACTGGCCCTGGCCTCGTCCTACTTTATGCAGATTTTACCTCCATGAGATCCAGATTGTGCCATATGGGATTCCTGTGTATGACTAGCGAGGACACATGCCTGTGGGAACTATTCTAATGAAGGACCAACCCAGGCACTGCTGCCTGAACAGTTGCTTTTCCCAGGAGATGGTCGCACACGGAGGAGAATTTTTGTAAGGGAGGGTTAGGGGTTATGTCTGGGGGCAAAGACATTCTCAGTGTCTGGGAAAAGAGTTGTGTGTCTGGTTCTTTATAGAGTGTGTGTATAGAGATGGGTAGTTTTAGGGTAGAGTTTTCTGAATAAAAAATTTACTTTGTTTTCTTCATGTTTCTTTTCTTCCCTTTTCCCCTCTTTTCTGCTCTTTGTTCTTTTATTATCATTATTTCTTGTGCATGGTCTTGTGTATTTGCCTTTATCACTTCTGATGTTTGCCTTCCTTCCATCTAATTATACTTAATTTTAAAATGTCATGCTTGGATTTTTTTCTGCAATAGATTCTGTTGCTTCAAGTCACATTTCCTTTGCTTATTCTATATTACTTTATCAATCTTCAGATATTTTGAAGGTATTCCTTCTTCTCTTTCTATTTGTTATAACTTTGTACAATTTTATTCCTTAGCTTTGAAAATCCTCCCTCTTCCTCTTTTCAAATGTCATTGTTTGTAACTCTCTGTCATATGATTTTACTTAGACATTTATGATAGATGCATTCATTTTTATAGTTACTAAACATAAATGAAAGCAACAGACATTCTTTTTGTCTTCTCATTTCTACTCCAACTTCTCTACATTCTTAGCCCATTTTAAAGCATTTTATCATTTCACCTTTCTGCTCAGAAATGATTCTTGATTTCTGTTTCATGAATGCATCCATCTGTAAATCCCAAATTCTCTTGATTGCTTTTCTTTTTATAAATATATTTCTCTCATCTTTCTAGTTTAAGTGAATAATTTTATCGATTGCAGTTTTCTTATGTTTTGTTTTAATAGTTATTATTCTTTGGGTACCACTTCTACTTTTCAGAGCTTGAGATTTAGTCTTGCACATAGAAAGAGTACATAACTTCATGTCGGACTATCTGGGTAGATCAGTCTGAGATCTGACTTAGTTTCTAGTAGTAGATTTATTTATGTTCCCTTATATAGTCACTTATTCACTAATTTCTGAATTTAAGTAAACATGTCTCAAAGCCTGCTCTGTACCTCTCCTAGGTAAATACTTGCTCACTTGTGTCTGTAATTAACGTGATCTTGGAATTCCTCATTTGAAAGAACCCTCTTCTAGATTGGGTGATTCATTTTGGTGGGGCATTTAGGCTTTCTTTTACAAGAAAGACAGTTATGCACATGACTCTTCTCCTGAAGAAAACTTTTGATATTGTCAATAGAAAAAAATGTTGAGGTTTGAGACATGCAGAGTTTCCACTTGCTTATATTTCACAATTTCAACTGAATTGGCCAATATCTGTTTCCAAACAACTTTGGTCTTTCATAAAGACATTATCCCTCAAGTTAGTTTCAATTGTATTTCTAGCTGGAGGTGAATTGATAAGCAGGGCTTTTCTTACATGTGGGTAGCATATTTTCACAGATGCTGTGGAGCCTTTTGGCTTCCACAAATACCTGTGTGGCTGACACCTGATATTTTACAGTTAAGAAATTCACTCCTTTAGCTTGAGACATAGTTTTGTGTTAAAATAGATATACTCCTGAAAGGGTAATATGTCCAGTTATTAATACCTCATAATATCTTTTCCTTTCAAGGATACATTTTGGTAGCTAGAGGAAGCCAGCTTTAAGGGGAAAATTAGAAATTGTACGGAAGTTTGGTAGTTACTAAAGATAGAAGAAGTTTATGTTTTGCTTATTATCAGCCCTATTAAAAACGCAACTGTTTGCCATAGAATAAAACCTCTCTTCTTTCTTCATTGGCAGAGTGGTTAAGAGTCCTGGCTTACCTATGTTGAACTAGAATCATTTTTAATAGGGCCTCCTTTTGCATTCATAATTAATCCAGCTTTATAAAATATGTAGTCATCTTACTTTTAGGTAATATGATAGAAGAGAAGAATTAAAGGAGAGGAATTTAAGATACAATGTCATATTCATTGCTTTTTAAAACATTTTATTTTGTTATTATTTTATTATTTATTGATATTTTTAGCTATCGCATATTTATATTTTTTATTTCTTTCAATTGATTTTCTTTGATTCTTTCCACATCATTACTTTTGGTGTAATTTATTCCACTTTGGGCACTTCTTCCTATTCTGACCCTAAGAATAGACATATTCCTCTAATTCTGTCATCTGATGCCCTGTGAAATGGTAGTGCCTGGTCTTCTGTTATAGATATTAGGCTAGATTTGGGCGAAATCTTTATTCTGGAAGTTTACAAGATCAAGAGCAGGAGATTAAAATCTAAACTTTTGCACCTGTCATTTACAGGCTGTATGACTTTGGACAAGTTATTTAACTTCATTGAGCCTCAGTTTCCTTTTCTATAATGTGGGAACAATACTATTTACCTCTTAGACATATTGTAAGAATTAAATGAGATTAGATGCACAAAGGCCTGGCACAGAGAAGCAGAGTGAAAATATATGATCCTTTGTTTTGGTATGATTTCCCTTAAGGCAGCATATTCTTTTAAAGAGGTTGCTCTTTGTAAAGTAATGCTGTTATACTTTGATGTATTCGTGGAATTACCCAGTTCTTTAGAAAATCATTTTCCTGGTGCTGGCTTACTTCTGATTCTCTTTTTTCCAGAATAAAGTCCACGGTTTCACACATTGCCTTAGAATGTTCAGGAGACATGGAAACATTCTTTTAAGTTCTACCAGGAAGCAATGTTACTGAAAGTTTGTTTCTGGCCACAGATTTCCCCAGAATTTCAGGGAAATGGTCATGAACACATAATGGCTATCATTTCTATTAGGTTTAAAAGGAAAGAAAATAGAGGAAAAAAAAGAATCTGACTTGAATCCCAAACAACCTTCCTGGATTTCTGTGAGTGCCTTTGTGAGGCTCTTACAGCCCTTCAGGTTTGCAATGCTCAGTGGTAGATTTTCAAACCGATAATGCTGTAATACCTTTGCTATGTCTCCTGTTACCTTGGCTGCACATCAATCCAGTCATTCTTCCATTAAAGATTTTGGAAAGATGAAATCTTTTCTCTCTTTAAAGGAGGTAGAAATTTTTTTCTACCTCCTTTAAAAAATTAGCTAGTATTTAATGTGGAGAATGTTTTAGAATTTTCATTTGGATTTAAAAATACACGTCAAAGGGTCTATATGATTTAGGTTCAATTTAGATTTTTAAAAGGATAAAAAAATTTAATTCCCACCCTAGTCCCATTTTGCTTCCTTTTTGACATTCATTCAAGCATGCACTTGAAGGTGTTACTACAGTATGAAGGATTTCTAAGTTATGTGTAGAGTAGCTCTAGGGTCATATTATGAGTTTACAAGAATAGCATGATTCAACAAAGAATGGCTGACATCTGAAGGGGATTTGAGCAGAGCTCCATCCATTTCCTTGACAAAAGAAAGGAAATTTACAGTGTAGAAATGGGATTGCTTTCTCCTTCTTTCACCTACATTGCTGAAATACCTTTAAGGTTAGTCTGCATGTAACAGGGCATTTCCTTGGCTGGCCTGGTTGTCATTATCAGGTTAGAACCCGTAGTTTAAATTTAGTTTAAAGCCAGCATAAAGTCATTTTTTATTCCAGAACCTTGCATGAAGAGAGGGTTAAGAGACTCCTTGCACACATCAGGGTGTACTCGTATGCTAACCGTGCACCATAAAGACAATAGTTGTGTTTATTCTTTCAAAAGAGGATTCTCTTTTTTTCCATTGTCAAAGGTGATAAGCTACTATATATACTCAACTACAAGAACCACTAATCCCTATAAAAGACCAGCAAATGAGGAAGACAGGTTAAGGTCATTAACTAGAAGCTACCCTGTTTTTAACTGATAGAGAAGATGCTCACTAAAGAAAGTTCTTTTATTTTCAGAACTACTGTACCAAGGGAGAAAGCATGAACTTGCCACTATGAAAAGTAACCTTGTTTGTAACACAACTAAGCCAATTAAAGAGATGGCTTCAGTTTTTGGAGGACTCCCAAAGAAATGAAGCATGCTTTCTGTAAAGGAAATAATGCTTATATGCCCAAGTTTTCAACGGTCATTTCCCTTTCATCTAGGTTTTGTTGAGCTGCCATGTCGGCGTGTGTTGACACCATGTGTTTATGCATAAGAGATACTTCTCCATTCAACAGAATGTATTAGTATACAGATACTAATACATATACTAATATATGTATTAGTATATTGATTTTTAACTAATATATGTATTATATTGGTTTTTGTATTTTCTCATATAGGAAAACTGAGATCATTTGACCAAGATAAAAACCTAAAAAATATTTTTATTCTTTGAACAGAAATGAAAATGTTCTACTGTTTCCATGTATTATTCCTTACTTCTAAGTGTAAAACAGATAAGAACTTTTCTGAATGGTGGATTTTGTCAATCCATTAGGGGGGACCTAACGAGCCCCCGCTATGTTGCTGTTCTGGAAACACATTTTACATTAAGTGTGACTTGTAGCTTTTCAGTGTTTGTTCTATAGATTACATTAGAGAATAGCATAGATTATGATAGGGTACAGAATGAAGGTAAGAGATCACTTCAAAACATTTAACTACCAAAGCTTTAGCTAGATGCTGAACAATTAGAGACTTTTAAAAATACTGGAATGTTGCCTTTTGTTATTAAAGACATTAGGATATGATGTATACCATTGACACATACTGTTAGTTCAATAATAATATGGATTCCCCAGTTTCTTACAGGCTCACACCACCATGCCTGGCTAATTTTTGTATTTTTAGTAAAGATGGGATTTTACTATATTGGCCAGGCTGGTCTTGAACTCCAGACCTTGTGATCTGCCTGCATCTACCTCTCAAAATGCTAAAATTACAAGCATGAGCCACCACACTGGCTGATTCACTAGATTTTTTTCCAGTGTTTTTGTTTCAGATCTTACATTTAAGACTTTAATCCATTTTGAGTTGATGTTTGTATACAGTGAGTTCAGTTTCATTACCCTGTATTCGGCCGTCCAATTTTCCTAGCAGCATTTGTTGAAGGGTCTGTTTCTTTACCAACATAAGTTCTTGTTGGCTTTATTGAAGGTCAGATGACAATAAATTTGTTACTCTATTTCTGGATTCTCCATTCTATTTCATTGATCTATGTGTCTATTTTTACAGTGGTATCATGCTGTTTTGGTTACTATAGCCTTGTAATATATTTTGAAGTCAGGTAATGCTATGCCTCTAGCTTTGTTCTTTTTGAGCAGGATTGCTTTGTCTATTCAGGCTTTTATTTTTTGGTTCCACATGAATTTTAGGATTGTTTTTCTAATTCTGTGAAAAATATCGTTGGTATTCAATAGGAATTGCATTGAGTCTGTAGATAGCTTTGGGCAATATAGTCATTTTAAGAAAATTAATTCATCCAGTCCATTAGCATGGAATGTGTTTCAATTTCTTTGTGTCATCTTTATTTCTTTCATCAGTGTTTTATAGTTTATTTGTAGAGATGTTTCTCCTTGTTTGTGGAGATATTTCTCCTTATTTCTTAAATGCATTCCAAGGTATTTTATTTCTTGGTAGCTGTTATGTATAAGATTTCCTTCTTGTTTTTATTCTCAGCTAAATTGGTGTATAAAAATGCTGCTGATTATTGCACACTGATTTTGTATCCTGAAACTATGGAATTCATTTATCAAATCTAAAAGAATTTTGGTGAAGTCTTTAGGTTTCTCTAGGTATAAGATCATTTCATCAGCAAAGAGGACAATTTGACTTTCTCTTTTCCAATGTGAATGCCTTTTATTTCTTTGTCTTGCCTGATTTCTCTGGCTAGGACTTCCGGTTCTATGTTAATAGGAATAGTGAAAGCGGCCACCCTTGTTTTTTTCTAGTTTTTAGAGGAAAGGCTTTCAACTTTTCCCTATTCAGTATGATGCTTACTGTGGGCTGGTCATATATGGCCTTTATTATGCTGAGACATGTTCTTTCTATGCCTAGTTGGTGGAGACTTTGTATCATGAAGGGATGTGGAATTTTACCAAATGCGTTTTCTGCATTTATTAAGATGATCATATGGTTTTTGTCCTTCATTCTGTTGATCTAATGTATTATATTTATGATTTGCATGTATTGAACCATTCTTACATTCCTTGGATAAGTACCACTTAATCACTTGATTGTACTGTACCATGTTTTTGATGTGTTGTTAGATTCAGTTTGGTAGGAGGATTTTTGTGTCTATGTTCATCAGAGGCATTGGCCTGTAGTTATTTTTTTTGGTGCTGTTGTATCCTTGCTTGGTTTTGGTATCAAGGTGATGCTGGCCTTATAGAATGAGCTAGGGGAAACTCCCTCCTCTTCAATTTTTTGGAATAGTTTCCAAAGGATTGGTAATAGTTCTTCTTTGTACATTTGGCAGAATTTAGCTGTTAATTCATCTGGTCTTAGGCTTTTCTTTTTTGGGAGACTTTATATTACTGATTCAATCTCACTTCTCGTTATTGGTCTGTTCAGATTTTCTATTTCTTCCTGTTTTGATCCTAAGAGGAAGTATGTTTTTAGAAACTTATCTGTTTCCTTAAGGCTTTCCATTTCGCCAGCATATAGTTGTTCATGGTAGCCTCTGATGATCTTTCGTATTTCTGTGATATCAGTAGCAATATCTCCTTTTTTCTTTCTGATTTTGTCTAGTTGGGTCTTCTATCTTCCTGGTTAGTCTAGTTAGTAGTTACCAATTGTTTTTATATTTTCAAAAGAACAATTTTTCATATCATTGATTCTTTGTATTATTTTTTGGTCTCAACTTCATTTAGTTCTGCTGTGATCCTTGTTCTTTGTTTTCTCCTGCTAATGTTGGGTTTGGTTTATTTTTGCTTTCCTGATTCTTTGAGGTGCATTATTGGATTGCTAATTTGTAATTTTTAAACTTTTTTGATGTAGGCATTTATTGCTATAACCTTCCCTCTTCGCACTACTCTTGCTGTATCCCAATGAAAATGGAAACACAACATGGGATGTTTGTGTTTCCATTTTCATTTGTTTTAAGAAACTTTTTCCATCTTAATTTTTTTCATTGATTCAATGATCATTCAGGAACATGTTGTTTAATTTTCATGTATTTGTATAATTTCCAAAATTTCTTTTGGTACTGATTTCTAGTTTTATTCCATTGTTGTCTGAAAAGACACTTAATATGATTTCAAATTAAAAAAATTCTTTTGAGACATTTCCTGTGGCCTAAAATATAGGATATCCTGAAGAATGTTTCAGGTATTGATGGAAAAAATGCATATTCTGTAGTTATTGGATAGAGTGTTCTGTAAATGTCTGTTAAGGCCATTTGGTCTGAGGTCCAGTTTAAATTCAATGTTTCTTTGTTGATTTCCTGTCTAACTGATCTGTTTAATGCTGAGAGTGGAATGTTGAAATTCCCCACTATTATTGTATTTAAGTTTATCTCTTTCTTTAGATCTAGAATCTTTGCTTTATTAATTTGAGTGTTCCAGTGTTGGATGCATGTATGTTTAGAATTGTTACATATTCTTGCTAGACTGGTTCCTTGATTATTGTATAATGACCTTATTTATCTTTTTAAAATTGTTCTTGAGATAAAGTCTTTTTTATCTAAGTATAGCTACTCTTGGTCACTTTTGATTTCCTTTTGCATATAATAACTTTTTCCATTCCTTTACTTTCAGTTTATATGTATCTTTACTGCTAAGGTGAGTTTCTTATAAACAGTACAAAGTTGGATCATGCTGAAAAAAAATTCAGCCATTCTGGTTCTTTTAAGGGGAGAATTTAATTCATTTATATTCAAGGTTATTATTGATACATGAGACTGTATTTCTTTCATATTGTAAATTGTTTTATATATTGTTTATTCCTTTTTCTCTTATTGTTTGTCCTTTAAGCATTTCCTATAATAGATTTCCTCAGCATTTGCTTGTCTGGGAAAGACTTTACTTTTTCTTTATCTATAAAATATAATTGTGTTGGTTATAGTATTCTTGGCTTCTTGGCTGCCAGTTTTTTTTCTTTCAGAACTTTAAAAATATTATCCCATTCTCTTCTGGTCTGTAAGATTTCTGCTGATAAATCCACGTGAATCTAACGGGGTTTCCTTTATACGTGACTAGGCACTTTTCTCTTGTAGTTTTTAGAATTTGCTCTTTATCATTGACTTTAGACAGTCTGATAACAATGTGCCACGGAGACCATTTTTCATTGTATCTGCCCATCGATCATTGAGCCTCCTGCATCTGAGTGTCTAAATCTCTTGCTAGACTTGGGAATTTTTCATTTATTATTTTGTTAAATTGATTTTCTAATCCTGTTGTTTTCTTTTTGCCTTGAGGATACCAATAATTTGTGTATTTGGTAGTTTTACGTTGTCTCAAATGTCCTGAAGGCTTTGCTCATTCTTTTTTATTATTTTCTTTATTTTTATCTGACAAGGTTATTTCAAAAGACCTATCTTCAGGTTCTGATATTCTTTCTTCTGCCTGACCTATTCCATTGTTGAAGCTTTCAAATATATTTTGTATTTTCTTCAATTATTCGTTCAGTTCTAAAATTTCTATCTGGTCCTTTAAAAAGTCATCTATGTCTTTAGTATAGATCTTACTTATATCCTGAATTGTTTTTCTGATTTCTTTATATTCATCTCAGAACTCTTTTGTATCTCACTGAGCTTCTTTAAAATCAGTATTTTGAATTCTTCATCTGGAATTTTGGTGATGTCTTTTTGATCAAGATCTATTGCTGAGAATTATGTGTTCTTTCAGAGGAGTCACATTTCCCTGCTTTTAATGTTTTCTATATCCTTTTGCTGATTTCTGTGCATCTGTGCTTCGGTTTTTTCTATTTTTGAATTTTCTTGTAGGGGAGGACTTTTTCCTGAAGACATACATATCTGTAGTGTTGGCTGGGTGCATGAAGTAGTGTCTCTGTATGGATTCTTTGGTTGTAAACAGTGTTAGCACTTTCTGTGATTCCCTCAGAGGGTTAGGATGCACTTATTAGTGCAGGTTGTAGTAAAGTTGTGCTGGGGACTTGGAAGTCAGGTGGGCCAGACTTTAGGCCCTTGTGTTGGCAGCAGTGAGCTGAGCATGCCTATCTTTGTGTCCCAGGGTGGTCTATACTGGCACCTGTTTTGGCAGCTAATTCTTAAGTATCCAGGTGGCTTGCCTGAATGGTGGTAATGTAAACGGTGGGGTAGATGGGTAAGAATATTCTCAGGTTCCTGGGCAGCTGGTGTGGTATGGGTAACGGCAGTAGCAGTAGCAGGATGACTCTCTGGGTCTCGAGTGATATAGGTTGGTGTTGGCGGTGGCTGCCGCTCATGGTCACCCCCAACAGCTCCAGATACACTGCTCTCAGACTCTCCTATTTTCTGTGGCATCAGTGCCACAGTATCACTCAGAGGGAGGAAGGGCTCTGACTTTTCATGCAAGACCAAGCACAGAGGTCATGTCATCAATGGGTCACAGTCACCACTTACTGCCTCAGACACATAGCCTTTTGGGTTTCCTGCCCTGGCATCTTGCAGCAGCAGGAGTGGGTATGCAGAGTGGGGAGAGCTCTATGTGAGAGCTCAAGCACAAGGGCCACTCCACTAGTGGAAAGACATATCAACCTTTGCTTGCAAAGCCAAGCTCAGAATTTGTGCCACTGCTGGTGACAGAGTCATTTCTCATTCCCTTACAGGGAGCTCTTGGCCTCTGGAAAGAATGTTGTTTGGTTTACTTCATCCCAGGGGCTGCCTTTCAATGCACTGAACCATCCTTTCCCTGGGGAATAGCATTTCCTGTGGTTTAGAGTATTGAGGACCTTGCAGGATCTTTGGGTTCAGCCAGAGCTCTGCCACTGCAGCCCTCCAGGTGGACAGTGGTGAATATCAGTGGGAAGTCCTGGACTGTGGAGAAATGGGAGCTGTTGCTCTAAAGCAGAATTCAGTCCCATGACAGCTATGCTCCCCAAATGATGCTCTGTTGCAGCTATTCGGGTCTGTGTGGGTGTGACCCTGTAAGAGTTTCCTGTCTGGTGGAATGCCCTTGTAGGGTCTCCAAATCACCAGCCACCTTAGTGTCAAGTTTTGTGTGGGTAGAGAAGCTCTTCTACATTTAGATTGAAGCAGTCTGTGGCCAGGATGTGGACCTCCAAAGCTCTCACTTACATTTTTGTTGCAATTCTGAGGCCCTTGGGGGTCCCAGCTGATGTTGGCTAAGCCTGCCTACTTGCATTCTTTGACTTCTATGCTTCAGGTGTTTTCTGTGAGTTCTTTCTTAGACTCTAGGTTCTCTCCTTGATATTCTCTTCAAGGTATGATTGGGTACTCATAATGTTTGCTCTTCTTTCTGGACAGAGTGGGTGTATGATGTCTTGAGTGTGCTATCTTGAATCTTTTTTTGGACACTCAGTTTTCATGTGACTAATTCTAAATATTTATGCTGACATTTATGATTTTAATTTAAAATTTTCTAGAGTTCTCTTCTGAGGAGAATATAGTCCAGATGGATTCTGTGACTTGCCAATTGTGCTCTGTTCTCTCTACTCCATTACTCTGTCCAGACAGGCTTCCTTGACATCTGCTCTCCCAGCACCAGGACATCCTCTTTTATTTCACTTTCCGTGAGTGTTGCCATTGTCCATTTGAGCATCAGCTCCCTTCACTGGATTGGGAGCTCCTTGAAGTCAGGAACCATGCTATACTTGTACTCCTATTGCCTTGCACAGAGCCTATTGTTTAATTCAGCAAGCATTTATTTAGCATCACTAACAAGACAGAGACTCAGGCTTGCAGAACTTCTGCAGTCTTTCGAGGGGAAAAAAGATACAGTTGCCTTAAGATGCAAGAAATTCCATGGGAGAGATGCAGACTGTTCTTGGAGGGGCACCCTAGGGAAGGTTTCCTTTGGGAGAGATAACTATTTTGAGACCTGAAAAATGAACAGGAGTCAGTGGAAAGGGACATGTAGCAGATTTTGCAGAATAAATATGCACTGGAAGAATTCATATGTTCCTGGTAGAAATAGAAATTCTATTATCTTATTTTCATGGAGGTATTTATTTTTTTATTGGAAGCAGTTTCTTTTTTATTTTGTTTTAGATTCAGAGTGCACATGTGCAGGTTTATTACATGGGCATATTGCATGATGCTGAGGTTTGGGCTTTTAGTGAATTCATTAACCAAATAGTGAACATAGCACTTAGGCACTTAGAACATAGGTCATTTTCAGCCCTCACTCCCTCCCACCTGCCCCTCTCATGAAGTCCCCAGGTGTTTATTATTCTACCTCCTATGTCCATGTGTACCCATTGTTTAGCCCCCACTCATAAGTGAAAACGTGGTATTTGATTTTCTGATTTTGAGTTATTTCACTTTGAATAAAAGCCTCCAGCTTCATCCATGTTTCTGTGAAAGACATGATTTTACTCATTTTTATGGCTGCATAGTATGCCATGGTATATATTAAACACATTTTCTTTTTTTTTGAATTGTACTTTAAGTTCTGGGGTACATGTGTAGAACATGCAGGTTTGTTACATAGATATGTAAGTGCCATGGTAGTTGGCTGCATCCATCACCCCTTCATCTACATTAGGTATTTCTCCTAATGCTATCCCTCCCCTAGCCCCAGACTCCCCAAAAGGCCCTAGTGTGTGATGTTCCCCTCCCTGTGTCCATGGAAACACATTTTCTTTATCCAATCAGTTGTTGATGGACACTCAGCTTGATTCCATGTCTTTGCTATTGTAAATGGTGCTGTGATAAACATATGACTAAAGTGTCTTTATGATAAAATGGTTTCTTTTCCTTTGGGTAGATACACAGTAATGGGATTGTGGGGTTGAATAGTAGTTCTATTTTTAGTTATTTGAATAATCCTCATACTGTTTTCCATAGAAATTTTACTAATTTACATTCCTGCTGACAGTATATAAGCAAGCATTCCATTTTCTCCACATTTTCCCCAAATCTGTCAATGTTGAGTTTTTAATAACAGCAGGGCAGTAACCATCCTGGGTGCACAACCAGTATGGTGCCCAACATCTCAATTCAGGCCTGAGGGAAGTACAGGCGCCCTTGTGCATGATGGACACCTGGTTCTATGTCCCTGTGAAGTTCTCAGATCACCACCAACAGTTTTGCCCAGGGTTGCAAAAGTAGTGGGGCTTCCCAACACTTCAGGGGGCAGCAGATTGTTGCAGGGGTGAGGACATCAGAGAAGTCCCCCCATCCTCCTACCCTTTCCATGGGGCTTCAAGTTCCTTGGGGGTCCATCTCTGCCAAATTCTTACTGCTTTCCTTTTCTGCTCCCCAGCTTCTTCCTGCAGGCACTCCAACAGGGCCTCACTTTCTTCCATCAGAGTTTTCTATTCAGATAATTCCATTCACTTGTAACTTTAATCCCTCTGAGAAGAACTGGCATCTGATGTTGCTAATCAGCCATGTTGGGAGAAAAAAAGCAACTTCTTTTAGTCGTTAAAATTCCTGAATTCATTTTTGAGGCACATGAAGATTTTGGAGACACAATTAAAAAGTTTACAATAACACACATTTTATTGCCTTTGTATTCTTATTGCTATAATTACTAGGATTCATTTCCAAATTTTTATCAATACTTTTTTTGGGGTATTTTCTGCTTAAATAACTTTTATAACATTTGAAATTAAAAATGTTTGCATATGAACTTTACAAAACAGTGAAATATTTACATCTGGCATATGTCTGCATTAAAGTAAATTTTATTTAAGATAATTTGTTTTATACTGATTTTAATCACTACTATAATGGTCAATACATTTTCAAAGCTCTTTTGCATATATTATTTCATTCCATATATTAAATTCACAACATTTTCAAATAGTATCAGTCATGATCACTCTTCATACAGCCATGCAAAGTAGCCAATACCAGCATTGTCCCTTTCTAAATAGCCCTGGCTGGACAGGGAAGAATAAACTGAGTCAGAAAGATGACACATCGTTAGTCTGGTCACAGAATAGTATTATGTAAGGCATTTAGCTGTTTTTGAATTACTAAACATTTATTCATTTTGTTTCTTGTGTAAATCTGGCAGATGTCTTTATTTACTGGGTAAGTGCTTCATTGCAAGGAACCTTGTGAATTCCTCTTGGTTATCTCACATAATAAATTATTTGTGCTTAAAGAAATAATAATTTATGCTTTACTTTACTGAACACATAATGCCTAGGGCATAAGGGCTGTCTGATATGAGTTTTGGTTTTGAGTCCCTGGCACTTTGATATTCATTTGCAGAGATAGTTCAAAATATTTAAATTATATGGCTATTACTTTTCTAATGTCATATGCAAGTGCAGAATGTTTGCACACACCATGCTTTGTCATTGGTGGTGTCTTTTACATTTTCTTGGCCCACGTTCCAATTCTTCAATGTCTTGAAAGTTACTGCATAGGAGCAGGTAAGAGGTGACCTCAATCAGAGCTGGACTTCTTTTCTAATACTAAGATAGGAATCTGTTGTTAACCAGTGATTTTCTATAAACGTAGCATAAAAAAATCATCGTGTGGTTGACTCTAATTTGGGATTAAAAATGACCAGATCAAGTGGTTAGAATACAATGCATTGAATTTAACTGTAGTAGTTCTTTTTGTCCTGTAAAGTCATTAGAAGGTTAGAATACCGTAACACCATCTCTTTTTTCTAGAGCTCACTCCTTTAGCTACTAAACCTAACGGTTGATGCAGCTATGAGCAAGACAGTCAGCCAAAAGAACCAACAACAAACCAAAAAACTTTTAAGAAGCAAATACAGATGCCACGATGTCATGGCACTGTATTTCACATATTAAAGACAAAGATAATACCTCATTGCCTCATGTAATTTCAATGACAGTTCATTTGGTTTTCTAGCCTATTAGGATTTGAAATTGGAATATTAATTTGACTACTAGACAAAGGAATATTGATAGTATTAAATAGCTATAGCTGAAAACATGAAGAGATAAAAATAAATAATATCAAGTACAAGAAATACTTTCACTTGTGTGGAAAACTTATTCACTTTTGGTGCCAGATAGACAGGGGGTCATTATATTTCATAAAATAGCGAGGGTCTGCATATGAGGGCTGAAATTTTCCCCACTCCCTTAAGTGCTTAAAAATAATATTGATGAGCCCAAATTTGGAGGCTTTATTTTCTGAGTGTTTCTATAAAAGAAAAGAGAGACCATAATAGCTGTTCCCTTTTAAATCATTTGCCCTTTCATTTGTTTTATGTTATTTTTCATGAAAATTTTGATATATCTTGTCTCTCTGCCCTTTTCTCTTCAGAGAGCCATTTAATGTCTGTCAAATGTCATGTTACATGTTATAATAACACCACATGGTTATATATAATACCACAAAATATATGGGTATGACAGCTAGTCATAACCATGCCAATGATGATGATCAGATTCTATCATGCATTTTTAAAACTCTATATGACATTTACATCATAGGCTACTTCTGTGCTCATCTCTGTAGTGGTAATTTTTAAAATCATCTTTTTTTTATAATACAAAGCAAAAATTATGTTTGATAAACTCAAAGATACATTTTTTTCAATCTCAATTTTTTTGTATTAAACATTTGTAGTCATTGCATAAATTTTAGGCCATCTGAAACAAATTATTTGTGAATATAAGGTAATGATTCCCAAGTATGTAATTTTAGAAAATTTGCCAGAAAGAATTTAGAAAGGAAGAACAAATCTATTATTTTATGGAGGAGTAAATCAAAACAAGACTACACTACATATGTTAAACTAGGAAATATTGAACAAAATGAAAAATATCTATGAAGGAAGAAATAGAAGAAAAAGTTGTACCTGGAAAAAATGAAAAAGTAGAGGAATTTTAAAAAGCTTTTCATTTTAATGACCCGATAACAGGGGAGAAAGTGAAGTCATGTGTGAGTTGATTTGCTGTAGTCACATGAGAACCACATTTAGTTTCAGACCTGCTGCCTTTGGATCTGTGGAACGACCTTAGGAGGAATCCTAAGTGACTAAATTTCATGCAACAATCATTATTGTGGGCATTTTCAGTGGATGCCCCTCTGTCTTTCTAGACTTTTATATTTTTAACAACTTTTACATTTTTCATGTGTTTCATAAAAAAACTTATAATAAAGATTTTACCCAATCATAACAGAAAGCCTTAAACAGAGCTGAAATATCTCAATCATTTTCTTTTGATGTCTCTTAGAAATTAGGTAAATTAAAGCCACTCATAATGTTAGACTAGAAGAGATTAAAATGGAGGAAACAAAATGCTTAATATTCGAAGCATGACCCAAATACTCACCACAAAGAGATTTGACAGAAAAGGCTTTTGCTGAACTCTGTGGAGAACTATAATTGAGACAAAAAGGCCCAATAAATAAATAAAGTAAAAAAATAAAACCTCAAACTAAGCTAACCAAATATAAATTCAGTGATTACCTAACTTATACTTCATGTCATTTTGTTTCATGGTAAAGCAATGGCTAATTAGAATTTTTAAATAAAACTGTGTAAAACTGTGTAACTTTTTTTTTTTTTTTACTTTACCTCTTCTTCGTCAGGTATCTGCAAATACTATTCATGTCAATTGTCTCAGAGAAAAGTATAGACTAATTAAAATGCTAATCTTTAGTAAACACATAAGTACTTGCATGAAAATTAAACACTTGTGTCGCTAATTCATGAATACGTGCTCAGACATCAGGAACACTGCAACTAGTGTGGACTTCAGTCTTGGGCTTAACAGCCTCGTCTACATGTCAAATCCACTTCAGGGCTGAGAGTATCTACCATTGAAATCACCCAGTGTGCCTGCTCTCAAGATTATCTAAGGAGAAAAGAAAAGTGATGTGCACTTTGAGAAGATTATTTAAAGCCTGCAGATTCATTAGGGGAGAACTTAATTGTGATCGAATCTATAATCCTTTCAGTTCATCCCATAAATAATAACAGTCTGAACTCTATTGAATCACATGGCCTCTTTCGTACAAACCTATAGAAGAAAGTCCTCAAAATTGAATAGATGGAATTGAATGGACCTGGGAAGTGGGAACTAGAATTTGATGGACAGCCTTTCACCTCTAGGTTATTGGTTTGTATCTGACCCAGGTGATGAAAAGTCGTTGTTCTACAATGGCTGTTTAGTAGGTTTCTGTGTAATGAGCTGTTGGCTTCAGTCCATTCCTCAGTAGACAGGTGTCTGATCACATTCCCAAATCACCACTCCACTTGTCAGTCACATCTGAGGTCAAGGGCTAAATAGGAACTGAGGCTGAAATACTTTCTCATTCTGATGAGTACAGGCCTTCCTTTGTTGGTTGACTTAGTTGGAAAACAAAAACTGCCATAGTCACTGTTCATGCTCTGCCTATATTCTATGTAAGAAGATTTTATTATTTAGGACTTCTATCATAATGAAAAATTATTAGGTTCTTCAAAGTTCATGTTTTTATTGTTACATGTCATAGAAAGAGAGATGCCTAAATACCGTCTGGGTCCCAAAGGACATTAAAATTTAAATTTATTAATCTAACTGTAAGAGAAATATATCATACTGAGAAAGCATTGGCATCTGAGTTTAATTCACTGACACAGAAGAATTGTAATGTAGATTCCAAATTCTCAGTAAAAAAAACTGGCAGTTAGAAGATAGCCAGCAGCCGAACATTATATGATGTTTTTGGCTGGAAGAACAGCTGTCTTTGAGGTGGGAATTAGAAGAAGACATGTAGAAAAGTCTCTATTTAATGCCTTTTGAGATTTATAAAGTGGGCATAAGCTGCTTTATTTTAAACTTGGTTTAAATAATTTTGTTTCTATATTGTCCACCATTATACAAATATGGATTTATATTTATTAGCATTTCTGAAAAGGTTTGTTGCTTAGAGTGATAGGTCAAATCCAGAAGCCAGAGAACTCAGATGTTTTAACCCTAAACATTTGTGAGGGTTTTCTGCCACTGATATATGATGTCATTTTTCATATAAATTGACTGGATGTTTCACACAACGATACATTTTAATTAAGAGTTATGCAGCTCTTATTCACTGGCTTCTGTAGATCTGGTCTTTTCACTTAAGAAAAATAGTACCAACTTGGGTCATCTTATTTTCTGTCCTGGTGGGGTTTATTGTTAAATATATTTCTAACTTATTAAAAGTAACTGGATTGAATGACAAACTTTAAATCAATCTTAATTATCATGTGTCTTCTAGCTCATTTTTAAGCTTGAATCTTTCTATGTGATTAAAAATTACTAGCTAGCTCATTACACTGTCTCTTTTACTCACAGATCTAATAGCAAATGTTCTACTGCTATAGTCCTTAGAAACTGAAAAAATGACAAAATACTAAGAACCCTAAGGTTTGATATGAAACTAAGGGCTCTATTATTTTTTGAGAGATATATTTTCATAACTTTGCCCAGTTTTCTTGTCTCATTTTTATATTTATTTCTTTTAGGCCCATTGAGAAAATGATGCATTTGTTCAAGTTTTTGAAAAAACAAGTGGTTAAAACACTTGTTATTGGTAAAAACAAGTGGCACAATTTCCATGCAACTACCTGCAGACAAATATCAATTGGTGTTTTCTCTATGTCCTCATAATATTTATGTAATTTGCAAACTTGATGGATAGAAATTTGACTTGAACCATGACAATACCCAAATGGTTAATTTTTTATTCCTTGGAAAATGAGCTTTATTAATGTAAATAGGTACTGAACTTTTTGAAACTTCAGAAATACCGTTAAGTATTTATTGACTACCAACCAGGTAAGAACAACTGAGGGCCAAGAGTCAGAAAAAACATATTAGTAATTTTACTCTTAAGTAGTCAGTGTTGATATGCTTTGGCTCTGTGTCCCCACCCAAACCTCATCTTGAGTTGTAGTTCCCATGTGTTGAGGGACGGAGGTAACTGGATCGTGGGGGCAGTTTCACCTATGCTAGTCTCGCAAGAGTGAGTGAGTTCTCATGAGATCTGATGGTTTTATAAATGTTTGACAGTTCCTCCTTCACTAGCTTTCTTTCCTGCCAATTTGTGAAGAAGGTTCTTGCTTCCCCTTCTGCTACGATTGTAAGTTTCCTGAGGACTCCTCAGCCATGTGGAACTGTGATTCAATTAAACTTCTTTCCTTTATAAATTACCCAGTTTTGGGTATTTCTTTAGAGCAGTGTGGAAATGGACTAATAAAAGGTTATTTGCATTATATTCCCCATTCTTTAGTGAGATTGTAAGAATAAAATGAGTACCCCTTTGTATTGGGTGGGAGGTTCTTGAAGCAAGAGGTAGATCATTTTGTCTTTAGCAACTCCTGCTAGACTTGAGGGCTTGTTTTCTAAACCCTGGCACACAGAGAATCAAATCTCATGTTATCCATATTTAACCTGTTTATACTTATTGCTCTTGTCAGTATTTATTCTGATCAGTGAACACCTGTCTGATTTGGAAGGGTTTAATTCTTAGCGCTTTTCTCATAGTTGTCAAATGATGCTTACTGGAGTCAACACAGTTTCAGGCCAGCAATGCAGGATGTTAATGATAGAGTGTGCTAAGCACTGCCGCCAAATTTCTAGTGCCCCGTTAAGATTTGTCTTCCTATCCTATATCAGATGCTCTACCTAAAGATGTTAATCTTTAGGTGGAGTAAGGAAGTTGAGTTCACATTCCCCCAGTTTTACTTAAGAATCATGTTGGATACCAGTAGTATTAAGTAACTGTGTGTAAGGTGAAGGCTTTGGGCGGGTGATAGAGGCAGCTTGTGGTAGCCCCTTTCCCCCTGCTCAGAGTAAGTGCTGCTTATTAACAGCAGATGGGTGCTGCAATGGAGGATTTGTGTGGGAGCCTACACCATTTCAAAGGTGTGGCACGTGTGTGTGCTTATGTGCATGTGTGTGTGCATGCACATGGTGTTTTAAACACAACTGTATTCAGTTAATCACATTGGTGGGAAACAAGTCTTGTGGTGGCATTGGTAGGTGGTTTGCAGCAAGTTATTCAGTCTGGCAACTATTGCAAATTAGGGCCTTATTCAGGAAGGGATATCAGTTTAAGAGTATACAGAACACACTTAGTTAATTCAGACCTTCTTTGAATGGGGTACATTTTCTTAGAAGCAGCCATAGAGATAAATGCATCACGTGAACCTCGGAACCGAACTGCTGAATGAAGATATTGGAGGACTGGAGCTATTCATTCCCATTTACAGAATCCAAATTGCCAAAAAGTCATGGGAAGGCAGGAAAGAGACTTCTTGTTTTTTAAAATGCTCCCTGGCATTTATCTGCCTGCGTCATCCAATGTAGTATCTCATTCTGCTGCTGCCACCCGGAGTCCCATTCACTGGTTTGTTTAACCTCAAAGTGGGAAAGTAACTAACACAAATACATTCATTGTCCATGCTCTAATAGAATTAAGGTTCCCAATACACTGCTTGCATGTGAATGAGGTTTGTAACACACTGGCTTTTATGGTCACACCCTTTTCCCTTGATGGTTCTTAAGAATGGCAGAAGCAGGAGACCAGAAATTTTGTAAGCTCATAAATATGAAGCACACTGTGTTTAAATAATGCCAGGGTGGTGATACAAATGGACCAAGGCCAGGAGGCTCAAAGTTAAAGCTAACAATTCATCCTTACATCACTCTGAATAAGAAGGGAGGAGAAAGGGGCACTGTGTTAGTTATGGTTGTGCTGCCAGCAGACTGGGATAGCTCTAATGGGCCAGTGTGGCACAGAGCTTTGAATTGCACAGTGTTTTCCCAGAAGACAGGAAATAGGTCTATTCTGCTTCAGAAAGGCCAGCTCAATAAATTGGGGAATTACATAATATTGTTTATTTCAAACTGTACATTATCAACTTGACTGTAAGCATTTAGAAATAAATCTATATCTAGTGTCTTGCCAGTTGGTGGCAAAGACTAGTACAGGACATTTAAAACAGAAGCAGTTATTAAGGGACTGTGTGGGCAGGACTGTGGCAGTTTTCTCTAGTGATTTTTCCTACCCTGCTGTTAAGCTGCTGTTGCCTTCTATTCCCTCCACCTGCAATAATGAAAAGAACCGGAGCATAGTCTTGGAAGTACCATCGTCAAGTTGACCAAAGTACAAGCTGTTTGTCATTCAGGGGTGGACTCACTGCTCAGAAACAAAGTGCCACATTTTGATGATTTTTTTCTCTCTCTCTTCCTTTGTTTTGTTATCCTGGAGTTTGCCATTTGGTTATCTGGTAACTATCTTCAAGATCTGAAGTTTACTCTTATCTTTCGCCAAAGTGAAGCTGGCCATGTACTTTTGATGATTATCGTGCATTACATTTGTGGTGGTAAGAAGCAAACATTTATCTTTTTTTTTTAACACTAAGGTGAGAGGAAGATGAATGTTCTTTAACAATTACTGAACAAGTAACTTTCTAAAATACAGTCAATCACTTTTAAAAATTAATATAACAAATTACATGTCATTTTCTGCTTGATGTGTAATTGCAATTGATTTGTCTTGTTCTTGATATATGCATTTTATTTTCGTAGTCTTTACCTCCATATTTTATATAAACTAAATTTCTTATAACTCCACATTGCATGTGCTGTTTTAGCTGATTTTTCTTTCTTCTACAATGGATTTCAGTGCCAATCCAGATTCTTCAATGCCTTAGGTAATGCATGGTTGCAGGCAATGCTCCTTTGGCAGCCACCTTAGTCCTTTTGGGCACTAGATTGTCTTCCGAACCAATTAAACCTGAAGAATGACTGAATCCTTGAATGTCTGTACTCCAAAGGCAGTACACATAGAGATATCCTGTTGGAAGTGTATTCTTTTTCCCAGGCAGGTTTTAAAATATAGTAATAGTAATGACAACACTACTACTGCTGCTACCACAACCAGATAATAGTAGTTTACTCAGTTCTCCCTATGTGTTGGACACCGTGCTAAGTGCTCTTTGTGTGTTATCTTATTTAACCTTTATAAAAAAAACTCTGTGGAATGGGTCCTATTACTAATCTCATTGTATCAGTTAGAAATGCTTATAGCTGCAAATAACTAAGAGCTTAACTTAGAATAGCTTAAACATAGGTGCTTTTTTTTTCTTCATAAAAGCAGTTTTGAGATAGGGAATTTTGGATAGTTATTCTGTGGCTAAATGATGTCAGGGCCAGTATATTTGGGATTCTCCAGGCCTTTCTCTCTAATTGCAAGATGATTGCCACAATTTAAGACATCTCTTCTACATTCAAAACAAGAAGATAGAGAAAGAGGTAGAGCCACCTACCTCTGTCTTTTCTACAGGCAGCAAAGGTTTCCTCAGTGTTTCCCACCAGAGATATATGTCACTAGCCATAATGATTCCATATGAACAACATTATATCCTAACTGGAAAGGATTCTGGAAAGTAAGTGGCTAACTCTTTTACCTTCTGTGTGAAAGGAACATGACATTGGGGTATCCAAAGTATTTGTTCCTCTTACTTAGAGATAAGGAGAGCAGGGAGCAGATAGGCTAATAGCCTAATTTTAAGGAGCAGGCAAGTGGCAGTGCCAGGGCTTGAACTCAGGCTGTGTGCTTCCAGAGCCCACATTCTTAATCAGGATTACACATAATTTTCTCCATTCTTTAGTTCATATTTTCCCCTTCTGGAGAGGTGGAAACCAGAAGAAATACTTAAATAAAATAGTTCTCATCTAATTTGAATCTGCAGGACTGTTTCAGTATCAGTTTAATTTATGCAGCCCTCATTTGCCACCATATTGCTAAAGATGGAAATCTCCAAAGGATGTTATCTAACTGTATTTAAACAGGCTATCATCCTGTCATTTAATGTGTTACTGGAGAATCTCACCACTTATGGACAAATACTGTTATTCTAACAGCTTTAATTTCTCTTATTTTTTACCCGGCAAACTGAGCATGCCCAAGTATGGTTTGCAACCTGTAATTAGGACACAAACTGTCTTATTGCCAAGCAATTCTTCCTTCCTCTCACCACAAACTCAGAAATAGTTTTCTGTTGCAGATAATTGTCAGAGATATTAGTATATTTTTTCTTAATTAAAAAAAAACAGCATTAGAGCTTCCTCTTACTTTCAAGATCCCTTGGTTATGAATTTGTGAGTTGTTTATTTGATTAGCAGTTAGCTGTAATTACAGACATTTTGGGGATATCTGCATATCTTTCCAAAATGTAAGGAAGCTGGAAGATACACAGGGGTCCACTTGCTAAAAAGTAAAGCAACAGGGAAGGGCTTTTTCCAATTTTCATTGCTATTCTTTTCCCTGGCAGTTGCTAGTGAATACAGCAGGTATAATACCTAGCAATACCACATACATTATACTCTGGTTTTATTTGGTTCATAATAAAGGTGATGCATTCCAATTCCAAAATGGATGAGACTTACATAGAGTCTAAAAAAAAATCTGACAACTTTACACTGCAAATGTCCTAGAATATGTAAACATAAAATATGTAATCTATCTTTGATTTGTGCCATAATGCTCCTTTGCTTTGAAATCATGGCTGTATTACCAAACTGACAGTTTTAATGGAAAAAGTGGCTTTCAAAAAGCTGCTGTTGAAAACACACTGCATAATTCTCCAAGTTGTGAATATTTTACTACCAACATATGCAAGAAGGCAGTGAAAACACACTGGCATTTTACTCCCTGCGAGCTGGAATGGGAAAAATTCACTGGTGTTAAAACTGCATATTTGTAATATATAAAAATTTATAAATGCCTATGAATGTACACTGTTGTTATTGGCATGGAACATTACTTCATAGAGTCATTTGGAAGATAATAAATGTATATATTTTCTTTTTTTATTATACTTTAAGTTCTGGGTACATGTGCAGATCGTGCAGGTTTGTTACATATGTATACATGTGTCATGATAATGGTTTGCTGCATCCATTGCACCATCATCCACATTAGGTATTTCTCCTAATGCTATCCCTCCCCAATCCCCCCATTCGCTGTTATTCCTCCCCTAGCCCCTCACCCCTCAGGCCCCGGTGTGTGATGTTCCCCTCCCTGGGTCCATGTGTTCTCATTGTTCAACAACCAGTTATGAGTGAGAACATGTGGTGTTTGGCTTTCTGTTCTTGTGTCAGTTTGCAGAGAATGATGGTTTCCAGTTGCATCCATGTTTCTGCAAAGGACATGAGCTCATCTTTTTTATGGTTGCATAGTATTCCATGGTGTATATGTGCCACATTTTCTTTATCCAATCCAACACTGATGGGTATTTGTGTTGGTTCCAAGTCTTTGCTATCATGAACAGTGCTGCAATAAACATACGTGTACATGAGTCTTTATAATAGAATGATTTATAATCCTTTGGGTATATACCCAGTAATGGGATTGCTGGGTCAAATGGTATTTCCATTTCTAGGTCCTTGAGAATTGCCACACTGTCTTCCACAATGGTTGAATTAATTTACACTCCCACCAACAGTGTAAAAGCATCCCTATTTTGCCACATCCTCTCTAGCATCTGTTGTCTCCTGATCTACGGAGAACTTAAACAAATTTACAAGAAAAAACAAACAACCCCATCAAAAAGTGGGCAAAGGATATGAACAGTCACTTTTCAAAAGAAGACATTTATGTAGCCAACAAACATATGAATAAAAGTTCATCATTACTGGTCATTAGAGAAATACAAATCAAAACCGCATTGAGATACCACCTCACGCCAGTTAGAATGGCAGTCACTAAATGTATGTATTTTCATTTGCAATTCAGCAAACGTCTATCAGGGGCCCACTGTATGTCAGGCACTGTACTAGGCTCAATACAAAGATGAACAGGGAAAATCCCTCACAACTGCTGTCAGTGAATTCAGTCTAGTGGAGGTGTGTCATGTCGAAAGCTCTGTTTGAATGCTGTGGAGGCATATGGGGAAGGCTGGAGCTTATGTGCAGGGAAATGAAGTTTGAAATTCCTTGAGTTTCTTACAGCCCGTGGAGGGTATGTTTGGGTCAGAGAACAGTCGATAGCCCTGTTTGGTGTGTACCAGCTGGTAGACCCTTCCCTTCAGTGGCTTTTGAGGCCAAGACAGTCTTAGTTGGGGGACTGAAAGGTAACAATTTTCCCATCAGGTGTCAAGTCTGAGCCTCAGTGCTAGCTCTTTATAGAAGTGATGAGAAATGCCATCTCCCTACACCTGGAGACTGGGAACCCTGGTTCCTTAGAAAGTCAAGATAGGGTACACCCCATCTTTCTGAAGGGAACGATTGGTTCTGCTTCCCCCTAAATCACTGGCAGGCCACATAGGATAAACATTAATTGAATCTTGGATAAAAGAGTAAAAAAAGGAAGCTACAAATGACATTCTGAGGATAATCTGGGATATTTAAATATGGGCTCTATGGTAGATGACATTATTTAATTTTAAATTTCTTGGGTGTGATAATTGTATTGTTGCTGATAGGAGACTGTTGAGGTACTTAGGGTAAGTTTGTCATGATACTGGCAACTGATTTTGAGATGATTCAGGAAAAAATGTTTGTGTATATATATGTGTGTGTGTGTGTCTGTGTGTGTGTGTGTGTGTGCATGCACTTGTGTGGAGAGAGAGAGATTAAACAAGTATGCCAAACTAATAACAAGTTAGTGAATTTAGGTGAAGGAAATGTATTCTTTTCTTCATATGGCTTTCTCCCTGCATCTCTGTGTGTCATCTCGTTTTTAAAGTTTTATATTATTTTAATTGCCATATAATAACTTCATGTATTTATAAGATACAATTTAATGTTTTGAAACATGCATACATAATGATCAAATCAAGGCAATTAACCTCAAATATTTATCATTTCTTTGTGGTGAGAACATTCAAAATAATCTCTTCTGGTTATTTTGAAATATGTAATACATTATGGTTAGATATAGTCAGCCTACTGTGCAATAGAACATCAGAATTTATTTCTCCACCAACTAAACTTTTCTTCTCCTTTCATCTTGCCTTGTCTTCTCAGCCTCTGGTCACCACAATTCTACTGTACTTCTATGAGTAACTTTTTTGGATTCTACATTATTGAGACCATGTGGTACTTGTCTGTCTGTGCCTGGCTTACTTCACTTACTGAATGTCTTCCAGGTTCATCTATGTTCTTTAAAATGACAGGATATTCTTTTTCTTAATTGCCGAATAATAATCTTTAGTGTATATATTTTATATTTCCTTTTTCCATTTATTGCTTATATTTTAGTTGACTTGATATCTTCACTATTATAAATAATGCTGCAATAAACACCAGAATCCATGTATCTCTTTAATGTACTGACTTTATTTCCTTCAGATATATACCAAGTAGTGGGATTTCTTGATCATATAGTGGCTTTATTTTTAATTTTTTGAGACACTTGCATATTGTTTTCTATAATGGCTGTACTAATTTACAATTATATCAACAGTATAATTGTAAATTAGTACAATAAGGGTCTCTTTTTCTCTACATTTTCACCAACACTTGTCACCTTTTGTCTTTTTGATAATAGCCATTCTAACTGGAGGAAGGTGTATTTCATTGTGGTTTTAATTTGCTTTTCCCTGATGGTTAGTGATGTTGAGCATTTTAAAATATATTTGTTGGCCAGTGTCCAAACAGACCTTGTTTTGGAAATGTCTATTCAGGTAGTTTCCTCATTTTTTAATCAGATTATTTTTTGTTGTTGTTTTGCTATTGTTTGAGTACCTTATATATTCTTAACATTAACCTCTTGTCAGATGTATAGTTTGCAATTATTCTTTCCAATTTTTAACAAAGTATACAAAAACATAAATTGGGGAGAGGACAACTTTATTCAATAAATGGTGCTGGGAAAAGGCAAGCCATATGTAGAAGAATGAAAGTGGATCCCCAACTCTCACCTTATACAAAAATTAACTCAAGATGGATCAAAGGCTAAAATCTAAGACCTGAAACCATAAAAATTCTTGAAGATAACTTAAAAAAATAAACAACTCTTCTGGACATTGGCTTAGGAAAATAATTCATGACTAAGACTCTAAAAACAAATGCAACAAATACAAAAATCAATAAATGGAACATAATTAAAATAAAAACCTTCTGCATAGCAACAATAATAATAATAATCAGCAGAGTAAACAGACAACCCACAGAGTGGGAGAAAATCTTCGCAAACTGTGCATCTGACAAAGGACTGGTATCCAGAATCTACAAGGAACTCAAACAGATCAGTAAGAGAAAACAAACGATCCCATCAAAAAGCGGCCAAAGAACATGAATAGACAATTTACAAAAAAACATATGCAAACAGCCAACAAATATATGAAAAAATGCTCAATATCACCAATCATCAGGGAAATGCAAATTAAGACCACAAAGAGATACTACCTTATTCCTGCAAGAATGGCCATAAGTAAAAGGTCAAAATATAATAGATGTTGGCATGAATGTGGTGAATAGGGAACACTTTTACACTGTTGATGGGAATGTAAATTAATACAACCATTATTGAAAACAGTGTGAAGATTCCTGAAAGAACTAAAAGTGAACTATCTGATTCAGCAGTCCTACTACTGGGTATCTACTCAAAGGAAAAGATGTCATTATATGAAAAAGACACATGCACACGCATGTTTATAGCAGCACAATTTGCAAATGTAAAGATATGGAACCAACCTAAATGCACAATGAGCAATAAGTGGATAAAGAAAATGTGGTATACATACACCATGTAATACTACTCAGCCATAAAAAGGAAGGAACAAAACAATGTCTTTTGTAGAAACCTGGATGAAGCTGGAGACCATTACTTCAAGTGAAGTAACTCAGGAATGGAAAACCAAATATGATTTTTCTCACTTATAAGTGGGAGCTAAGCTGTGAGGATGCAAAGGCATAAGAATGATATAATAAACTTTGGGGACTTGAGGACAATGTTGGGAGGGGATGAGGGGTAAAAGACCACATGTTGAGTACAGTGTACACTGCCTGGGTGGCGGGTGCACTAAAATCTCAAGAATCACCATTAAATAACTTATTCATGTATCAAAAACCCACCTGTATCCCACAAATTATTGAAAAACATGAGGTGGGGATCTAATCCACTATGAGTTGTGTCCTTATAAGAAGAATAAAAGACAGCAGGTATGCACACACAGAGGAAAGGCTGTGTGAAGACAGAGCAGGAAGGTGGCCATCACCAAAGCCAAGAAATGAGGCATCAGTAGAAACTAAGCCTGCTGACACCTTGAACTTGGGCTTTCAGCCTCCAGAACCGTGAGAAAAGAAATTCCTATTGTTTAAGCTACCTAGTCTGTGATATATTGTTAGGGCAGTCCAAGCGGACTAAAACAGGAAAAGATTGAAATGAATTAACATGCTTATTGACAAGAACTGCTGCCTGTTCCCCAATATTTGTTCTCCTTTTCCTTTCCTTTCTAAGTGGTAGAACACTGATCATTAACTAGATGCATGGTTTGCTGGAATAAAGATATGTTTTCCAGCCTCCCTTGTGGCTGAATATAGACATATTATTAAGTTCTGGCTAATGGAATATAAACAGAATTTGTATAAACCTTTTAGAAAATGTTTTTAAAGAGAGAGAGTGTAACTCTTTCCTACTCCACTGCCCCCTTTTTTTCTTTCTTACTGACTGGAATGCAGTCATGATGGCTAGAACTTAAGCAGCCATCTTAGATCATGAGGTAGAAGACATATATTGAGGTGTCAAGTTCCTAGGTCTTTGATTATGGAGTCTTTCAAGGAGCCTGGACTGTTTATTTACAGATTTTGTTTATTTGAGAGAGGGAGAAAAAACAATCTCTCTTTTTTCAGTTAAGTTATATTTTGGGTTTTATGTCATTTATTGCTAAACCTACTTCTAATTATTTAGCTAACTACTCCCATGTAATTTTCACCTCTATGTTCTTGATCTACTCTTCTGAATAACATAGTACAGAACAGGTCTAATTACATTTCCACATGACAAGCATAATGCCCAAAGACTAATACCCTGTCCTCCCTAGATCTGTAAACTAAATTTAGTTGGCTCACCATAACAGTGGATTAAATCAACCTTAGGTTGAAAATATTTGGAAAACAACACAATAAAAATAACAATACAAAATAAAATGATACAAATAAAAACAATACAGTGTAACAATTATTTACATAGTATTTACATTGTATTAGGTATTATAAACAATCTAGAGATGATTGAAAGTATATGGGAGGGTGTGCATAGATTATATGCAAATACTATGTCCCTTTATATAAAGGACTTGAATATTTGCAGATTTCGTTATTTGTCGAGGTCCTGGAATCAATCTCCTGCAGGCACCAAGGGACAATTATATAACTCATATCTCAATCATTCCTCATAGGACAGGATTTCAAGCTCTTTGACTACCTTAATCATTCTCCTGAGGCCCTGGTTTATTCAGTCATTCTTTATTTCCGTAAATTGAGAGTTAGCTGCATGGTATATATTTCATAGAACTAGAAATTATACATCAGAAAATAATTCTAATTGTGGGTACAGCGAAAGGAAATATTTGGTAGGGAATGACCTGAAGCTGACTTAGAAATAATTTTTTATAACAGAACGTATTTTTCAATTTATTCTTATTCTTTAAATCATAGATCTCAGTTGTACTAATAGATAAATCAGTGTGTGCAGTTTCTTACTCAATAATGTTTATCAATATCCGACAATTGGAATTACCAAAGAGAAGAGTGAATCTTCTCTTTTTGTTGTGCAGAAGTAGATATGTTAATAGGTAATTTGTTTCTCACAGCTCTGCAGCTGGTCTTCTAGTTAAAATGGTGAAAGGTAAACTGGATGGTCAATTTAAGCAATTTGCTGCAATCTGCAATGTAAGGAACATTTTTCAAAACTGTCTTTTAATAATAGCCTAACAGGTGTGAGGTTATATCTCATTGTGGTTTTGATTTGCATTTCTCTTATAATTAGTGATGTTGAACATCGTTTCATATACCTTTTGGTAATTTTTAACATCTTTTTTTTGAGAAATGCCTTTTTAAGTCTTTAGCTCATTTTAAAATTCAGGTTATACAGACTTAAATGAAATATTGGTTGGCAGTTTGTTTATTATTTTCTTCCCTTATTCCTTCCTGTCTCCGTTGTTAAGTACAATTATTGGCACAAAAGAGGTTTTTATTACCTATTTTTAGATTGCATTCCAGCCTGGGCAATAGAGCAAGAATCCAGTTCTCCCTCCCCCTTTTACTTTCTCTTTCTTTCTTTCTTTCTCTCAAAAAAAAAAAAAACAAAAAAATAAAAATAAAAAAATAAAATTCTGGTTATTACTATTGCTATTGAATTATAAGAATTGCTTATATATTTTGTAAATCAACCATTTATTTGATATATAATTTGCTAATATTTTCTCCCATTATGTAGGCATTTTCCCCACTGTTGACTGTTTTCTTTGCTGTGCAAAAAATTTTAGTTTGATATAGTCTCACTTGTCTATTTCTGCTTTAGTTGGCAGTGTTTTGGAAGTCATATCCATGAGACGAAAAACAACACGTGTTGGTGATAATGTGGAAAAATTAGAACCCTTGTTCTAATTTCTGCAAAATGGTGCAGTAACTATGGAAAAGAGTGTGGAGATTCCTTACAAAATTAAAATAAACTACCATATGATCCAGCAATTCTACTTCTGGGTACTTTTCCAAAAGAACTGAAATCAAGATCTTAAAGAGATATTAGCACTTGTGTGTTTATTGTAACACTAGACAGAATACCCAAGATGTAGGAAAAACCTAACTATCCATCCTCCATTTTATTTATTTTCAATAAAGAAAATGTTATACAAACAATGGAGGATTTTTCAGGCTTGAAAAAAGCAAATGCTGACATTTTTTGTATTATGGATGAAGGTTGAGAACATTATGTTAAGTGAAATAAGCCAGTCACAGAATGATAAATACTGTATGATTTCACTTATATGAGGTATCTAAAATAATCAAATTCACAGGATCAAAGAGTAGAATTGTGGTTGCCAGGGACTTGAGGGAGAAATAGGAGTCGCCAATCAATGAACATAAAGTCTCAGTTATGCAAGATGAATACATTCTAGAGGTCTATTGTACAACATTATCCCAATAATCAACAACACTATATTGCATGGAAAATTTGATAAAAGGGTAGATTTCACGTTGTGTTCTTATAACAATAAAATAATTTTTTTTTCTTGGAAAAGCTGCCTTTTCCTTTTG
This sequence comes from Sapajus apella, assembly GCF_009761245.1. Lineage (NCBI taxonomy): Eukaryota > Metazoa > Chordata > Mammalia > Primates > Cebidae > Sapajus > Sapajus apella. The sequence goes on from NW_022436941.1 coordinate 52,165,950, forward strand.
CATGCACGCGTCTTTATAGGCCTGAACAAAAATGTCTTTGCAATGTTCACATCTTGGTTCTGGATCAGCCAACCATTTATTTTGAATTTATTTATTGAGAATTTAAGTTGTATGTATAACACATTCCATTGGAGTTAGAGGAAATAGAAGATACAGAATTTTTGCCGTTAAGAAGTTTGTATGTTATTATAGACTCTGATAATTGTCTGAGAGGATCTATAAGAAACCCAAAGAGCTGGATAATTTCAGTGGTAGAATATGAGCTATACTAGGACAGAAATGAGGTATGTTTTGCCTGCTACTTTAACCTACTACCAAGCACAGTGCCTGTCATGCTTTACATACTCCTGATTTATTTAATTTTAGTATCATTTGCTTGAATGAAATAGGGCTTTTAAAGTATATTTTTCTGATTCAATGCCAAGTGCAATGAACTATGGTAAAGATAATATCTATTTTGATCAGTGTCTATATAAGATAATGTGCAGATGGAGATTTAGCATTATCTAGTTGACCTAACGAATCTGGCAAGCTAGTCCAAATTTCAATTGATGTATTTGGCAAACTGAGTAGACATAAATAAATATATATTAAAACTTCACCTCTCTGAATTTGGTGGATACAAAGCCATAGGTATACTCTGAAAGGCTTTAGTAGTGTCTAGTAGTAGATAAATTACTTATTAATACATATTTTTAATTACTTATTTTGAGACAATCTTAGACATATGGAAGAGTTGGAAAAATAGAGCAAAAATTTTTCTTGTATCCTTCATCCAGCTTCCCCTAATGTCAAAATCTAACATACCAGAGCACACTGGTAAATAAAAAAAGAAAAAAAGAATTAACATTTGCACAATGCAATTTACTTAGTAAAAGACTGTTTGGACTATGCTGATTTTTCCACTGTCTCACTCTGTTTTCACACTGCTGATAAAGGTATACCCAAGATTGGGCAATTTACAAAAGAAAAAGGTCTATTATCCAGCCTGGGTAACAAGAGTGAAACTCTGTCTCAAAAAAAAAAAAAAAAGAAAAAGAAAAAGAAAAAGGTCTATTAGACTTACAGTTCCATGTGGCTGGGGAGGCCTCACAATCATATCGGAAGGTGAAAGACACATCTCACATGGCAGCAGACAAGACAAGAAAGCTTGTATGGGGAAAGTCCCCTTTTTGAAACCATCAGATCTCATGAGACAAATTCACTATCATGAGAATAGCATGTGAAAGACCCACCCTCATGATTCAATCAATCGTCTCTCATTGGGTCCCTCCCACAACACGTGGGAACTGTGGGAGTTACAATTTGGGTGGAAACAGCCAAACCATATCATCCACTAACATTCTTTTCCTTCCAGGATCAAATCCAGGATCCCACGTTGTATTTATTTGTCATGTCACCTTAGTCTGCTCCAATCTATGACAGTTTCTCAGTGTTTCCTTGACTCTCATGACCTTGAAACTTTTAAAGAGTACTGGTCAGGTATTTTGTAGAACATCATTCACTTTGGGGTTGTCTGCTATTTTCTCGTGATTATATTTAAGCCATACATTATTAGGAAAATCATCACAAAGGTAATGTATCATTTTCAGTGCATTATATGGAGGTACAGCTTGTAGGTATGTTTTATTACTTGTGAGATTAACTTTGGTCAGTTGGTTAAGGTGATGTCTGTCAGGTTTCTTCACTGTAAAGTTACTATTTTTCTCTTTGTAACTAATACACATTTATTTTGGAAAAAGAAATTTGAAGTTATCTAAATATTCTGTTTCTTTTCAATGTTTACTCACTAATTTTAACATTAATCAGTGGATCTTGCCTGCAGTAATTATTGTTCTGATGGTTATTTTCTATTTCCCTCATTCCTTGTATAGAGTAAGTGAGTAAGCAAGTAGAAAATGTGTCCCTTCTGCTCCATTTTATTTATAAATACATAAACATATCCTTGATCTGAAATCAAGGATATTTAGTTTATTCTTTGGAGTATAAGCTAACATTATTGTTATTTGCTTTGGTGTTCAATTTGTTACGAATTTAACCATTTGTTATACCTTCAGGTGGACTCCTGTAACCTTTCTACATGCCCCTATCATTTTTTTTAGTATTTATTTATCTTTGTTTTCTAGCACCACAAGATGCCCCAGGCCTTGTTTTTATTTTATCTATTCCAGCCTTGGAATCAATCGTTCTTCTAAGAAACCTTGGTTCTTTTTATTAGAGAGTAGTACTTAGAAACCAAGATGTGGATGCTAAGTGTGTCCATTCCTACTGGGATATTACTGCTTGTAATCCCTTGCAGCAGACAGAGCTAGGAAATCTATTTGTGTGTAGTTACCCAGGCATACACATATCCATATTTATTTTTATATCTCTCTGGATATATCTGCTTTAAAAGAAAGAAGCATAAGTTCATACTCATACAATTGAGCACAAATTTCATTCTAAAACGGTTTCCATTTATTTATAATTTCTTTCTTTGACAGTAAGAAACCTAGCTCTTAATACCTACAATTTATTTATTTATTTAACCTTATTATTCATATAAAGTATTTTCCAGATTACTGTTCCATATCCCTGTGATGAAGAAAAGTATCAAGTGGAGTACAGAAATACAAAGTTCGTGTGAAGTTCATTTTGTCTTTAACTTACCTTATCTAGTCAAAACACTGTTTTCCAGTGACTTAGGTCAGCTTCTTTCTACTCTACCTTCTTTAGTGCAGTTCTGTGATTTGTTATACTAGAAGATTCATTTGTAAAAATCTAAACTGACTTTTCAATTCCTTCTATATTTTTTTTTGAAAAAAATTATGTAAGAAAGTTCACTTTGTGGTATACATTTCTATGGGTTTTGACAGATGCATAAAGTCATGTGAATAACACCACGGTTCTTTACACAACAGTTCCATCACCCCCACATTCTCTTGTTCTGCCCCCTTGTGCTTAACCCACAAATGTCTGTTTTCACTCTGCACCCATTTTTGTATTCTAAGTTCTTATAGAGCTAAGTTGATGCTCAGTAAATCCTTGTTGAATAGTTTGTGTTTTAACAGTTGGTATATAATTGGCACTGCTCACAAATCTAAGGGAATGAATAAATGAATGACTCAACGTGCATGTAGATGATGAAGGTGATACTTTGTTTGGAGGTTGAATCACTTAACTATTGCTGTGAACAAACTTTATCAAAACTCAGTGGCTTAAAACTGTAATTATTTATTTAGCTTAGGAGTCTGTCGGTTGATTGGATAGTTCTTCTAGTTTTCCCTGGCTTCATTCATTTTGGTTGGGCTTATGTACTGGGGGTCAGCTAGTTGGTTAGCTAGAGTCTGGCTGGTCTAGAGTGGCCTCACTCACCTGTCTGGCCAGGCTAGGCTGGGCTTGTTTTATATGGTAGTGGCAGTGTTCCAGGAGAGTTAGTAAGTAGAAGTGTTCAGACCTCTCGAGTACTAGGCTCAGAATCATACAGCATTACTGCTACTATGTGCTTAAGGCAGAAGCAAGTCACAAGATTAGCCCAGATTCAAGAATCTGGGAAATAATCTCTACTTCTGAATCGGAGGAACTTTAATGTCAAATTGCAAAGGGCATGGATACAGCGATCAATCTATCAAAAAATCTATGTAAATATATTTGAAGACCTCACAGGACTCTTAATGTAAATATTAAAGCCATCCATCCTGTTCCCTGCTGGCCATGATCTTGTGTGTTTATTTTCCTTACTGGCTTCCCCTCACTCCAACACATTAAAAAAAAATCTGATTCTGGAAAGCTGATGTGAGACTCAGAGAACAAAAGTTATCTCTTAGGAAGTGTTCATCACAATATTTTAAACAATTTCCACTTACTAGTCACATTTTCTCCTCTTTGCCTACCCCTTTATTTCTACCCCTTTTCCTTGTACATAAGTTTTTCTAATATACACTTATAAGCTCATTTAAGAAAGTGAGTAAAATGGTCACTGCACATTTACATATGACAAAAGAAAACTTTCAGAAAATTGGGATCCTACCATTGAATCACACTCTGAGAATGTAAAGCCTTGATCATATATCCTCTTCTGTTGGATGCTTACTTCTTAGTTAATAGGCTTAACTACTTGTACACAATAATTTGTATAAATTAAATTATATAGCATGATACTATTTCTGGTACTTGAACTGTTTTTCTCATAGTCATTCTATTCCAATCAAAGCTTTTTATATTATTTCCTATATATTCTTTTCCCTTCATAATCCTCATACCACCCAGTGACAGGTTTCATTGGAGTACAGTCAGTTTTGCTTTAATAGTTATCCTCAGTAGTAAACAATGATGGTGGAGGTATCAAGGCTGACATGATCCATACATCTAAGATGCTTGGGAAGGAATGGTTAAATTGATGCCCCAAAGTTTGATTTTTGCTTCAACACTTTTTGTTGGTTTAAGCAAACAGCTGGGTGCAGATGTCTCTAAGTCCTTAGACAGCCTCTGGAAAATTCAACACATCTTGAATAAAAATGTGTTAGAGAAAAGAAAATGATACCCAAAGTCCAAACAGGTGCACCAGGAAATGCATTTAATGAAGTTGCTAAATTTTGATTGTGCAAAATAAGGCTTCAGTATGAAAAAAAAAAAAGAAAAGAAAAGATGATAACTACATGACTTACAACAATTGAAATATATGTGTATTTCTGTCTTTAGGGAATAATGAATTATTCTAATAAATCCTACATCTATGGTGGAGAAAGAAATCCTCTTTAACTATATTTAATAGTGTTAGTTTAGGCGCAAATGATATTAAAATAACTGAACATTTGGGAATAAAAATACAAATACTCCACACTTAAAATCTTTTAGTCATTTGCTAAAAAGGCAATTCTTTTCATGTTAAAACCACTCAAGAATTATACCCTTAGGAAATGAAGAAGGAAAAAGCAATTGAGGCAGCATGATAGTTGACTGTACTAGGGCAGTGATTTTTCAAACTGAGCTCTAGGGATTCCTAGGTGTCACGTCTCAGAGGCTGTCACATGGGACTCAAGTTGGTGAGGACGCACCTTGCTCTCTCAGAGTTCTCCACTGCTCTTCACCATTGCCCATCACCAGTCTATGATGTAGCTCTAATTACGTTTGTTTTGTTCATTAGATTTACTTGAAAAAAGTTCTAAAGAAAAAGTAAACTCCTAGAGTATCAAAAGAAAGAAAGAAAGAAAGGAAGGAAGAAAGAAAGAAAGAGAGGAGAGAGAGAGAGAGAGAGAAAAAAAAAAGAAACAGAGAAAGGGAGCTGAAATCACAGTATACCCTTAATTTTGTTTGTCTAATTATTCCAATATTGTAAAGGTGGGTAAGCCAGAAACATAGGACAATAACAGGCAAAGGTAAACCAGAACATGGCAGAGATGTGTATATGTTTATAATACCTTTTACTGATATTTCCCACAAATGGAAGCTAATTAGACTTCGATAGCACTATTTTAAGGATATTTATAAAAAGCAGGCATAGTGTAAATAAAACTAAACATCTTTGAATCCTGTAGGGTGTTGAGTTTTGTTAACAGTAGAGTTTTTTAAATTTTAGGAAACATCACAAAAGATAGCTTGCTTTACATTTTTTGGAAAACATTCAAATAACAACACAGTTACATCTACTGACATCATCATTTCATAAGAGAAAGGCTATTTTAACATAAACATTTTAGGAAGAATAAAATTTCAGACAAAATAATATAGAAGGCCTGGGTGGGGTGGCTCATATCTGTAATCCCAGCACTTTGGGAGGTTGAGGTGGGAAGATCACTGGAGGTCAGGAGTTTGAGACTGGCCTGGCCAACATGGCGAAACCTCATCTCTACTAAAAATACAAAAATTAGCCAGGTGTAGTGACACGTGTCTATAATCCCAGCTATTCTGGAGGCTGAGGCAGGAGAATCACTTGAATTTGGGAGGTGGAGGTTGCAGTGAGCTGAGATTGAACCAGTGCACTCCAGCCTGGGTGACAGAGCAAGACGTTGTCTCTAATACTAATAATTAATAATAACAATAGAGTAGTGTGCTGTTTGTCTCTCTGTCTCTGTTTGTGTGTTTCTTCCTCAAACAGACTAGTCCAAACTATTTTTTCTTTACATTGCTGTAGTACAGAGGTGATGGAGATGTAAGTTGTTTGTAGTCTTTTCTCTTGACAAGGAGGGAGGGCACTTTCTACAACAATTTGGCAAAGTAGTTTGCTGGGACACAGTACTGGGACATAAAATGCATCATGACTGTCTCTACAATGACCTGGATGTCGCACTGATGGCCAGAAGAGATTCCTAGAATTTATTGCCTACTCTCTATTTCTAGATTTCTGTGAGTTTTCCTACATATTTATGGTTAGGTGATTTCACCAAAAACACCAAAAAGTGACTTTGCCACAGACCATTTTTCAGATTTCCTAACTTTTTTTTATATTCTGTGAGATAGGGGAAGAGAGTAGTTAACATTGATTGATTGCCTCATATGTTTCCAGAAGGATAGCAAGATTCTTACACATGTATGCCATTTTATCTTCAAATAATCCCTATGGGTTTTCGTAGTTATTATCATCTCCCATTTACTGAGGGCAAACTAAGGCCTACATAACATAATAATTTAAATAACTTGCACAAGTACCTCCCTCTCCTTCCCCCAGAGAGAGAGACAGAGAAAGACAGAAAGAGAAAAAGAGAGAGAGAGAGAAAGAGAGGGAGAGAGAGAGACAGAGAGATACTTGTGCAGCCTGAGGTGGCAGGGCAGGGCAGTGATTAGGGAGGTGGAAACCTTTCTAAATTCTGCCCTTGCTTCTCCTCTCTGTGGGGCAATCACTGCACCACAGCTTCCCTTCATGGCAGGAATCAGTGGTCACAGTGCTTGTGTGGATGTGGGAGTTTGCTGAGTGGTAAGATGGCAGGAGTTAAGCCTTGCTGTTGGTGGGAAGTGGAGAAGGCAGGTACTGCCTCACAACTATTATCAAGCATTCACCCTTTTCCCACAAACACCTGTGGTTCAGCCCTTCACCAAAGAACACTAGGAAATAGAAGAACTGGTATATCTAGGAGTACATGAGCTCACAAATGAAAATTACTAGATGCCCCTGAGGTATAATACTTTAAGAAAGAAAGTCAACTGTGGTGGCTACTGTTAGCTTTCTACAAAATTAATTATCTGTCTTGCTAAGTTTGACTACATTTCCAAGCCTCTGCCTCACTTAGGTGTGGTCATGTGATTAAGTTTTCAGCAGCGGAATGTAAACAGACATGATTTCTGCTATTTCCATCTTTAACTCTTACGGCACTGGGCATGCCTCCTCTTTGCTTTCTATGCCGTATCCACTGGTGAGGACCCAGGCTTGGAGGCAACTCATCTTAACCATGCAGATGATTCCAGTGACCATGGGATGGTTGAGCAGCCCAATGGGAGAAAACTGGCATTGTGAATGATCACGGACGGAGCAGCTGGCTGACCACTGCTTTTCCCACACCTGTCACAGGAGAGAGGAAAACATATATATGTTCTTTAAGCCACTGCATTTTGGGTCTTTCTGTAATAGCACTTTGGCCATATCCTAACTTATGTAAAAAGAAATTGGAAAATATATATATCTTGTGTGATCTAAAGCAGAATATTGAAGCGAAATTTCCTAGAATTTAGGAGAAGCATGATAAAATGTACTTGAGTTTGGGAAGAAAGTAGCAAAATTAAAGAACAAGAAGAAACTAAGAAAGTGGAAATGTTATGTGTCAAATTGACTTGACTTTTTGCCTTTTGGCTTTCTCTGAATGTCACAGGTACCTGATAAGTCACAGGTACCATTTATCTGTCCTCGGTCTTTCTTTCCCAACTCGTGGATATCTCTTGGTTGCTGTCATTTGCTCTTCTCTTTTTCCTTTTGGGTTTATGTCTTTCACATTCCTTTGTTGTCATTGTTTTAAAGGATTTTTAGAAGAAAACGTAGTAAGGCAAATGTATTCCACATGTAAGGGAATTCTCAAGTTCCTCATATTGACCTTGGTTTTCGGATCATGGACATTTCTTAGATGTCTGTAATTTCCATAGCGTAATTTGCTTTTACAAAATAGAAAATTTATAAATGTTTGTCAAAAATTAGAGAAAGTATAAGTAAATAATGGCATCCATGTGTTGGATTATTATTTGGTCATTAAAAGTAAATAATTTTTAATGACAAGAAAACATTTACACAAGAATTTTAATTTTAGAACCTACACAAAATTATATCTACATTATGTATCTCAAGTATGTATGCTATGTACAGGACGGCACATGGACAGGATAAAGGTCAATAAGAAAATCCAGTGAAATATTATGTTAAATCTAAGAGCTGGTATTACTTTTCTTCAGTAGTTTATGATTTTTTTTTTCTCATTGCTCTTTAAAAGTCCTTAGATGATTTGACTCTATTAAAAGTTTGTGGCTAAATCCTATATTTTTCTTTGACTTTGTACAGTATCTGTATCTTTATGATACAGGGAAGAGTTGGCAAACTACAGCTTGCAAGCCCAATATTTTGTAAATAAAGTTTCATTGGAACACAGCCGCATTCAATTATCTTTTCCATGACTGTTCATTCTACAATAGCAGAGTTGAGTAGTTGTAACAGAGGCTATATGGCCTGCATAACCTAAAATATTTACTATCTGACTCTTTACAGAAAAGAGAAAGAGAAAGAGAGAGAGAGAAAGAGAGAGAGAGAGATACCTGCGCAGCCTGCGGTGGCAGAGGAAGGCAGTGGTTAGGTGGGTGGAAACCTTTCTAAATCCTGCTCTCACTTCTCCTCTCTGTGAGGCAATCACTGCACCACAGCTTCCTCTCATGGCAGGAATCAGTGGTCACAGTTCTTGTGACCACAGTGATCACAGAGCTTTACTGGCCGCTGGTATAGAGGAAGAATGGCTTTGCGATGCCTTATACATGATATACGTATTTCCCTGCTCCAAAGTATATTCCTAGAGGTCTACTAAAATAATCTGATCTTTTTCCTCACAATGCCATCCATAATGAATTATTTTTAATTTTGACTAATTTGAAAACATTTCAACTTATATTACTTCAGCAAATATTTCGTCTCACTGTGAATCTAGACACGATGATGGGTGGGGTAATAGTGAAATAAAACAAAATTATTTCCTAGCCATAAAATTTTCATAGGCCAATTCTGAGACTACTGATGCTCTGACTTTATCATTATCCTCCCCCAAAAATTGCTTCCTAGGTGATTTTCTTTTCAATTATTGAAAGAGTAGATTTAAATACAAAGACAAACTTTTGTGCTGATTGATGGAACTTTTGCATTGAGTATGTATGTATCTATGTGCATATTATAAGCTGCTGAAAACTTTCTGAATGCTCTGTGCCATTCCATTTAAATAATCCTACTGATGACCTTCAAGGGGTATCTCTTTTCAAGCTGAAAGTTCCCACTAACGGTAACCTAATGGGATATTGATGCTGGAGTAAGCTCCAGGACGAGAAGAACTAGCCCTCTTACTCGCAGTTGCATTTCTTGTGTTTAGTATTGTGACTTCAAAGCATAGTAGGTGCTTAATTAATAATTGACCAGCAAATAAATCCATAAACGAGTTCACAAAATGATCTGGATCTGGCCAGCTTTTTTCTTTTAACATGCTATCACAATTTAGATGTAATTAAGGAACTGATACTGAGATAACACAGAAGACCCTGCTAAAAGCAGAGTCAAAACAAAGACAAAGTGCCTGGTTCACAACTTTTCTCCAGAGTGGACCTGCATACAAAAACTGTTATGGTCAGCTTAATATAATAATAATGATGATTGTTAATTTGACTAATACTGGTATTTGTATGGTGCTCAGTCTTTCCCAGTAAGCCTACTGTGGTTTGAATGTTCGTCTCCTCATGTTGAAATTTAATTGCCATTGTAACAGCATTAAGAGGTGGGATGTTTAAGAGGTTTTTAGGCCCCCAGGGCTCTGCCCTAGTGAATAGATTAATGACATTATCACAGGAGGGGATTCCTCATAAAATAAGGAGTTCATCCCCCTTCTCTTTCTCTGTATCTCCCCTTGGCTCCCCCAGCCCTCTCTGGCCCATCTATCTTCTGCATTGTGAGGTTATGGCATTTGTTCACAATGTCATATTGTAGAAAGAAGGCCCTTGCAGGAAATACCATTCTAGACATAGACCTTGGAAAAGTTTTCATAATAGAGACAACAAAAACAAAAATTGGCAAATGGAACCTAGTTAAACTAAAGAGCTTCTGCATAGCAAAAGAAATTTTCAACAGAATAAACAGCCTACAGAATGGGAGACAATATTTGAAAACTATGCATCTGACAAAGGTCTAATATCCAGAATCTTTTAGAAACGTAAATAAATTAACAAGCAAAAAACAAACATCCTTATTAAAAAGTGAGCAAAGGACATGAACAGAAACTTTCAAAAGATGACATACATGTGGCCAACAAGTATATAAAAAATGCTCAACATTAATCAATAGAGAAATGCAAATCAAAACCACTGTGAGATACAATCTTACACCAGTCAGAATGGCTATTAGTAAAAAGTCACAAAATAACAGATGCTGGTGAGGTTGCAGAGAAAATGGAGTGCTTGTATGCTGCTTGTGAGAATGTAAATTACTTCAACCAATGTGGAAAGCAGTTTAGAGATTTCTCAGAAAACTTAGAACTACCATTTAACTCAGCAATCCCTTTGTTGAGTATATCTTTGAAGGAATATAAATCATTCGACCATAAAGACACATGCATGCCTATATTCATCACAGCACTATTTACAATAGCAAAGACCATGGAATCAATCTAGATGCCCATCAACAGTGGACTGGATAAAGAAAATGTGGTACATACACACCATGGCATACTACATACACAGCAACAAAAAAGAATGAGATCATGAATTTTGCAGCAACATGGATGTAACTAGAGACCATTACCCATAGCAAACAGATTCAGAAAACCAAATATCACATGTACTTACTTATAAGTGGGAGCTAAACATTGAATACATATGAACACAAAGAGTAGACTCTGAGGTCTACTTAACGGTGGAGAGCCAGAGAAGGGAGAGGATTGAAAAACTGCATGTCAGGTACTATTCTTATTACCTGGGTGATGAAATAATCTGTACATCAAACCACCGTGACACATAATTTACCCATACCTGCACATGTATCCCTGAAACTAAAATTAAAGTTTTTCTTAAAAAAAAAAAAAAAAAAAAAACGAAGGCCCTCACAGATGCCAGAACTTTGATCTTGGACATTTCAGTCTCCAGAACTGTGAGAAAAAAACATGTCTGTTGATTATAAACTACATAGTCAATGACATTCTGCTACGGCAGCACAAAATGAACTAGGACAAAGCCCTTATTGATTATTCTACACATCCATTTAGTAGGGAAATTCTAGTGGGCTAAGATTTGTGTTGCATTTATAAGAACACACCAAAAATGACACCTCAGGTAGAATAAATTCTATCTCCTATTTATAAAATCCCACCAAAAAGGACACCTCAGCTAGGATAAATACTATCCCCTAAGTCATGAGACAGTAGGTACTTCTTCCTGTGAGTAGATTGGCATTTCGTGTTGCTATGGTCTGAATGTGTCCTCACCACAATTTATGAGTTGAAATTTCATCACTAATATTATAGTATTAAAAGGTGAGACCTTTAGGAGGTGATAAAGTCATGAGAGCAGAGCTCCCACAAGTGGGGTTCATGCTTTTATAAAATGGTTGAAAGAAGCCTTCTAGCCCTTTGTCCCCTTCCACCATGTGAATACACAAAACAGATGCCATCTATAAGAAACAAGCCCTCATCAGACATTGAATCTGCTGGAATCTTGATCTTGAACTTCTCAGCCTCCAGAACTACCTGGCCTAAGGCATTTTGTTATAGTAGCAAGAATGAGGCAAGACACCTATGATGATCAACATTTCCAGGACCCACAGGAAATTCCTGATTCTGTTAAGTAAATGAGACTCTCATTAAATGAATAAGAAGCTTAAGCATTTCTTGCAAAACACAAACAAACAAAACAACATGGATTGAAGATAGTCTAATAATACATGTGCAAGGGACAAAATTCTTCAAGCTAACTAGTTTTCTGTTTGTAAGGTCTCTTTACTGCATAATAAACTTAAATAATGATAAGAAGGCAGAAAAGGAAATTTGAAAGGATCAAAAAAATTATTTAAATTATCAACTTTTGTTACAATGCAACTCACCTTGAATGTATTTTGTACTTTGAAATTCAGCTAATGTAGAAATACAATAGAAATATAATTTATAAACTAAGAAAAATGCCCATACATTGGAGATCATGTTCAAATTGATTACTAACAGGATGCTAGATCAATAATTGGAGACCATTACCTCAGTAATCTGAGGAAATGAACCTTCCTTAGGAAATGCCTCTTTAATCACTGAGATTTCTAATCAAATAGCAATTATTATCTATATGCTTTTTCATTAGCTAACTTCAATATTTATAATATTAATATCAGTGTATTAATATCTCTGTTTTTATTAAATAAAAATTATAATAGGCAAAGGTAATTAATGGAGATTATTTTGCATTTCATGATATTGTTTCCTATTTCATCTGCCTTAATGGTTTTAATAAAGGACAATAAAATTTTACTCAAAACATTTTTAATTTTATTTTTTTAAAATAAATTATATATATATTTAAATATACAATATGTTGTTATGGAATACATATGGATAGTAAAAGGACTACTACAGTGATATAAATTAACATGCTTATCTCACAGTTACCCTTTTTTGTGTGTTTTTGTGGCCACAGCAGTTAAAATCTACTCATTTGGCTTGAATCCTAAATACGGTACAATTGTATTACCTATAGACCTCATGTTGAATAATATTCCATTGTGTGTGTGTCTATGTATATATACGTATATATACATAGACACACACACACACTGTAGTGTATTTATTTATTCTTCTGTTGATGGACACTTAGATTGCCTTCATATATTGGCTACCGTGAGTAATCTGTAATGAACATGGGAGTACAGATATTTTTACAAGGTGGTGATTTTATTTCCTTTCTGTATATGCCCAGAAGAGGGATTCCTGGGTCACATGGTAGTTCTATTTTTAATTTCCTTAGAAAACTTTATACTGTTTTCCATAATGGCTATACCAATCTACATTTTTACCAATGGTATACAAGATTTCCTTTTTTTTCCCACAGAAATTTGAACTCAATTTATTTAAGTTAACAGACATATTAATTTACAACATGAAATGTGCCCCTGGTATGCCTTATTCAGAGATGCAAATCTGGGGAAGATCTCAGGGAACTTCTAATAGTTTGGTTTATTTCCTGTAGAATAAAATTCAAGCCAGTAATTTCCAGAATAAGCAAAAGATTGTGATTGAAACAAACCTGATATGGTTTGGATGTTCTCTCTTCCAAATATCATGTTGAAATGTGATTCCCAATGTTGGAGGTAGGGCCTGGAGGGAGGCGTTTGGGTCATAGGGGCAGATCCCTCATAAATGGCTTAGTGCACTTCCCATGGTGATGAGTGAGTTCTTGCTGTTAGTTCACATAAGAGTTAGTTGTTTAGATGAGTCTGGTACCTCCCCTTCTCTCTCTTGATCCCTCTCTCACCATGTGACATGCCTGCTCTCCCTTTGCCTTCTGGTGTGATTGGAAGCTTCCTGAGGCCCCAGCAGAGACCAAGCAGATGCTGGTGCCATGCTTGGACAGCCTGCAGAACCATGAGCCAAATAAACCTCTTTTTAAAATAAATTGCCCAGTCTCGGGTATTCCTTTATAGCAATGCAAAACAGACTAATGCAAATCCCAGTTTGTCTTTTATCAGGTCTACAAACATAACAACCATGTTAGGTTGTAGTCTGTTTACTCTGATTTCAAAGGATATTTTCTTGCTCTGTGTTCACCATTCCCACTCTAATCTTGAGCTACTGTTACAATTTGGCTGAGGTTCATTAGTTAACCTTGGACTAACTGTTGTGACCATTTCTCATGTTGCAGCTTGCCTTGACTATGTCTGGAAGAATCCAACACGTTCAATGAGAGGGGGACAATTATAAATAACTGAACATTTTTTCCTCGTAAATAATAACAGCTTTTAGAACTCGAAGAGATCTTAGGAATTAGCTAATTCAAGTCATTCCTAGTAGCGCTCTGATAAGGAATCATCCGGGTTGAGTGTGACACAAGTTTATAACCATATGAGAACCTACTGTAACTAGATGCTTTCATGTACCATTATTCCATTTTTGCATCCACTGATAGGAAACTCATAACTTCATAAAAGAACCTATTTCGTTCTCTGGCAGCTCTAATTGTTAAAAATTTATTTTGTATTTTGTGTATTAATATATGCATTCCTGAAATTTTCAATCATTGATTCTAATTCCAATGAACTAAATTCTTCTGACAAATGTCTCTTTTGAATCTTGTACAATCTTGAACTCTGGGGCTCCCTAGGACAATTAGAAAACCAGTATGAAATACATATTTTAAATCATACATTTTCATTTTTTGATGTATTAAAAGAATGTCTCTTATAGCAAAAGGCTCAAAGATTTTAAATGAAAAGACATCTCTGACATTCTGAAAACAATAATGCTATTATCAAATGTTCAGCCATTTTAAGCATCAATAAGCAAGTTTAGTAGCATGTAAGCCAGAGATTATATTATTTCTGTCAAATTCTACTGTATGACTCTCTTTTATGATTATTCCTCTGTGGAATCTAGGATAGATCTTGAACTGTTGCTGATTCAAATCTTGTTCTCCTTTTCTCTTTTAATTTTCAAAAAATATGTTGGAAACCAGTGAAACCAAATTTTTCCATCATCATAGGTACAAAGAATGATTAAATCTGATCAAACTTAACTCCACAGAAGTAAAGAAGGATATTTAAGTGGGGCACGTGATTCTGCTTATTCCTAGTCAGTGAATATTAAGTGCAAGTTTGCCATTCTCTCTGTGGGACACAGCAATCCTATACTTTCATAGTAAGATCATCTAATTCCTCTGACTGGAACTCTAATATTTAAACATAAACATTTTTTCCAACAGCAGGACTCCTAAATGCAAGCAAACTTAAGCCAACTGAACTGAGGGCATGATCACTGGAGCCAACGAAAGAAGAAAAATTGCCTGTGTTCGACTTACTGAGAGGTGTTACTAAACTCTGTGAGATTTTTTTTTTTTTTTTTTTTTTTTTTGGTGATAATGACTAGTTTCTTTTTGTTTTGACTTTAGAACTTATTGATGACTGGTAAGATTTTACCTGAAAGTTAGTGATATTTTTCCTCCTTAACATGAATAGTTAGGTAAGCTTTCCCTAAAATACTCTATTGAAAAACAGAGAACTTTCAATAGAGATCCTAAGTAAGGAAGTGACAGCCTCTGCTTTAGTTTTCAAGTCATTTCTAGCCAGATCAAGAAATGGAAATGCAAGTATTAGAAGCCCATTTAAGTCAAAGGAAGAGGGCGTTAACTTTGAACTTAAATATTCATAAAAATAACTTGAAATTTGTTTGGGTCTTTCTCCAAATATACAGATATATATGGATTTTTGGAAATCTCAGGTTGTTCCTCAGGAAGTTACTCTCCACTGGACTGGTGCTGGCTGATGGAGACTCCAATATGCAATATGCCAAAGTGGTCATTCCTGGGAAGTTAAAAGGAAGGTAAAAGAAACCCCTATTACCCTTTAATACTATATCCATTTGGGATCTGTGTGTTTCTTAAATACTACGGGTGCTTCTCTGGGTGGGAAATGGAAAGATGCAATAGTCACTTTACATGTTATCTACAATTTTTTGCTTACAGGAATTTGAGACATGTCAGTGACAAGCTGAGTATATAGGATAGAGAAGAGAAATGTTGTTACTGAATGATGAGAATTGGATTAAGTGAATGTTACCATTCAACTTCAGGTGTGTTAACCTAGTGATTTTAAACAAAAACACTTTTGGTTCTTATTAATCCTTTATTTACACAATTATTACCAGGTTTTAAAGTAAAATGAACTTTCTTTGTTTTAATTATACACATTAATATAATAAAACACTATTGACATTTTCTCATTTATTTTCATTTTTATATAACAAATTTTTAAACAGTAGTTTACTATATTCCAATTAGGTTCTAAGCACTTGACAGATACTAATTCATTTAATTTTTATGACAACTTTATAGAGTAGCTACTATTGTTATATCCATTTTACAGATAGGGAAATGGATACGGAAATGTTAAGCAACTTGGCTAGTCAGTGGCAAAACTAGGCCTCTTTAACGTCAGGTTTTCACGTAAATATTATTTGAAACATGTGCCCTAATTAAAAAATAATTGAGGGAGTACTGTTCTAGAGAATAAAAAGAAAACAAAACCCCCAAATGCTACCAAGGCCATTAAAAGAAAATTAACCAATACCCATTTAAAGGCACACCTAAGCTCACTGGAAAGTAATCACTAGGTCCCTGAAATGAACCTGAGTGGTAACTCCAATAGCTGATGTCACGACTACTAGAGGTGAGAGTGGGTGATAAATTAGGTGGTGAAGATTGAGTTGCGGTAAAATCTAAGGACTTCATTTCTGATGCTCAAATGAAGTTAGCAGATTAGGATTTAAATCCATCCTAAGAGGTGCATAAAGGCTCTTAACTTCGTATAATGTTAGGATGCTCAAAATGCTACGACTTCAGTGAAAGTAGAAATAGAAAAAAAAGAAATAGCCATTTTCTTTTGCTCTGGATTCTCGATAGAATAAAAAACTTTTTTAAGAACATGTAACCATGGCCCTTCATGCAACTGTGAGGGTTAAATCCCCAAATTAAAAAGATAACAAATAATTAGTGATACTTTTGTTAATGGTAGCTACCAGAAGAAACATGAACTTCTTTTTGAGGAACATTCCATGCACTGGACCTCAATTCTCACAGTTAAAAGTCCTGTTGAAGATGAGCTTGTATTCCAAAGCTGAGTAACTACACTAAAAAATAATATTTACTAACAGTGAGAATCAATGAAACATTAAACTGTAAGATAAAACCTGAGACTTTTAGATATTAGAACATTTGGATAATAGAAAATACATGTGTTTAAAAATAACTAAACATATAAAAATAGAATAAATAAATTAAAAAAAGACATGATTAGAAAAGACCAAACATATTTGAAAAATAATCAAATGAATTTTCTAGAAATCAAAAATGAACTGAAATTAAAAACTTGATAGAAGGTTTTAGTAGTAGATTACACATAGCTAAAGATAACTAATGAACTGTAAGACAGATCTGAGGAAATATTATAATACAGCAAAGATGGTAATATACTTCAAAATTATAAAAAAGGCATGGATAAAATGAAATTCAACCTACACCTGATAGGGCTCCTGGAAGGAAAAACTAGACATAATGGGGAGAATTTTTCAGTATCACAGGGAATCCCAGAAGTGGTAAATAAAAATGATCTTTTATCTAAATACATTACAGTAAACCTGCAAAACACCAAATACCAAGTGAGAAATCTTAAAAGAAATAACAGAAAAGGATTGCCTATAAAAGAACTCGAACTAAACAATAGACTTATCAACAGCAACAAGAAGACAGAAGATAATAGAAAAATCTTCACAATGGTGAAAGAAATGAACCACCAACCAAAACATAGCTGTCCAGCTTAACTATCATTTAGGAGCTAGGGAAAAATATATTTAAAGTGAGCAAACAAAGCATCTACTACAGTAAGAAGAAAATTTAACCTAAGAAAAAGGACTAAGATGTAAGAATGTCGAGTAAACAAATTAGTAAACTTGTCTCTAAATCTAAAAATTGTTAACTATAAATAAAGAGAAAAATATTGAATAATTTGTGGAAATTAGCTCAAATACAGTAAATAAATATAAAATTTACATATAAAGAAGGAAAGAACAGAGTTAACATATTCTGCAGCTCTACACTAATTTTCTTGTCATGTATCTTCTTTGGTTAAGTTTCTGCTCAAGTCTTTTAGCCCATTTAAAAACGTGTTTAAGTTTTCAGAGTTCTCCATACGTTCCTGGTGCAAGTTCTTTTTCAGATAGGTGGTTTGCAAATCTTTTCTCATGAACTGTAGTGTGTCTTTCTTTTCCTGTACCAGTGTTTTTTGAAGAGCAAAGTTTTAAATTTTGATGAGTCCATTTATCCATTTTCTTATTTTATGGATTGAGCTTTTGCTGTCATGTCTAAGAACTGTTTCTCTAACATCAGATCACAGAATTTTCTCCTATATTTTATTCTAAATGTTTCATAATTTTCAATTTGACATTTATATTTATGATCCATTTTGCATTAATTTTTATATAAGATATGCCACTTAGGTTGAGATTGATCTTTTGGCCCATGAATGTCCAATTATTTCAATATCACTTGTTGAAAAGTCTATCCTTTCTCCCTTGAACTGTCTTTACACATTTTGTCAAAAATCAATTTGAAAGATTTGTTTTGGTTTATTTCTGTATTCACTGTTTTGTCATTCATCTGTATATCTGTCCCATCATGAATACTATACTATTTTAATTATTGTAATTTTATGATAAATCTTAAAGTTGGGTAATACGATTTCTTTGACTTTATTCTTTTTCAAAATTATTTTGTTAGTTCTGGTTCTTTTGCCTTTTCAAAGAAGTTTTACAATATATATTTTCTACATATACAAAAATATATACTAATATATAATTTTATATACAAATATATACTTTTGTATATATGCAAAACTATATATATATATATATATATACACACACACACACATATACACACATATATACAAATATATACCTTTCTGCATATACAAAGAATTGCAGGGATTTTTATTGGAATTATATCTACTGCTCAATTTAGGGAGAATTGACATCTTTGCTATGTTGAGTTTTCCATTTCATAACACATGCTTCTCCATCTACTTAGATTTTGTTAAACAATGATGTTTAGTTTTCAGTATTGTTATAGTGGCCCTTCCCCAAATTCATGTGTTGACATCCTAACCTCCAGTACCTCATAATGTGACCCTACTTGGAGATAAGGTCTTTACAAAGGTAATCAAGTTAAAATGAGCTCATCAGAACAAGCCCTAATCCAATATGATTGTTGCTCTTATAAAAAGGTGAAATTTGGAGACACATGCACATAATGGTATACCATGTGAAGCTGAAGTCAGAGATTGAGATTATGCCAAAGATAAGACTGCTAGCCAACTACCAGAAGCTAGGAGAGAGGCATGAAACAGATTCTTCCTCACAACCTCAGATGGAACCAACCCTGCTAACACCTTGATCCTGGATTTCCGGCCTTCAGAGCTGTGAGACAATACATTTCTGTTGTTTAAACTACTCAGTTTGCAATACTTTGTTACAGCAGCCCTAGAAAACTATTAGGAACATCAAATGTATGTGTTTTGATAGATTACATTTATCATTTTTGAATTTTTCATTTCTAAGGTTTTAATATTTCCCTATTAAATGCAAAATATTTCATTTGCCTCATATTAAGACAGGAAATTCTCAAATTTGTAAGTATTCTTTTTTTTGATGTGTCAACTAAAAATATTGTTGTGTAAAATGGCATTATAAATTTCAAGACAGATCTCTGGGCCCTTATCACTAATTTTTCACTTTTAGTATCTATTTAATTTAATATTCCCAGTTTGCATCCTATTTGGCAACTTCACTGAATAACTGTGAAAGAACACTTAGAATCAAATGACATTGATATTCTATGACTTATACTCTAGGTATTTCTTGAAAGTGGAGTTAAAGTAAACACTATTGCATTTCTCCATGTAAGCCACCAATCCCCAGAAAAATAATTTACATGTTCTATAAAATTCAATGAGTTATATTTTCATTAAATTCATTTATTTCTCCAAAAAAGGCATCTAAGATCACATCCATGAAATCTAAGAGTTTTGCTTTAACTTTTCCCTCCTTTCTCCCTAGCACCCTCACAACCCCCACAATAGAAGGCTTAACTGGCCTCTTATAACATTTAATCACCAAATCAGTTGTCTCAATACTTTTCTAATTCAGCATACCTTTTTTGTCTTGTCACTAAGATGTCTTTCTTGGTTGTTGTCTGGTTATCCCTGGTAGATTAGGTGCCCACATGGTGTACTCCATTAATATCTCTCTTTATACCTGTGCATCATGAGACATTTAAATGGACTTTGTGGTTTTCCTCTGCCAAACTATGAATTCTATGCTGGCAGGGACAGACTGCTGGCTCCCTGTGTATATTCTCAGCCTTCACACAGTGCCTAGTCACTATGCATTTACCTTTAGTACACAGCTGCAGGTGCTCCATATTTGTACTTTTAATGAATGAATGAATGAATGAATGAAAAAAAGTAGCTATGTTGAATAATTTTTCCATAAAATTCTAATTTTGTAACTAATGTAAACAATTATTTTTTCTTGACATTATCTATTTAACTGGAAGGCTAAGAAATCTAATACATTCAAATTTGTACTCATAACTGAAATTAATCATAACTCACTAGCCAAATTTGCTTTCAACACTTTATTCCATGTTTATAATAATGGTGTCAGAAATGACATCAAATATTCATATAAAATGTAAGCAGCTTGAACTTTCTTAGTGAATTTAAACTTGAACACACCAGGAGTTGCAAGGTAAAGAATTCTGTTGATCCCTGCAGGAAGCGTGGTTTACTAGTAAGTAAACTGAGGCATGGGTAAGAGTTCTCTCTTTGCTTTTATTTCCTCTCTTGATCAATAGGTCTAACGGTAGCCATCTTGGAAGGATTGGTGGGAATTAACTGTGGAGAGTTCCAAGAGTTCCTTAGAAAAGGGTAATATACTTACCCAGAAAAATGATTTTTTTGTATTCAACTAACCAAATAGAATCCAGCATTATTTAGTGCTTATCTCTTATGACATGAAGAGACAGAAGGTTAGGACTCTATCTTAGTGAAATTCTAAGATATTGGTTTTGTGTCCACCCAACTGTGGCTCCACAACTGAGTTCTTCTGTTTTATTTAGATATTTGGAGTTGCTTAAATATAGCGTGTGAGTGCTCAAGAAATGCTGATTTAAAATATTTCATGAGTGAGTCATTCATCATCACATGTTCCTCCGAGGTAGGTAAAATGTTGTCACTCTCACCTGCCCATTCTTAGTTGATAAAGCTAACTGATAATGTCTGACTTTCAAATAAATTGTAAGAAGGTGGGTTTGTTACCCCCTTCTTATTAATTTTGGTAGAATAGTTCTGACTTTTACCTAATCCTGATGAATAGCTTGTTCCTAATTGTCTTAGTGTTTGCTTCACACCTCAACACTATTGGGAATAATATAAAGGAAAGCTGCCTTCCACTAAAGAAATAAAGAAAAAAAAATCCAGAGAATCAGCATAAAAAAGCTTTAAAAATGAATGTAATGATAATACAGAGGTCCATAAACCCTTGGATGTCACAGTGGCTCCCTAGCAATAAAAGTCTTCTCTAAATAGGAACCCAAAGTTTCATATATTTTTTATTTAAAATATAGATAATTGAAAAATTTAGTTTAGTATTTAGTTTTAATCATTGCAATTTTTAAATGACTATGTATACATACACAAGATGAACAATCTTTCTTTGTATGAATATGGATTGCCTGCCTTAATAATTAATAGGCTGATATATTCTAGGGAAACAAATTTTCCCCCTTCCAAATGTTTCCAGTATGCCAATCATTTAACTCAAAACCAGTTATTATATTTAACAATTCAAAAATATGCTTTGTAGAGTAAATAATTTTCATTCTAGTAATGCTGTGTGGCCTTTGTCTTTCAGGCTCTTCTTCTGTTTTAGTAGTGAATCAGTTGAAAATATAATAAGAGTTGATAGTACAATATCAATTTACTATAATTATTTGTGATGAAGAAATTAACTTTAAGCAAAGCTACACTCTCATTTGCTTGTGATTGTTGCTCAGGGATATTGATTATAAATAAACAAAGTGGAATTAGCTTTTGTCTAATGCTTCTCGGTTGCACTGCGGTCTTAGCTTTGTTAGTACTTTTGTTCCCAGTACTATTTTAAGAGGAAAGAAAGAGGAATGTAGCCAGTGGAGAAGGTTGCAGAGCACCTAGAGTTCTCTATATGGAATCATTTGAGAATTTTGATGGCCGAAAGTCTTGACATGAAATTCAATTTAGAAGAAAGCTTCAAAAGGCACTGAGCTGTCAATCATTTTTTCCCCACTGAGTCTAGAGTGTTGTTTTACAGGAACAGTAGAGGTCCATCTTAAATCTCTACCAAAAGATAAGTTAGTGACTTTAAAAAAGCTTATAACAACATCACTAAAATCAAATTGCCTTCCAGAGGAAAGTATAAAAGTGAAAGCTGTGAAGAATGGAAGCAACAGAGAATAGATCATTGCTCTATCATTTTCTGTAGCATCCTAAACTGCGATAAGTACCTGATCATAGCCGTGTCTCAATTTCTAGTCTCCGAGCCAAGTTAGTACCACCTGGTGTGATTTGAAATCACCTCCAGAGAGCTGATGATGCCTCATGTAAAACAGTGAAAGACATTCTATTTAGCAGATGTTATCCTTCTCCAAGTCCAAAAGACTATCATTTTTTTCCCCAGCACATTCTGCCACTTTCATTTCTGATATTAACCCAGATCATCTTTGTTCATTAGTGTATTTGATTCTGCCTCTTTCATTTCAGCTTCACCTTGACTAAGCTTAGGATGTAACAGTCAAGCTCTATTCTCACAAAGGAGATTGGGCCAATATATTGGGATTATGCAGTCAATTACTCTTTCAGTTGGAAGGAACACTGCTTCTGGAGTTCTATATGTAAGACTTCTATTTTATGCCTGCCCATGAGTTCCAGTTCCAATGTTGATCCTGGATTTTTAATGGACAAATGAAGGGAGGTAAAGAGTAGAGAGGGCAGTTTATTGACAGAAGTTTCCAGCAGCAGGCTTTCCTTAATCTTATTCACCCAAGGATAATTTAATTTCAAGAGATGCTAATATCCACAGAATGACTTTTTTTTTTTTCTGTGGGCCGGCCTTGGTGATGAGTGTGTGCTGGTTAACTATAGTCTAGAAAGATGCCTTCCTTGATCCCTGTCTAACTCTGTGCCAGTCAATATGTACTGGTTGATATTAGAGAACTCCAGAAGAAAAAAAATTTTAAAAACTTGGAGAAACATTGAGGAATTGATTTAGCAGTTCAGTTACTTTGTCTCTGGGCACGGAAGACTGGCCTTAAGAGTGCACAGTATCCCTAGGGAGGATAATATTTAAAAAGATAATAGTGATCTTCTCTGTAGTCCAATGGGGGCTCTGACACCTTCTAAAGAAATCTTTTTTTAAAAAGCCCCAATTGTTTGCCTAAATCAATGTATAGAATGGTTTTTCTGATGTTGCCTTCCGGAATTTATTAGATTT
This sequence comes from Sapajus apella, assembly GCF_009761245.1. Lineage (NCBI taxonomy): Eukaryota > Metazoa > Chordata > Mammalia > Primates > Cebidae > Sapajus > Sapajus apella. Next base: position 52,189,418 of record NW_022436941.1, read on the forward strand.
AAGTCTGATCCATTTTGAGTAGATTTTTGCATAAGGTGAGAGATGAGGATCCAGTTTCATTCTTCTACATATGGCTCGCCAATTATCCCAGCACCATTTATTGAATCAGGTTGTCCCCCCCCCCCCCCTCATTATGTTTTTGTTTGCTTTGTTGAAGATCAGTTGGCTATAAGTATTTGGCTTTATTTCTGGGTTCTCTATTCTTTTCCATAGGTCTATGTGCCTACCCTTATATCAGTACCATGCTGATTTGGTGACTATGGCCTTACAATATAGATTGAAGTCAGGTAATGTAATGCCTCCATATTTGCTCTTTTTGCTTAGTCTTGCTTTGGCAATGCTTTCTTATTCCATATGAATTTTAGGATTGTCTTGTCTAGTTCTGTGTAGTGTGATGGTGATATTTTGATAAGAATTGCAGTGAATTTGTTGATTGCTTTTGTCAGTATGGGCATTTTCACAATATTGATTCTACACAGAAGCAAATGCAACAAAAACAATGATAAATAGGTGGAATTTAGTTAAACTAAAAAGTTTCTGCACAGCAAAAGAAACAATCAGCAGAGTAAACAGACAACCCACAGAGTAGGAGAAGATCTTCACAATCTATACATCCAACAAAGAACTAATGTGTAGAATCTACAAGGAACTCAAACAAATTAGCAAGAAAAAACAAACAACTCCATAAAAAAAAAAACAGGCTAAGGACATGAACAGACAATTCTCAGAAGATGATATACAAATGGCCAAAAAACATACTAAAAAATACTCAATATCACTAATGATTAGGGAAATGCAAATCAAAATTACAATGTGATACCACCTTACTTCCCCAAGAATGGCCATAATAAAAAAAAAAAATAGAGTTTGCAGGGATATGGTGAAAAGTGTGCACTTTTACACTGTTGTCTGGACTGTAAAGTAGTACAACCACTGTGGAAAACAGTGTGGGGATTCCTTGGGGAACTAAAAGTAGAACTACCATTTGATCCAGTAATCCCAGTACTGGGTATTTGCCCAGAGGAAAATAAGTCATTATATGAAAAAGACACTTGCGTAAGCATGTTTATAACGCAATTTGCAATTGCAAAAACACAGAATTAGCTCAAAAGTTTGTCAATCAATGAGTGGATAAAGAAATTGTGGTATATATACATATATATAGTATTATATAGTGTGTATATATGCATATATTGTGTGTGTATATATATATATATATACACACACACTGTAATACTATTCAACTATAAACTACATATACATATATAATTTTTATATATTTGTGTATACATATAAATTTGTGTAGGTCACATGGGATACACACACACACACACACACACACACACACACACACACACACCAGGGAATATTACTCAACTATGAAAAGGAATAAAATAATGACATAAAAAGGAATAAAATAACCTGGATGGAATTGGAGACCATTATTCAAGTGAAGTAATTCAGGAATGGAAAACAAATGTTGTAACTGCTCACTTATAAGTGGGAGCTAAGCTATGAGGATGCAAAGGCAGAATAATGATACAGTGGACTTTGGGGACTTGAGGGAAAGGGTGAGAGGCAGGTGAGGGATAAAAGCCTACTAATTGGGTACAGTGTATACTGCTTGGGTGAGGGGTGCACCAAAATTGCACACATCATCACTAAAGAACTTACTCATGTAACCAAAACCACCTATTCCCCAAAACCTATAGAAAAAGAGCCCCAATTCAACTAAGACATAAAGAATGTTTCTAAAAAGGTCAAACAGTCTGGTTTCTCCAAGGTGTTGCTAAGATTGGGAGTTCCCAAATTTGTAAGGGACGATTTTGAGTCTTTCATGTCCACTTCAGTCTGCTTCCAAGTGTGTAGTGATCTTTTATGATGTTCCCCTATATGTTTATAGGGACTTTGGTCAAGGAGAACAATACCAGCAAACTCTTTTCTACCTACCAATACAAGGGCATATTAAGGCACCTCCATTTTTGTTTGTTTTTAACTAATGTTATTGTGAGACTAAGGGAGATAGTTGGGTAGCACCTGGGATTTTGTAGGTCACTTCAGGAAATAATGGATGCATGGATGAAGAAAAAAGAAAAGTGGCCAGAAAAGAAACATTGACTTCTTGTTCTGAATCTATGGTTTTACAAAACAATCTAAGCCGTTTTCCAGTGTCAATTTTCCCAACTCTTATAAGGAGATGGCACTTCCTATTCATGATTCTTTATGAGAATAGTGTGATATTTAATCAACTGCTTATGAGGAAACATAGGGAAGAATATTATCTAAAATAATATTGTTATTTTATTTACGTTTTTTTAACGTTTTATGTTATTCCAAACGTGGTTTTATAGAACACATAGACTCTAGTCTAACTGCCAAGGTAGGCTGAGCCTGAATAATTTATTTCAGAATGTCCTGTTACTTTGTACTGGCACTTTAATGGAAAAAGTTCTCTAATATTCATTTTGATGAATAATTAGTTTAGGAGGAATCTCTAGATTGCAGCCTTGTATTGCAGGGTTGAAATTTAATCATTTCAACACAGTTGTCTTCAATGCCAACATAAACCAGAGAAAAATTATATCTAATCAGTGAATGAGTTTAATACATGTTTTACGGGTTGTGGGATCCAATTAATATGTGTAAGCATATTATCAAAATTCTTATATAAAAGATATTATGTGATTTGCATTATAGTAGATTGAGTTCAAGTTAAAAAATAATTCTAACTTGTATTACATCTGGAGCAAGGGAAAATGAAAAAAAAAAAGACATTTTTAGTTGGGCTAATACTTCCCATTCTAAAATGTAGCTTGGATATGAAAAAGAATAAAATACTTAGAAAAACAATATAAAACCAGTATTGAAAAGACTGACAAAGAGTTTTTTCCCCTCTCCCTCTTCCAAAGGCAAATCTCCAAACCAAATCTTAGCCTGAAGTTTTAAACTGTCTGCTACAGACAATTGCCACTTTCCAAGTGCAGACTGGCAAGTGCACAAAGAGCAAAGTTTAGTCAAAGTTCATTTTCAGGTCACCCACCCTGGAACCATCAATCTGGACAACCTCTGCGTAACCTCTTCCAAGATTGTGGACTGGAACGGGATCCTTTGCAGTCTCATTAGAGCATGCAACAATTAATTTGTCCTAAATAGGAAATTAAACAGTCAAGTACAGTGTAGAGAAGAGGTCAGAAAGTAGGTCTTGAGGTACATTCACAGCCCCTGTTTGGGGTTTTCCCCAGGCCTGCAGGAAGGTGGGGCAGACTCCAAAGAGAAATCATTGTGTAGTACAAACGTGACAAAACCATACAAAACACATACATAAATAGAAGAGAAATTTAACCTGAGAACAAATCACCAGTGTTGTTAATGGTGCTCAGGCTTGACTGTCTTTCAGGAGACAGGGTGAGAACTCGGGCAAAGATGACTTCACAAATCCAGTGCGTATTAACCCAGAAAACTCTACACTGTTGTCCTTGAACCTACTTCTGATTGTATGCTAGTCTTGTATTCATGAGCTAGAGATTCTGTTATGAGAAAATGGGAGAAAAAGGTCCGATGTAGAGTTCTATTGAGTTAATGCTGTTTGTGAAGTCACAGTGAATCGAACCATTGTCTTCCAAGATATCATTTTGACATAATTAGAGAAGTTGAATGGTTATCATTAGCAATGCACACAGGAAATTTTGAAAATAGATAAAATGCTATTTCTTAGCAATAGAAGAATACAAAGTCCTCAAGTACTGTCTTATACAAAACTATGATATCTATCTATATCTATCATAATTTTGCCGTATGATATCCATGTCTCATATTTTTTCATTAGTTGAAAGTTAGTCTTTTTATGGTAAAATAGGAATGCAAAAATCATGGCATTATATGTTGTATGTGTATATGTGATCAGATTTATAAAAGCTTCTACATCTCTTTATGGTTGATGAACTTAGTATAAGTCTATAATAATAAATTATAGATTTGTTTAGTAAAATAGTATGCCATACATGTGATAAGGAATAAAATATAAATAATGAAATAAAGGTAAATACAGATTGTTGACTGAGAAGTTGCTCAAGGTAACAAGAGTTGGAAAGTAAAAAGGTCCTAAAAAGTTAAAGTTTATCAGAAATTTATGGTTACACAGCATCAAGAAAAAAAGATAAAATAATTGTTAAGTCCATTGAATACTCCCTCTACATGTAAGAAGGCATATTTTTGAACACTAAAAAATTCTGACCGTTAAATTACTATGGGATACTAAGTCTCTAATTCTGCTTCCTCCACATCATATTCAGCGTTAATACTAGTACCTTAGTCTTACAAGACTATACATTTTTTTCCTGAAAATAAGCAAATATCTTATAATTTAGCCTTTTAAATATCACATTTATTGAAGTATAATTTATTTTCAGTAAAATTTACTCTTTTAGGTGTATAATTCCATGAGTTTTAATAAATAGATACAAGTATATAACCACCACCATAATCAGGATATTGAACATTTCCATTATCCCATGAAATCTCCTTATGCCTCTTTGTAGTCAGTTTCCTCAACCTATTCTTGGCCATCACTGATATGATTACAGTTCTTTCAGTTTTACGTTAGTTTAACATTTAGTTTTACATTTTTAGACTATCATATGCATGGAATCCTTTATGTGATTGTTTCTCTTTTTCACTAAACATAATGGACAGATGTTATATTCAGTAGTTGTTCCTTTTTATTGCAGAATAATATTCCACTGTATGAATGACAACAATTTATCCATTCACTGGTGGAGGGGTATTTGAGTTGTTTCTAGTTTTTAGTGATTACTAATAAAGCTGCTATAAACATTCAAGTGTAGGTTTTTGTGTAAACATTAAATTTAATTTATCCTGGGTAAATATCTAGGAGTGGGATTGCTGGGTGATATGGTAAATGTATATTTAACTTTGTAAGACCTTATAAGAAAATGCCAAATGATTTTCCAAAGTGACTGTATCATTTAGCATCCCCACTAGCAATGTTTGAGAATTCTAACTGTTCCATATCTTTGCCAGTACTTGATCTGAATTTTGGTAGCTCTAACATGTGCATACTAGTATCTCATCATAGTCATGTCATAAACTCTGACAGAGACTGCAGAGTTAATATAATCTTGGAGCAAGACAAAATGTATATGTTTGTCCATTTAAAATGAATATATATTGCTTATCCTCTTTCCTGATAGGAGTGGAAATGATCACATTTGCCAGGTTTTAATTTGCATTTCCCTAATGGCTAATGATGTTGAACACATTTCATGCACATATTCCCAACTATACTTCTTCTTTAGTGAGGTCAAAATATTACCAAGTTCAAAACAAGTGCCAGCAGCTGCCCACTTCCAAACTACTTGTTTAATGAGAAAAAACAAACCTTATGTTACGCCACTGATAGCATGCTCTTTGTTACATGAGCTGAATGCATTCTCAAATTACACAATCTTCTTTTAAAATTAAGACTTCATGTTCACATTTCTGTGCCCCATTTTTTGTTAATGGCATCATTATTACTCCCTCATCTAAGCCAGAAAATTAATCCGTTTTTAATTTTTATTGCTCTCTTATCTCTCAAAGTAACAATTCACATCTCTTGCTTGAACTATGAAAATATTTCTCTCACTGATCTCCATGCCACCAGTTTTTCCACCACATTGATATTAGCATTTCCACTTTAAAATGCAAATAAGATACTGAAACTTTCCACTTAAAACTTTGGTTGCCTGTAGGGACAGATCTGAAGGTCTTAGCATAGCATGCACATCCTTTCACAATATTTTCCCAGTCTACCTTCTCAGCTTCATCATCTGCCTCTGCTCCTTCCTTTTCTTCCTGCACTCACTTGTGTTTTATGCTCCTATAGAACAGAATCATTCATCCTTCTCTTTCACAGTTCAGAGTCCTTGAAATGTTGTTTGCTCTGTTGGCTTTCAAAAGGCCTTTCCTCTTTCTCTTATCTGGACAATCGCTATTCATTTTTCAAGGCCAATATTATATGTTACTTCTATAAAACACTCCTCACCTCTTCTATTTTGTTTTATTTTATTTTTAAATTAAAAAAAGGCCTACAGCACCTGATATTACCAGGTGGTCTCCCATCCAAGTACTAACCAGGCGTAACCCTGCTTAGCTTCACAAGAACAGATGAGATCAGGCGCATTCAGTATGGTATGGCCAGAGTCCCTGTTTCTTCTAAAGGAAGTTCTACACTTCCTCCCACGTGCTTCCATAGAACTTTATTCCTTCCTTTATTTTCATACTTTATTAGGTTTTTATGTGATGGTCTTCTCCAACAGTGTTTTTTGAAATAGGTGATAACTATAAATGATATTTTGAGATTTCTGAAACAACTGCACTGTGATATAAAAAAATGGCCATAAAAATACCAGTCTGATAAAATGATTAAAAGTGATAATGTTCAGTCTATAAATTAATCAGGAGAAATGGGGATATAAATTTTAGCAACTTTGTGTCATTATGAGTTTGTATAAAAGGTTTTGTTAGAAGAAATAAAGGCTTAAGACCATGTGACATGTGAACTATGTTTCCAGATAAGGAGATGGCTGAACAAATGACTCCTTGTTTAATCACCTGTTCTATTTTTTATGATTTAATATATGAATCTGTTTTATATGATTGCATTTTAGATTTGATTGATTTGAGTTTTTAATTGTTAAATATGGAATTGATGAGAGTCAGTTTTATGGGAATATAATTGGATGTAAATTAGGCTTTGGTCAAATTTAAACTGAAAATATATTAGGCAAATCTTTAATCTTTTTTTGCCTCAGTTTCCTCATTTGTAAAATTAAAGTGCCAGACTAGATAACCTTGAAGGTCCTAAGGAGGTTGAAGAGTTGAAGATTACAGTTTTATATAGAGGAAATAACTGTGTAGTTCATTAACTCTCATTTTTTCAAGAAATTATTTTGGCTTCTGGAAGCCTATGAAAAATCCCCTCATTTACCACTATTTGTATTCATTATCAAGACACTGTCTTCATATAGATTCGGTACTAGTAATCACATCAGTTTTAATATGGAAAATGATATGTTTCTTTCTAGTAGCCAAGTTTTAAACATGAAACATGATAGGCTTAAGGAACCAGTGCTGTCAGAGTTACCTATATTTAATTATTGCAAAACCATATCATTTTTTAGAATTGCTTCAAATCTTGAGAAGATTTAATACCATAGGGCCTGATAGGTCCTACAGCCTAAGAGGCAGAGCTGCTTGCACTGCAGGCTGGCGCAGTGCTGTAGAGTTCTTTCTCGTGTTCAACCGTAGTCAATGCCGACTGCCTTTATATCATTTGGCGAATTGGTTACGGCAGCATTCCCAAGTATGGAATATGCTACATTTACAACCTGAAAAGAAATACTAGAATAATACTAGGTATTATTCTTCATGGTAAGGATTCCACGACATAATAATTTGCCCTTTACATAGGAGGGGATGTTCTGGCAGACTACACATCACTCGACCTCTTAAAATTGTACTGTTATGTAAAATGTGTAGGCCCCTGAATTTTTATAAGGTATATCCTCTACTCTCTATAGCACATGTATTTTAACGAAGGCCTCCTACACACTTGCCAATTCTTGATCATCTCATCTGATTAACATGATGCTGTCAATATAATGAGCCAATATGATGATTTGTGGAATGTCTAGATGAGCCAAGTGATTCATCTACACTCTGACAAAGGTTCCAGAGTTAACATAGCCTTGAGGCAAGACTCAATGTATATGTGTGTCCACTTCAACTGAAAATGTATTGCTTCTTATCCTCTTACTTGATAGGAATGGAAAAGATCACCTTTGCCAGATCAATGGCTACAGCTTATACCCGAGCCTGTATTAATGTGTTCTGGTAAACACACCACATCTGGCACAGCAGCTGCAATTGGTTAAGTTTATAACAGTGAAATGTCATCTGGTTTTATAGTATTCATTAGGCAATGATGAATTTAAATAGAGATGTGATGATGTCCACTACTCCTACATTTTTTTTCCCATCTATCAGTGTGATACTATCCTCTGCCATTATCCCAGGATGAAATATTCTTTTGGGTTATAAAAGGAAAGTTTCAGAGGTTTGCATATTGCTGTGGTAGGTTCTACTCTATATACCAAGGACCAATTGTGGAGGTTCTGCCTACTACCAAATATGTCCAGTATAATTACACATTGCAGAACAAAGCAGTGATCACCATGGACTTAGTAGACAGACCTGCTGTAAACCATACCTAGGTCAGGATTCTACTTCATACCTGGATCCCATATATCTCCACTTTAACAGGGGGCCATGATGACTTTTTGGGCCTCTGGTTATCAATGTTAACATAAATCCTGTGTCCAACAGCCCTAAGAAAATATGAATATTCCTTTCTCAAGTTTATGGCTCAGGTCCCCTTAGGGAGAACTACCAAATATAGTTGCTATGGGGTTGTAAATTTCTTTCTCCTAGGGACCCAGCATCTCTTTCAGTCACTGAATTTTAGGTGTTAAAACTGACGGGAGCCTATAAACAGCTTTTTAGTGGAGCAGCTACTCTCATTCTCTTGACTACCCAACCTTCATTTTTTTTTTTGGTTGTATAAATAAAAAATACACTTATTCATTGTCCATCTCTTTCTCCTGAGAATGCCATGTTCTTTCAACCATGGCATCCCATGTTTCATGGCTTTATTCCATCCCTGTTAGGACCCTGACCTTAGAACAGCAGAACTGCTGGGGTTGAGAATTTAGCTGTAAATATGTGATCTTATAATTAAGTTTTGGGACTGATATTTTGCCTTTCTGGCATTTTGGTTGCAAAAGATTAGAGCCCTTTACATGCTGCCAAGGAGGCCCTCTGGCTTTTATACTTTCACTTAAATTTTTGGTTAATTTTCCTTTTATTGTAATCTCCATTACTAAATTTCCCACACTTCTTGAATACCTAAGATATTGCCCACACCAATGCATTCCCTTTCACTGCGTTGCCATTGACAAAGGTTTTATGAGTGGAGCTGTTATAGCATGCCAGGGGCCATCAGTAATCCACCTAGCACCAGGGACAACGTCCTCATTGCCATCTGGCCAGTCAGTGACCCAGCTCCAACATTCCATTTTAGAGCCTGCTTCCTAGGATTACTCTTGGCACTGTCTTTTATCAAATTCCCTAGAAAAATGCTCTAATTCAGAAATGTATTTTCAGGAAGTTTCTGATTTATTATGGAAATTGGCTCATGCAAATATGGAGGCAGAGAAGTCCCATACCATGCCTTCTGCAAGCTAGAGAACTAGGAAATTTGGTGGTGTAATTCAGTCCAAGTCCAAATACCTGAGACAAGGGGTTAAGTAAGTGGGATAGGCAGTGGCTGGTGTATGTCCTGGGGTCTGAAAACCTGAGAACCAGCTCTGATGTCTGAGAGCAGACGATGTCTGAGAAGATGAATGTTTTAGCTCAAGGAAAGAGAAAGGAAATTTGCTTTTCCTCCACCTTTTTGTTATGTCTAGGCCCTCAATAGATTAAATGATGCCCATACAAATTGGTGAGGGTAGATCTTCTTTATTTAGTCTACTAATTCAAATGATAATCTCTTCCAAAACGCCTTCACAGACACAGCTAGAAATAATGTTTACCAGCTATATGAGCATCTCTGAACTCTGTCAAGTTGATATATAAATGAGTCATGACAATATGTAAAGGAGTCAGGGAAGCAGGATTGGGCAAAAGAAGAGGTTAAATGGGCATGCAGTTGAAAGAAAGGCCTCAGTTATTTGTATAGGGAGCTCTGGAGCTTTGATGACCTTTCAGAGCTGTCTGAATTCAAGGCACGGGGCCCAAACATTTGTACTCCTACATTAACTGGTTGTTAAGTAAAAGTTGCCTTCGAAGTAGAGTGGCCTTGGGCAGGTGGCTTTCTCCTACCAAAGGCAATTTCTAAAAGAAAATGCTATTGTAAGCAGTCAACAGCTAACACTCCTGGAAGATATGGGGATAAATGTAATGATCCTGAAGGGGTATCTTGGTAGCACACTATAGCATCCACTACAGATATCACAGAAAGCAGAGATTTAGTATTCTGTAAAATTTTCTCTGATTTAAGTGTCATTTTATTTTAGTACTATCCTTTCAAAAATGAGTGTTTTATTTATAGAAATGTAAATTTGAGTCTTCATTAAAAAGCCAAGACACATAAGCTTTCTAATTTCTAAATTTCTAATCATTTTTTTCTCTGTGATTATTAAATTAAATTTCTTAAGGTTGAGGTAATTGGAGAAATTCATTTGGCTCTAAGTAACTCAGCAGAAAAGTCAGTATCAGAAAACACTTGTTGCTTAGTACCTACCATATTTCTTGTTTAAAATTTTAAAAATGTCACAGTATGGTATTTATATTCTTTCCAAAGGATATTCCTCTCACTCAGTAGGGACTAAGGCATGCATTTTCCCAGCTACTGACAATATTGGCTGCAATATCCTACAGTTGAATTCCCTCTCCAGTATTTGTTCATAGCCAAAGTATGCCACTTTACCTAAAGTTATCCTACATGACCATTTCATGACACTCCTTATCCTGCAGTTGAGCACTGTGAGGTAAAAAAAGCCCAGTCTCTTTTCCTCAATTCACCTATTGTCCCCCACAAGAATGGCCAACACCTCTATTGTTATTGCCTCATGGCTCAATCCTTCCGTCTACCCAATTCTGCTTTCCCTTTTTCTTTTTTTTAATTTATTTTATTGCATTTTAGGTTTTGGGGTACATGTGAAGATCATGCAAGATTGTTGCATAGGCACACACGTGGCAGTGTAATCTGCTGCCTTCCTCCCCATTGCTTTCCCTTTTTCTTAATGCCTATTGTGCCTGAGAACATTCTCCAGTAAATTTTCTGCAGGCAAATATCAATTTCAATACTTGTTTCTAAAAAAAAAACCCAACCTTGAAAAAATCCTTTCTGTAACTTGATTATGGGAAAAAGGAAAATAATTCTCCAAATAATTATGATAAACTTGAGTAGATACATAATGTGTTGAATTCTAAAATTTAATTTTCAAAGATAGAATTTACATTTTATATTAAGCATACAAACACGAAAATGTGTTTAAATTGATATTTATGATGAAATTTATAGTACTATCCTATTTTAATTAGTAGTTTATTATTGATAATCATTCTATTTCAATTACTGTTTCTCTTCATATACAATTCCAGGATTACCAGAGAGTTGTCTTTCACTAAAATATTTCAGAAACAACGAGGAAAAGAAATTGCAAACATTTTGAGAGAACTATATTTTGAAAGAAATATACTGACCCTGGAAATAAAACAGAAATGGGAAAAAAATAATGTTCTTAGAAACAAAATTGGTTTCACCTTGGCAAAGAAATTTAATGTCTCTAAGCAATTGTTGTCCTTTTTGTGAAACAGAGTCAAACCGCCACCTTTAACATAAACTCTGGCTTAATGTTTATTTAGCATAGCTACTTAAAAGCATTTTAGTAGATGTTTAGTAGCTGAGTAGATGTTCAGAAAACAGTACTTAAGGAATAACACTTACAAGGCAGATGAAACATAAAGCACACATTTTAAAATGCATGGCTAATTCATGAAGTGAAGAAAATCTTCAGAAGCCAAAACAAGAAAACATGAATCTAGAGATACAAATAAAAATAGTATTGGACATTTGCTATTGTGTATCTGCATTGCCTAGGTGACCTATTTGGATTTGTTCAGGTTGCATGGATGTGAAAAATGCAACAAAGTTAAGGCCTACATAGCAGATAAGATCTCATCAGACACCCTGCACAAAATCTACTCTGCTATCAGAGGCCACTAGACCAAGTTTTCTTCTTAGATTGCTTAGGCGTGACTCTGACACAAGTCCTCTGTGCCAAGCATACTCAGGGGACACGAATTAGGATCTTTGAATGGTAACTAAGTGAGCAGCAGGTGCCTCCCATTCTACCCCCTAGGATTTTTTCCTAGTTTCATGTGCAAATATCAATTCTGGACAAAGTATTTCAATATGAAAGGCAGAACTTCACTACTTTTGTAAGTAAATGTATAATCTCTGTATAGGAATGAATTCTAATCAATACATCAGAATCATAAAACATAATGAAAGAGTGATAAATATGACTGCATCAACTTATCAAAAGACCCTTAAAACAGAGGAAACATCAAGTCACAAAGTGGAAGAACAATTACAACACACACAACCAAAAAAGATAATGTTCATAACATAAAAAAGAACTTTAAACCAATAATAAAAGACAAACAACCCAGTAGAGAAAAAGGCAAAAGATGTTAATAGACATTTCACAGCAAGAAGAAAAATAAACAGCCAACAGCCTTTGCAAAGATGTTCACCTTTATTAGTAATCAGGAATATGCCAACTTAAACTACAGTGAGATACATTTTACACATGTTATAAATTGGTAAAATTTAAAGTGTTATAATACCAAAGATTTGGTGAAGATGTGGTAAACTACACAGCTACTTTAGAAGACCCCTTGGCATAATCTAATGAAGTTCATCTACTTCATTTACTACTTCATATACTTCCAGAATCCATTAATTTCATATGTAACTTTGGTGGTTTATAATTGTTAAGTCCTGATGTGTTGGGGCAGTATGATTCAGAGCACTTTTCCTGGGATAATTGTTAATAATATCTCTTTGCTTTTCCAAAGTTTTCCAAGTTGGTGACAAAATTTACAGTTTATAATCATCTATTGTTCTTTATCTTTATCAAGTTTTTATTCCCTTTGTTTGATGTAATCACTTTTTAAAAATGATATATCTCATTGTATTACGTATATAGTAATTTATGCATATCTATTATTTGGGATTAAGTTTTGGTAATTTTGTACACTTTTATTTATTTTTGTTAAGATTGCCCAGGCTAGTCTTGAACTCCTGGAATCACGCAATTCTCCTGCTTTAGCCTCTTAAACCTCTGTGATCACAGCCATGAGCCACTGCATCAGCCTAATTTTGTTCTCTTATACTTTATGTGATCACTTTCTTTTCTTCTAAAAATATGCAGGTATGACAAAGCAATTAGACTCAACTTTCATATCATGAATACATACCATAGATAGGATACATATGGCTCTCCTGAGTACTCTGCTTAAGTCAGGCTGATAGTTAAGAAACCTTGAACAGACAGTAATACCTAATAGCTAACATGGGGAATTATCTGACCGAACCATTCTTTCTGCTTTTTTATTCATCTCCTGGTGATCATATACATCTTTTTCTGTTTCTCTCAACATTCTAAAACAACTTTTTTCTTTGAGAGACGTAAATTTTTTCCAGACTTCTTAGAAATATTTTAAAAGAGAACCACCCCCAGAGACCACTATCTCAACTTCTAGCTCATTTAAAATTGTCCTTCAGAATCTCCTGAAAAGTTTCTCCCTATCTCCTTACAAAATTAATTCTATTTTTTGAAAAACAAAGCATTCTTGAAACAAATCAGAATTATAGTAGTCTTGATGCTTTTTATTGTCTATACATTTTTAGTTATTAGTGTTTCCATATTTTTCATAATAAATTAGTGTTTTTTAACCGTATTATCACCTATATAGATTATTGTGTCATTTGCTCAAATATAACCTAGTGTTATATGAAGAAATTCATTCTGAGATAACAAATTGGGGATTGACAATAATTGTAAATAGTACCATCTTGTAATACTGTAAGGCAATGGTAACCACCCTGTCTTAATAATTCATAACATGTTTATTTCATTGCAGTAAACTCCACTTATGCATGATGAGATTTTGCTATTAGTACACCTTATATCACCACTTTCATTTTTTCATATTTAAATACTTACCAAGCTTGCAATTTGCTAATAATAGGAGGATAGAGTATATACTAACGATATAAACACAGTGTTTCCTGGTGCTTGACATATTTTAGTGTAAGTTTTCTTTCTTTTTTTTAAATATATGTCTTTTATAAGGCACATGATTTTCCCATGTCCTAAGACATTTTAGAAATAGAAACAGTAGCTTTGGTATATGACAGCAATAGAATTGTAGAGTATGCAAACTATGCAGTATATATTATCATTGCAGTCTGAGTTTGTTAAGAGTCATAGAACCATTATATCTCTCCATGCTTTAATATTATAGTATGAATGTGAGTGGAACTAAATCTGACTGATCAAATCATAGCCAATTCTATAGCCAATTATACTTTGAAATAAAGAAAATTCTATTTGTGGAGTGTATAACAGATTGAAAGGATATCTGAAGTTTAAAACAGTTTCTGACCTAAAGGAAGAGCTGTGTCCATAGAGGATCAGAACTGTTCAGTTCAGTTCTGAAGGTTTTGGAGACTTGTATAAAGGCTAAGATTATACTGATAATTTTGTCCATATCACAACCCAAGAGGATTAATAAAGATAATTTTTTATTTTTCAGAAATACAGAAAGATTCCTTATGCCTTCATTTAAAAAATTATTTGTTTGACAGCAATATCAATGAACACTGACTTACTTGAGAAACCCTGGATTTGTTCTAAAAGGGGAGGGTTGGAAGGGTTCCCCACTCCCCACCTTGTTATATAAAGAAAACAAATCATTCTCCATGTCACTTCAAATGCAAGTTATCCAGTTTGAAAATGATCAAGGAAAGAGGAAAACATGTTGAAGAGCATTGTGACTATCTTGAATCACATTTCTAAGAACATAACATCACAAGATATTGGTTACCTTTTGTGTTACTAGAAAGTGATAGGAAATAGTTGCTGAATTATGACTGAGATAACCCACCAAAAGATTAATTGTTTCTCATATTAAACTGTCAACTCAAGCATCTTATTTATCTCTTGGTTTTTCCTTGGGGAGACCACATGTTGGTGAAGGCATGTGTGGCGGTTGAAAGGACTTGGACTGATCTTACCTTCACGATGGAGCAGTTTTGCTTTTTCTGCTAATTACAAGATAACTTCAAGTAACTTTTGCTTCAATAGTTCATTTTTTCCCCTAATGAGTACATGGAAATTGTGGAAATATCATTCTGGAAATGAATATTTTCTTCTGATTCTTTTTCCATCAGTTGGTCCATTATATTGGACCCGGAGGGAGTGAATAAAAGTGAACACTAGAAAAAAAATGCCTGACTTGGAGGTGTTTATAATTAAGCCAATAAGAATAGAGAAAATTGAAATAGCAAAGTTTAATTCTTAATGCAATGAAGAAAAAATTATTTTGAAAACCTCTCCCCACCATAGGTCAATCTATCAGAAAAGATATGCTGGGTGCCTAACGCAGTAGATTGAGTTGGTGTTGAGGAGGTCTATCATTAGCATGTTTACTTGATTAGGTCATCTGTCTTTCCATCAAAATGTCTTTCCAGTAAAAAAAGCAAATGGATTGCTGGACTGCTATTCTTTCTTCCCATTATATAACTTTTATACTGAATCAGCATTTTAAACCTTCATCAAAACAAAAACTTATGATTCAGAGAGTCTTGTGGGAAAATTCTATCAAACATTATTTTTTTGTGTGTACACACACACACACACACACACACACAACAGTGACAATCTTATACAGAGTTTTCTAGAAAATTAAAAAAAAAGCATGACTGCATTCCAATGTGTTTATGAGGCCAGCATAACCTTAAAAGCAAAATATGAGAAGTCAGCCTAAGGCAAATATCAGGCTAATCTAATTCATAAACAGAGATACCAAAATTCTGAAACAAGATTAATAAATTGAATCTAGCAATATATGAAAAGGCTATTATATCATGACCAAATAAAATTTAGTCCAGAAATGCAAGAGTATTTACCATTTGCAAAGAAAAAATTTAAATTTACAATATTAACATAATAAAAGAGAAAAGTAGATACAGAAATATAATTTGATAAAACTTAATTTCCATTCATAATGAAAACCTTTGGAAATTAAGAATGGGGTGGAAGAGTTCCTTAATCTGATTATGGTGCATATCTACAAAAAGCCTACAGCAAACATCATACTTAGAGAAGAAATGCTGAAAACTTTCCTCTGAGCTAAACATGAGAAAGAAAGGCCATTAAACATTGTTTTGTAGGCAAGAAAAACTAAAAGCTTTTTCCCCAAGATGGTTAAGTATGAATAGCAAGACAGTGCACAAGGTTCGACTCTGTGGTCTTCAATTCAAGAAAGAAAATGGAACTCCACTGGAATCATGAAGGATACTTTAGATCTTGGGGAGAATATTGGAAAATAGGACCCATGATGGCATCTGGTTAATAAAAATAAGTCAAGTCCCAGTTCGTGAGAGAGGCAAAGAACCTCTCTTTGTGACTCAGCTTTCCACTGAGGACCCAAGCAACCCAGGCCAAGGGAGAGCACTTTGTTTCTCCCAAACCCTGGGGCTAAACTGGGGACACGTTTAGAGACTCTATGAGGGAAAGACACTGGGGAAAGCTGAAGGCATTTCCCAGAACTGGGACAGGCTGCAGGCATTTTCCCAGGCCTGGGGCTGAGAGTATGCCACTTTTAATATGGGTGTGTACAAAGTCAGTAATTCTAGGGTTACCTGGCAGCTTGGCTACACAGGCATTTTAGTCTCAGGGCAGAGTTTGGAGTGCTTGCTCTGGAGTGAGGTAGGAGATTCTATAGCCAGAATTGTAGAAAGTGCCTCAACAGTAGACACTGGGAATATGCGCTTCCACGTTGCAGGCCTTGGGTGGGAGGAGAGCTGCTACAGCTGTGGTTTCTCTTGGGAAACCAGACTTGCAGCCATGGCAGTTTGGTGACCTAGAGCAGGTCTTCATGTACCATTGCTAAGTGCCTTGATCTGCTCCCCTGAAATGGTAGTACGGTGGGCCCTCTCTGCTCCGCCTTCAAGCATATCTGGAGGCATTTAGAGCACTCACTTATCTGGACTTGGCTGCCTTATCCTTCTTGGATACAGATAATGGTACAGGGGAGCTCTCTCCACTCCATGCTTTGGTAGATCTCCTGGCATTCAGAGTACCCACTTGCCTGATTTGTAGGCTGAGTAGCCCCAAACTTCCTGTGCAGAAGTACTGATGCAGGGGAGCTCTCGCCCACTCCATGCCCAGGCAGATCTCCAGGCATTCGGAGGAACTTCTCACCTGGGTCAACAGCCTGGGCTGCCCCACTTTTCCTGCATACATATTGTGGTGCAGCAGGGCCTTCTCTGCTTTATGGTCAGGCAGCTCTACAGGCATTCAGGGGACCTGCTTGCCTGGATCAGCAACCTAAACCACTCCACCCTTCTTGTGCCAAGATCATGGTGCAGCTGTGCCTTCTTTGCTCCAAACCCAGGCAGATCTCCAGGCAATTGAAGCAAACATTCACCAAGATAAGCAGCCTGAGCTACCCCACTTTTCCTTTGCAGAAATTATAGTGTGGCAGGGCCCTCTATGCTCCATTCTCAGGCAGATTTCTAGGCATTTGGAGCACCCACTCTTCGAGGTTAAGAGTTTAGGCTATTCATACTCCTCATATAGAGAAAATGGGGCTGAGGAGGTCCCCCAGCTCCACACCTAGGCACACTTCTGTATGCTTGGTAACTGCCTATGGGATTCTCCCTTGGTGCTGGTGTTTTTGCCTGCCACTGGGGGAGCTGTAGGTGGGCCTGCCTGGTTTGGCCCTGCCTATGTTGTTCCCCTGTTCACCTGGGGCTGAACAGGGAGCTCATTGTTCCTTCCTCAGATCAGCCGATTGCCTGATGTAATAAAGAGTTTCTCCCACTAAACAAGGATCAAGTAAATACCCAGCTGCCTTGGCTACAGCTGACTCTCACTCATAAGTGCCATTTGGTACCTAGAAAGTCAAACCACACACCCCAATATAATATCTGCCAAAAGAAGTGAGTAGAACTGTAGAAGCAAAGCCAAAAGACACAACACAGCATTCTCTATGTCACACTCTCTAGGAAGGAGAAAAAGGGAAAGAAAAATAAGCAAATATTATAGGGAAAGAAAAAGAAAAAATTCTACCTGCATGAAAATTATTACAAAAATTAAAAATGTCAGCATCCCCAGATGAGAAGAAACTAGCATAAGAATTCTGACACCATAAAACATTGGAATGTAGTGACACCACCAAAAGATCTCACTAGATCTCTGGAAATGGTCTGTATTAGTCTGCTCTCACACTGCTATAAAGTAAGAAATACCTGAAAGTGGGTAATTTATAAAGAAAAGAGATTTAACTAGCTCATGATTCTGTAGGCTGTACAGGCTTCTGCTTCTACAGAGGCCTCAGGAAACTTACAATCATGGCAAAAGGTGAAGAAGAAACAAGCTTATCTTAAACGGCAGGAGCAGGAAGAAGAGAGAGGGAGGAGGTGCTACACACTTTCAAAAAAACAGATCTTGGGAGAACTCTATTATGAGACAGCACTGATGGGAAGGTGCCAGACCATTAGAAATCACCCTGATAATCCAATCACCTTTCACCAGACCCCATCTCCAACATTAGGGATTATAATTCAAAATGAGATTTGAGTGGGAGCACAGAGCTAAAACCTATAATTCTACCCCTGGTCTCTCTCAAATCTCATGTTCTTCTCACATTGCAAAATATAACCATCCCTTCTAAGCAGTCCTGTCTAAGCAGTTCCCAAGGTCTCATCTCATTTCAGCATTAACTCAAAAGTCCAGTCCAAAGTGTCATGTGAGACAATGCAAGTCCCTTTCACCTATGATCTGTAAAAAAAAAAAAAAAACCCAAAAAACATGTTAGCTATTTACAAGATACAATGTACAATGGGGGGACAGGCAACCAGGTAATATATTCCCTTTCCAAAAGACATAAAGCAGCCAAAACAAAGGGGCTACAGACCCCATGCAAGTCCAGTACCCAGTAGGGAAGTTATTAAATCCCAATGCTCCAAAATAATCTCCTTTGACTCCATGTCTCACATCCAGGCCACACCAATTAGGTGGACTCCTAAGGCCTTGAGCAGCTCTGCCCCATGGATCCACAGGGTACAGCCTTTGTACCTGCTTTCATGGGCTGATATTGAGCACTTGCAGCGTTTCTAGGCACATGATACAAGCTGCCAGTGGATCAACCATTCTATGGCCTGGAAGATGGTAGCCCTCTCCTCACAGCTACACTAGGCAGTGCTCCAGTGGAAACTCTGTGTGGGATCTCCAATTCCACATTTCCCCTCTTCACTTTCCCAGTAAAGATTCTCCATGAGGACTCTGCCACTTTGGCAGAGTTCTGCCTGGATATCCAGGCATTTTTATACATCCTCTAAAATCCAGGTGGAGACTCCTAAGCCTCAACTCTTGCCCTCTGCACACCCAAAGGTTTAATACCACATGGAAACCTTAGCTCGTGGCTTGCACCCTCTTGAGCAGTGGCCTGAAATGTATCTGGGGCCATTTTAGCCACAGCTGGAGCTAGAGTGGCTGGGACTTAGGGCATAGTGTCCTGAAGTTGTGCAGGGCAGTGGAGCCCTGAGCCTTGCTCATGAAGCCACTCTTCCCTCCTGAGCCTGCTGCTAACATTGGGCTCCTCTTTACTTATGCAAATTTCTGCAACAGGATTGAATTCTTCCCTTGAAAATGGGATTTCTTTTCTACCATATGGCCAGGCTGCACAGTTTTTGAACTTTTATGCTTTGCTTCCCTTTTAAATATAAGTTCCGGTTTCAGATCATTTATTTGTTTATGCAAATGAGTACAGGCTTTTAGAAGCAGCCAGGCCACATTTTGAACACTTTGCTGCTTAGAAATTTCTTCTGCCAGATACCCTAAATTATCTCTCTGAAGTTTAAATTCTCACAGCAGGGTCACAATATTGTCAGTCTCTTTGGGAAAGCACAGCAAGAGTGACTTTTACTTCAGTTCCTAATAGGCTCCTCATCTACATCTGAGACCCGCTCAACCTGGACTTCACTGTCCATATTACTCTCAGCATTTTGGTCACAACCATCCAACAAGACTCCAGCAAGTTCCAAACTCTCCCTCATCTCCTTTGTCGTCTTCTGAGCCCTCCAAACTGTTCCAACGTCTGCCCATTATTCAGTTCCTAAGTTGCTTCCATATTTTCAGATATCTTTATAGCAATATTCTACTTCTCTGGTAGCAATTTTCTGTATTAGTCTGTTTTTGCAATGCTATAAAGAAGTATCTGAAACTGGGTAATTTATAAAGAAAAGAGGTTTAATTAGCTCATGGTTCAGCAGGAGAGGCTTCTGCTTCTGAGGAGGCTTCAGGAAACTTACAATCAGGCTGGAAGGGGAAGGGAAGCAAGCTTGTCTTGCATAGTGGGAGCAGGTGGAAGTGGAACAGGTGCTACACAGTTTTAAACAAGCAGATCTCAGGAGAGCTTTATCATAAGACAGAACTAGGGAGCTAGTGCTAAACCATTAGTAATCACCCCTGTGATCCAATCACCTTCCACCAGAACCCATTGCCAACATTAGTAATAACAATTCAATATGGTTTTGGGGTGGGGACACAGAGCTAAGCCATATTAGATCCCTAACCCAAATGGAAACTCAGAAATAACAAATTAAAAATTCAAAGCATGGATTACAAGGAAGCTTAATGAGATCTAAGACAAGACTGAAAAATCAACACAAACTCCTAAAGCAATCCAGGAAAGAAAGGAGAGATGAATATCTTAAAAGGACATCACTCAGAGCTTCTGGAATTGAAAAACTCACTTAAGGAATTTAAAAATTCAATTGAAAGCTTTATCTATAGATTAGACCAAGCAGAAGAAAAAATTTTAGGGCTTGAATACCAGTCTTCAGAACTAATACAGTCAGACAAAAAAAAAAAATCTAAAAAGATAAACACAGATTTGAGAAATATGGAATTATATACAGTGACCAAACTTATGAATTATTGGCATTCTTGAGAGAGAAGGAGAAAAAGTAAGCAACCTGGTAAACATATTTGAGGGAATAATTTTTAAAAATTCCCTAATCTTGCTAGAGAATAAGACATCCAGATACAAGAAATCCACAGAACATCTGTGTGATACTATACAAAATGAACATCACCAAGGCATATATAGTCATCAGACTGTCCAAGGTCAACACTAAAGAAAAATATCTTAAAGGCAGCTAGAGAAAATATCGGAGCACATACAAAGGGAACCCTATCAGACTTCCAACAACAGACTTCTCAGCAGAAACCCCACAAGCCAGAAGACACTGAGTCCCATTTTCAGCATTCTTAAAGAAAATAAATTTCATCCAAGAATTTCATATCCTGCCAAACTAAGTTTCATAAGTGAAGGAGAAATAAAATCTTTTCCAGACAAGTAAGCACTAAGAGAATTCGTTACTGATAGTGAGCCTTAGAAGAGATCCTTAAGAACTTCTAAACATGGAAATGAAGCAATAATACCAGGCACCATAAAAACAGATTTAAGAAAATAGCCTGCAGACCCTATAAAACAACTAGGCTATAGAAGCTGTGAAGCAACCAACCAACAACTTCAATATGATTAAAATCTTATATATCAATATTAACCTTGAATGTATATGGTCTAAATTCATTTCAAAGGCACAGAGTAGCAAGTTGAATTAAAAAACAAGACCTATTTCTCTGCTGTCTTCAAGAGAATCATCTTACACATAATGACACACATAGGATCAAAGTTGGAAAGATCTATCAAGAAAATGGAAAACAAAGAAGAGCAGGGGTCACTATTTATGTGTCAGATAAAACAAACTTTAAACTAACAACAGTTAAAAAAAAGAAAGGAAATTACTTAATGATAAAGAGTTTGATTCAACAGGAAGCCTCAACTATCCTAAATATGCAAGCTTTCAACATTGGAGCACCCAAGTTTATAAAACAAATACTTCTAGATCTATGAAAGGACTTAGACAGACACACAATAATAGAGGGTGACTTCAGCAACCCACTGACAGTGTTAGACAGATCATCAAGACAGAAAACTCACAAAGAAATTCTGGATGTCAATTCGACACTTGACCAATTGGAACTAATAGACATCTACAGAGTATTCTACTCATCAACCACATAGGTACATTTGGACATGGAACATATATTGAGGTCAATTACATGCTCAGTTATAAAGTAAATCTCAATAAATAAAAGAAAGTAAAATCATAACAACCTTATTCTTAGACCACAGTGGGATAAAAATAAAAACAAATAC
This sequence comes from Sapajus apella, assembly GCF_009761245.1. Lineage (NCBI taxonomy): Eukaryota > Metazoa > Chordata > Mammalia > Primates > Cebidae > Sapajus > Sapajus apella. Next base: position 52,211,567 of record NW_022436941.1, read on the forward strand.
CAGGAAGATCTCTCAAAACTGAAAAATTACATGGAAATTAAACAACTTGCTTCTGTATGATTTTGGGTAAACAATGAAATTAGGGCAGAAATTAAATAATGAAAAACATAGACACAACATATCAAAATCCCTGGGATGCAACAAAAACAGTGTTAAGAGGAAAGTTTATAGCACTAAATGCCTATTTCAAAAAGTTAGATTTCCACTTAACAATCTAACATTACTGCTAGTGGAACTAAATAAACAAGAACAAACTAACCCCCAAACTAACAGAATAAAATAAATAAATAAAATCAGAGTGGAACCAAATGAAATTGAGACCGAAAAATTCATACAAAGAATCAACAAACCCAAAAGTTGCTTATTTGAAAGGATAAACAAGGTCAATAGACCACTAGCTAAATTAACAAAGAAAAAAAGATCAAAATAAGCAAAACCAGAAAACAACAAAGCTGACACTGCAACTAACCCCACAGAAATCTAAATGATCCCCTGAGAGTGTTATGAATAACTCTATGTACATTATCTAGAAAATCTAGAGAGAATAGATAAATTTGGAAGTATACAAATTTCCATGATTCAATCAGGACAGAATTGAAACCTTGAATAGACCAATATTGAGTTCTGAAATTGAATCAGTAATAAAAAACCTACCAACCCCCACCAAAAAACCAGAAAAATGAAACAAAAAAAACAACAACAAAAAATAGCCCAGACCAGATGGAATCATATTTTACCAGGCATGCAAAGAAAAGCTGAAACCAATTCTACTGAAACTATTCTGAAAAATTGAAGAGGCTGGACTCCTCCCTAATGCATTCTATGAAGCCAGGATCTCCCTGATATTAAAACCTGGCAGAGATACAGGGGAAACAGACTAACTGTGGAGTACTATGCTCCCTACCTGAATGACGGGATCAATCATACCCCCAGACCTCAGCATCACATAATATACTCATATAACAAAATGTGTACATATGTCTTCTAATCTAAAATAAAAGTTGAAATTATAAAAATAAAAAAATAAAAGCTACAGGAATTTGAAAGAAATGAACATACATCAAAAACTCAAAACAATCTACAGACAGAATGTTATAATAAGTTAATTTAGCAAGTTTCTGTATATAAGGTCATATAAAGGTTTTCATATATTTCTATATAGCTGGACAAGTTAGAAAATAAAATGGAAAGTTGATCATTTACAGTAGCATCTTGGCTACTGATATGGTTTGGCTGGGTCCCCACCCAAATCTCATCTTGAATTCCCATGTGTTGTCTGAGAGACCTGGTGGGAGGTAATTGAATCATTGGGGCAGGTCTTTTCCATGCTGTTCTCATTATAGTGAATAAGTCTCACGAGATCTGATGGTTACTATAACGGGGAGTTTTCTGCATAAGCTCTCTCTTTACCTGCTGTGTAAGTCATGTCTTGCTCCTCATGACTTCCACCAGGATTATGAGGCTTCCCCAGCCATGTGTAACTCTAAGTCAAATTAAAACTCTTTCTTTTGTAAACTTCCCAGTTTTAGGTATGTCTTTATCAGCAGTGTGAAAATGGACTAATAAGTAAATTGGTACCAGTAGAGTGGTGTGTTGCTGAAAAGATAACCCAAAAATGCGGAAACAACTTTGGAACTGGGTAACAAGCAGAGGTTGGAACTGTTTGGAGGACTAAGAAGAAGATAGAAAAATGTGGGAAAGTTTGGAACTCACTAGAGACTTGTTGAATGACTTTGACTAAAATGCTGACAATGATATGGACAATGAAATCCAGGCTGAGGTGGTCTCAGATGGAGATGAGGAGCTTGTTGGGAATTAAAGCAAAGATGACTCCTGTTACTTTTTAGTAAAGAGACTGGCAGCATTTTGCCCCTGCCCTAGAGATTTGCAGAACTTTGAACTTAAGAGAGATGATTTAGGATATCTGGTGGAAGAAATTTCTAAGCAGCAAAGCATTCCAGAGGTGACTTGAGTGCTGATAAAGGCATTCAGTTTCATAAGGGAAGCAGAGCATAAAGGTTTGGAAAATTTGCAGCCTGACAGTGTGATAGAAGAAAAAAAATCCCATTTCATGAGGAAAAACTCAAGCTGACTGCAGAAATTTGCATAAGTAACGAGGAGCCAAATGTTAATTCCCAAGACAATGGGGAAAATGTCTCCAGGGCATGTTAGAGGTCTTCACGGCAGCCTGTCCCATCACAGGCCTGGATGCCAATGAGAGAGTGGTTTCACGCGCCAGGTCCAGGGTGCCCATGCTGTGTGTAGTCTAGGGACTTGATGCCCTGCATCCCAGCCACTCCAACTGTGACCAAAAGGACCCATGTACAGCTAGGGCAGTTGCCTCAGAGGGTGGAAGCCTCATGCCTTGGCAACTTCCATGTGGTGTTGAGCATGCCAGTACACAGAAGCCAAGAATTGAGGTTTAGGAACCTCTGCTTAGATTTCAAAGGATGTGTTGAAACACCTGGATTCATAGGCCAAAGTTTGCTCCTGGGGTGGAGCTGTCATGGAGAACCTCTGCTAGGGCAGTGTGGAAGGGAAACGTGGCATCACAGCACCCACAGAGAGTTTCTATGAGGGCACTGCCTAGTGAAGCTGTGGGAAGAGGGCCACCATCTTCCAGACCCCAGAATGGGAGATGCACTGATAGCTTACACCATGCACCTGGAAAGGCCACAGACACTCAATGTCAGCCTATGAAAGAAGTCAAGAGAAAAGCTATACTCTGCAAAGCCGCAGGAGCAGACATGCTCAAGACCATGGGAACCCATCTCTTGCATCAGCGTGACCAGGATGTGAGACATGGAGTCAAAGGAGATAATTTTGGAGCTTCAAGATTTGACTGTCCCACTGGATTTTGAATTTGCATGGGTCCTGTATCCCCCTTGTTTTGGTCAATGTCTCCCATTTGAAATGGCTGTATTTATCTAATGCCTGTACCCCATTGTATCTAGGAAGTAACTAACTGCTTTTGATTTTACAGGCTAACAGGCAGAAGGGACTAGCCTTGTCTCAGATAAGATTTTGGGCTGTGAACTTTTGAGTTAATGCTGAAATGAGGTAAGACTTTGGGAGATTGTTGGGAAGGCATGACTGGTTTTGAAATGTGAGGACACAAGATTGGGGAGGGACTGGAAGTGGACTGATGGTTTGGCTGTGTTCCTACCCAAGTAAGGTAGGAATTCTCATGTGCTGTGGGGGTGGGGGACCCAGTGGAAAGTAATGGAATCATGGGAGTAGGTCTTTCCTGTGCTGTTCTTGTGATAGTGAGTAAATTTCATTAGATCTGATGGTTATCGTAAGGGGAAGTCCCCTGCACAAGCTTTCTGTCTTTGCCTGCTATCATCTACGTAAGACATTACTTGCTCCTCTTTCCCTTCTACCATAATTGTGAGACTTTCCCAGCCAATTAGAACTGTAAGTCCAATTAAAGCTCTTTCAGTTGTAAATTGTCCAGTCTCAGGTATGTGTTTATCAGCAGCATGAAATTGGACTAATGTAGCTATAAATTAAATAAAACATGTAAGTCTTCTTCAATTTGTAAAGGATTTTGATATAAATTAAAGATGTAAATTGACGGATGTATATACCATGTTCACTGATTGGAGGATGCAATATTATACAGATGTCAATTCTCCTCTAATTCATTTATAGATTGAAATCCCAACAGAAATATCATCAGCTTTTTTAAATGTAAATTAGCAAACTGATTCTAAAATTCATATGGCAATGCAAAGGGCTAAGAATATCCAAAATACTCTTAAAGCAGAAGAAAAACACGGAATACCTCTGGATTAAACATTTGGCTTAAAAGCCACAAGAGTTATGGTAGATCAATAGAAGAGAATAAAGGATCTAAAATCAGACATATACAATCATGAATGCTAAATTTGTCACAAGGGTTACAGTATAAAAAAGAGGCGGAACAATTGATAGATGGTGCTGGGTTAACTGAATATCCATAGGGGAAAAAATGAAAGTTGACCCCTAATTTACATCATAATGAGTAATTAAGTCTACTTGGAGATGTTCTTCTTGTAGTAGGTTCTTCTAACATACTATATGCTGGATAGTAAATCTAAATATAAAGAGTAAACAAAAACAATTTCTAGAACATACATAAAAAGAAGATCTTTATAATCTTGTCATACGGAAAGATTTCTCAATGAAAAGTACTAACAGTAAAGAAAATGTTAGAAGGTTGGACTATATTAAAATGAAGAAGTTCTAATTATCAGAAGACACTATGAAGAAAGTGAAAAGGCAGACCACACAATAGAAGATATTTGCAATGCATGCAGTTGACAAAGGTCTTGTTCCCAAAGTGCAGAAAGAATTTATAGAAATCAGTAAGAAAAAGCCATAGATAGTTCAATAGCAGAGCAGACTCCTGAAAAGACAACTCACAAAAGAGGATCTTCAAATGGTCAATAAACATCTGAAAAGGAGGTCAGCTTTTTGAGTCATCAGGGAAATGTAAATTAAATCCACTCTGAGATGCTACTACACATTCAACAAAATGCCTACAATTTAAAAAGTCTGATGCAGAGGAACACTTTATACCCTGCTCATAGAAGTTTAAGTTGAACTCTCTGGGCAGGGCATCTCTAAAAAAAAGGCAGCAGCACCAGTCAGGGTCTTGTTGATCAAACTCCCATCTTTTTGGGACAGAGCACCTTGGAGAAGTGGTCACTGTGGTTGCAGCTTCAGCAAACTTAAACATTCCTACCTGCTGGCTCTGAAGAGAGCAGCAGATCTACCAGAACAGCACTTGAGCTCTGGTAAGGGACAGACTGTCTCCTCCAGTGGATCCCTGACTCCCATGCCACCTGACTGGGAGACACCTCCCACCAGGGGTTGACAGACACCTCATGTAAGAGATCTCTGGCTGGCATCTCATGTGTACCTCTCTGGGAGAAGCTTCCAGAGAAAGGAACAGGCAGCAATCTTTGCCTCTACCAGTTATACAGGTAAACAGCGTCTGGAGTGGACCTCCAGCAAACTCCAGTAGGCCTACAGCAGATGAACCTGATTGTTAGAAGGAAAACTAACAAAGAGAAAAGAAGAGCATCAACATTAACCAAAAGGACATCCACACAGAAACTCCATCTGAAGCTCACCAACATCAAAGGCCATAGGTAGATAAATGCACAAAGATGGGGAAAAACCAGTGCAAAAGGCTGAAAATTCCAAAAACCAGAACATCTCTTCTCCTTCAAAGGAACACAATTCCTCGCCAGCAAGGGAGGTGAGATGGACAGAGAATAAGTTTGACGAATTTTCAGAAGTAGGCCTCAGAAGGTGGGTAATCACAAACTCCTCTGAGCTAAAGGAGCATGTTCTAGCCCAATGCAAGAAAGACAAGAACGTTGAGAAAAGGTTAGAGGAATTGCTAACCAAATAACCAGTTTAGAGAAGAAAATAAATGATCAGATGAAGCTGAAAAACACAGCGTGAGAATTTTGTGAAGCATACACAAGTATCAATAGCCAAATCAATCAAGCAGAAGAAAGGATATCAGAGATTGAAGATGAATTTGATAAAATAAAGTGTTAAGACAAGATTAGAGAAAAAAGAATGAAAATAAATGAACAAAGCCTCCAAGAAATATGAGACTATGTGGAAAGACCAAATCTACTTTTGATTGATGTATCTGAAAGTGACAAGTGGAATGGAACCAAATTAGAAAACACATTTCAGGATATTATCCAGGAGAACTTCCCAAACCTACCAAGAGAGGCCAACATTCAAATTTAAGAAATACAGAGAATACCACAAAGATACTGCTCAAGAAGAGCAACCCCAAGACATATCACCAGATTCACCACAGTTGAAATGAAAGAAAAAGTGTTAAGAGCAATCAGAGAGAAAGGTTGGCTTACCCACAAAGGGAAACCCATCAGACTAATAATTGATCTCTCTGCAGAAATCCTACAAGCCAGAAAAGAGTGGGGGCCAATATTTAATATTCTAAAAGAAAAGAATTTTTTTCAACTGAGAATTTCATATCCAGCCAAACTAAGCTTCATAAGCAAAGGAGAAATAAAATCTTTTATAGACAAGCAAATGCTGAGAGATTTTTGTCACCACCAAACCTGCCTTACTAGAAAGCATTGAAGAAAGCCCCAAACATGGAAAGGAACAACTGGTACCAACCACTGCCAAAACACACCAAATTGTAAAGATCATCAGCACTATGAAGAAACTGTATCAACTAATGGGCAAAATAACCAGGCAGCATTGTAATGACAGGATCAAATTCACACACAACAATATTAACCTTAAAAGCAAATGGGGCTACATGCCCCAATTAAAAGGCACAGACTAGCAAATTGAATAAAGAGTCAAGACCCATTGCTGTTCTGTATTCAGGAGATCTATCTCATGTACAAAGACACAAATAGGCTCAGAATAAAGGGATGGGGGAATATTTACCAAGCAAATGGAAAGTCAAAAAACAAACAAACAAAAAAGCAGGAATTGCAATCCTGGTATCTGATAAAACAGACTTTAAACCAACAAAGATCAAGAAAAAAAGAGGGACATTATCCAATGGTAAAGGGATCAGTGCAACAAGAGGAGCTAACTATTCTAAATACATATGCACCCAATACAGGAGCACCCAGATTCATAAAGCAAGTTCTTAGAGACCTACAAAGAGACTTAGACTACCATACAATAATACTGGGAGAATTTAACACCCCACTGTCAACATTAGATAGATCAAAAAGACAGAAAATTAAAAAAAATATTTAGGACTTGAACTCAGCTCTGGACCAAGTGGACCTAATAGACATCTACAGAACTCTCCGCCCTCAATGGACAGAATATACATTTTTCTCAGTACCACATTGCGCTTATTCTAAAATCGACCACATAACTGGAAGTAAAGCACTTCGCAGCAAACGCAAAAGAATAGAAATCATAACAAACAGTCTCTCATATCATGGTACAATCAAATTAAAACTCAGGATTAAGAAACTCACTCAAAACCACACAACTACATAGAAACTTAACAACCTGCTTCTGAATGACTACTGGGTAAATAACAAAATTAAGGCAGAAATATCAAGTTATTTGAAACAAATGAGAACAAAGACAGAATGAACCAGAATCTCTGGGACAAGGCCAAAGCAGTGTTTAGATGGAAATTTATAGCACTAAATGTCCACAAGAGAAGTCAGGAAAGATCTAAAATTAACACCCTAACATCACAATTGAAAGAACTAGAGAAGCAAGAGCAAACAAATTCAAAAGCTAACAGAAGACCAGGAATAACTAAGATCAGAGCAGGCCTGAAAGAGATAGAGACAAAAAAGACCCTCCAAACTCAATTAATCCAAGTGCTGGGTTTTTGAAAAGATTAACAAAATAGATAGACTGCTAGCCAGACTAATAAAGAAGAAAAGAGAGAAAAATCAAATAGATGCAATAAAAAATGATAAAGGAGATACTATAACTGATTCCACAGAAACACAAATTACCATCAGAGAATACTATAAACACCTCTATACAAATAAACTATATAATCTAGGAGAAATGGATAAATTTCTGGACACATACACACTTCCAAGACTAAATCAGTGAGAGGTCAAATCCCTGAATTGACCAATAACAAGTTCTGAAACTGAGGCAGTAATTAATAACCTATCAACCAAAAAAGCCCAGGACCAGACAGATTCACAGCCAAATTCTAGCAGAGGTAAAAAAAGGAGGTGGTACCATTCCTTCTGAAACTATTCCAAACAATAGAAAAAGAGGGACTCCTTCCTAACTCATTTTATGAGGCCAATATCAACATTCTAATACCAAAACCTGGCAGAGACATAACAAAAAAAGAAAATTTTAGGCCAATATCCCTGATGAATGTCCATGTGAAAATTCTCAATAAAATATTGCCAAACTGAATCCAGCAGCACATCAAAAACTTTATCCACCACAATCAAGTTGGCTTCATCCCTGGGATGCAAACATGGCTTGACATACACAAATCAATCAATGTAATCCATCACATAAACAGAACCAACAACAAAAACCAGATGATTATCTCAATAGATGCAGAAATGGCCTTCAATAAAATTCAACGCCCTTCATGCTAAAAATTCTCAAGAAACTAGATATTGATGGAACGTATCTCAAAATAATAAGAGCTATTTATCACAAACCCACAGCCAATATCATACTGAATGGGCAAAAGCTGGAAGCATTCCCTTTGTAAACCAGCACAAGACAAATATGCCCTCTCTCACCACTCCTATTCAACATAGTATTGGAAGTTCTGGCCAGGGCAATCAGGCAAGAGAAAGAAATAAAGTGTATTCAAATAGGAAGAGAGGAAGTCAAATTGTCTCTGTTTGCAGATATGATTGTATGTTTAGAAAACCCCCATAGTCTCGGCCCAAAATCTCCTTAAGCTGATAAGCAACTTCAGTAAAGTCGAAGGATACAAAATCAATGTGCAAAAATCACAAGGATTCCCTATATACCAATAATAGGCAGAGAGCCAAATCACGAGTGAACTTCCATTCACAATTGCTACAAACAGAATAAAATACCTAGGAATACAACCTACATGAGATGTGAAGGATCTCTTCAGGGAGAACTACCAACTACTTCTCAGGGAAACAAGAGAGGACACAAACAAATGGAAAAACGTTCCATGCTCATGGATAGTAAGAATCAATATTATGAAACTGGCCTTACTGCCCAAAGTAATTTATAGATTTAGTGCTATTTCCAACAACCTACCATTGACTTCCTTCACATAATTAGAAAAAACTACTCTAAGGCTGGGCGCGGTGGCTCATGCCTATAATCCCAGCACTTTGGGGGGACAAGGCAGGCAGATTATGAGGTCAAGAGATCGAGACCATCCTGGCCAACATGGTGAAACCTGTACCTACTAAAAATACAAAAATTAGCTGGGTGTGGTGGTGTGCATCTGTAGTCCCAGCTACACAGGAGGCTGAGGCAGAAGAATTGCTTGAACCCGGGAGGAGGAAGTTGCATTGAGCCGAGGTCGTGCACTGCATTCCAGCCTGGCGCCTGGCAACGAAGCAAGACTCTGTCTAAAAAAAAAAAAAAAAAAAAAAAAAAGAAAAAACTACTTTAAATTTAATATGGAACCAAAAAAAGAGCCTGTATAGCCAAGACAATCCTAAGCCAAAAGAACAAAACTGAAGTCATTAGGCTACCTAACTTCAAACTATACTACAAGGCTACAGTAACCAAAACAGCATGATACTGGTACCAAAACAGATATATAGACCAATGGAACAGAACAGAAGCCCCAGAAATAACACCACATGTCTACAATCATCTTATATTTGACAAACCTGACAAAAAGAAGCAATGGGGAAAGGATTCCCTATTTAATAAATGGTGTTGGGAAAACTGGTTAGCCATATGCAACTGGATACTGTTCTTACACCTTATACAAAAATTAACTTGAATTGGATTAAAGACTTAAACATAGACCTAACACATTAAAAACTCTAGAAGAAAACCTAGACAATACCATTCAGGACATAGGCATGGGAGAAGATTTTATGACTAAAACACTAAAAGCTATGGCAACAAAAGCCAAAATTGACAGATGAGATCTAATTAAGCTATAGAGCTTCTGCACAGCAAAAGAAACTATCATCAGAGTGAACAGGCAACCTACAGAATGAGAGAAAATTTTTGCAATCTATCTATCTGACAAAGGCTAATATCCAGAATCTACAAAGAGCTTAAATAAATTTACAAGAAAGAAACCAACAACCCCATCAAAAAGTGGGCAAAGGATATGAACAGACATTTCTCAAAAGAAGATATTTAGGCAGCCAACAAACATACAAAAAAAAAAAAAGCTCATCATCACTTGTCGTTAGAGAAAGGCCATTGAAAACCACCATGAGATACCATCTCATGCCAGTTAGAATGGTGATCATTTAAAAGTCAGGAAACAAGAGATGCTGGAGAGTATGTGGAGAAATAGGAATGCTTTTACATTGTTGGTGGGAGTGTAAATTAATTCAGTTGTTGTGGAAGACAATGTGGAGATTCCTCAAGGACTTAGAACCAGAAATACCATTTGACCAACCAATCCCATTACTGGATATATACCTAAAGGATTATAAATTATTCTATTATAGAGACACATGCACACATACGTTTATTGCAGCACTGTTCACAATAGCAAAAGACTTGGAACTAACTCAAATGCCCATTAATGATAGACTGGATAAAGAAAATGTGGCACATATGCACCGTGGAATAATATGCAGCCATAAAAAAGACTGAGTTCTTGTCCTTTGCAGGGACGTGGGTGAATCTGGAAACCATCATTCTCAGCAAACTAACACAAGAACAGAAAAACACCACATGTTCTCACTCATAAATGGGAGTTGAACAATGAGAACACATGGATCCAGGGAGGGGAACATCACACACTGGGGCCTGTCAGGGGGTGGGGGACTGGGGGAGGGATAACATTAGGAGAAATATCTAATGTAGATGATGGATTGATGGGTGCAGCAAACCACCAGGGCACGTGTATACCTATGTAACAAATATGCACGTTCTGCACAAGTATGTTAGAACTACTTAAAGTATAATAATTTTTTAAAAAGTTAAAAAAAAAGAAGTTTCAGTTGATGAAACTCACCTTGGGAAATAGCTGAACTTTATCTATGAAAGTTGTACATATCCATAACTTATTACCTAATTTTTCCACTTTCAGGAATATTATCAATGGAAATTTGACAAAAAATACATATATAAATGTTTATGGTAGCATTATTTATAGGGCACAGACTGGGAACAACCAATATTTGACAACAGTAAGATGGATAAATAAATTATGCATATTTATACACTTAAACACTATACTCAAATAAACATAAATGCACTTTACTTACATGCAATCAGTTTCAAAAGTTAGCAGACACAAAAGGATATATATTGTTTATTCCATTTATATAAAGATTGAAAATAGGTAAATGGTGTTAAAAGTGAGGATAGTTGTTACCTTTGGGGGAAAGTGATTTTACAGGGACATGAGTGGCCTTCTGAGGTGCTGAGAATATTTTCTTCCTTGACTTGAGTGGTGTTTATATGTGTGTTCACTTTTTAATAATAAATTGATTCATATATGTATGTATATGTAATCCAGAATCTGAATCAATTCTCTCCAATGCCACTACTCATCTGCTGGTCCAAGCCACCATTATCATCACAATTTCTCATTCGCATGTCTCACGTGGCAATAACTTTTTGATTTTTTTTCTCTGCTTTTACTCTTGATCCCCTTTAACGTGTTCTCAACACAGTAACCAGATGTTTCTTGTAAAATTAAGTCAAGCAATATAACTCTGCTGCTCAAAGTCCTGCAATAGCTCTAGGTTATACACAGAATGAAAGCCAAGGTCCTTATAACGACCAATAAGACCTATATGTTCCAGTTCCCAATCCCAATAGCTTCTGCATAGTCACTCCTTATTTCTCTGCCTCCATTTCCCCTATACTACAGTGCCCTTTTTCCAGTTCCTGGAATATGCCATTGTTATTTTTCTTTAAAACCTTAACAGTGCAGTTTCTCCAGTTTACCATGTTCTTTCTCAAGATGTCTGCAGGCTAACTGCTCCCAACTGAATCTCTTTCTGATGTGACATTTTCGCAATGCCCAGTATCATCACTCTTATTTGAATGGCAACTTGCCCCACCCCCATCCGCGCTCCCAGCTTTCCTTATCCTGCCTTCATTCTTTATTAAAAAAGTAACTATTATGTTCTTCTAACATACTACATTATGCTTTTATTTTAAATTCTTATTACTTTTCTTTCCTTTCTTAGATAGAGCAATACATTTACTTTATGTCACTTTCACAGGGGTTCTTGTTTTCTTCACCCATACATCTCAAGCACTTAGAATACCATAGGTGCTCAAAATAGATACTTGAAGAATGGACAAAAAAGCAAATTTATCAAATCCTTAATATGTAAACTGAATTTTGTAGGACTCTGGGAGTTTAATGCTGAACAAAACCAGAAATAGATGCTGCTCTCTAAAAGCATTGCCAATTTGAGAGTTATCAGATAACATAAATAAATGTTTAGCTACAAAGTGTATTAAGAGCTAAGCCTGCTTGAAGAATCTATTACTGAGAAATCTATCCTAGTTTAAAGGTACCTCCCCTATGGGCTGAATCCTGACAAAAGGCAGGGACTATGTTTAATATCTTGTGAGATCTGCCTAATTCAGTATGGCAATAATAAGTAGTCAATTAATTTCTATTGAACAATATTAAATCTATTCTGGTAAGCTCCCCCCATATTATATAGATAAAAATTATTTAAATTATTCTTCAAAATGAGCCATTCATTTCCACCTCACCATGAATGTAACTGATTTTTATATTTGCAATATGCCTGGTCAAATACATATTCATATGAGAAAAACTGACAGGCAATAACTGTAAAAACACATTTTAAACTGGAACGCCATAAAATTACACATATTAGTATCACTAGTAAAATACTACTAATGGAAAATATACATATTTTAAACTGAACTTCATAGCACCTTTAAGAACTAAAGGGAGAATTTGAATTTTTAAAAATGAGATATAATGGCAAATGTATTTGATGAGTTGGACCACAGAAAACACAGTTAATTTTTTTTTCTAAGATGTGTACTAATTTCACAGGTTGTTGAAAGCTTTTTAAGGGAAGAAATTTTAATAACTAATTTTTGAATTACTATTTATTTAGCACATGTTATTGGGGCTTGAATTCACAGGAATATTAAAGACCTATGGTAAGGATTAGGAAAAGAGCCAAGGGTATATCGGAACATTGGTATTTACCTTAAGCAAAAGGGATATAATGCTCCCCTGAGATATCTGTTCTATATAGGTCAAAGGCCTATACACTGATTTTCTATTTAAATCGGGAATCCGACAAATTGATTGTTTAAAACAACAACAAAATAACCATTATTAAGTGCTACTCTGGCACTTTACATATATTAACTCATTTAAAAGTCAATGATTATTATTAACTCAAATTTACAGTCTAGACCCTGAGGCTCAGAGAGAAAATTATCTCTTCCTAGGAGCGGAACGTATTTGAGACACCACATTAAATTTGGACTATTTCAGAGAGGCAGTGGAATGGAGCAAAAAAAAAATATGGCTGTGGAATCAGTCACATGAGAATACTGACTCTGCCAGGAATTCCCTGTAAATCCTTGGGCAAATCAATTAATCTCTAAGAGCTGAAGTTTTCTCATCTAAAAAATGGGATAAAATCATGTATTGCATTAATTTTACTTATGTTATTTCTATCCACGTGGGCTGTGATTGCGTATCAAGATCATTAGAGTGAGGTAGGTCTTCTAACACTGACATCAGATTATTCGATAACCTTACTATCCTTTTTCCTTTCCTTTCTCTCTTCCCTGCTTTCTCTCTTCCTTTTTTTCTTCCTTCCTTCTTTTCTAAATAGCTACCATTTGTTATGCACCTGCTTCAGAACAAGTGCTTTATATAGATAGATTAACCTTTTCTTTTTTTCTTTTCATATTTCGTTTATTATTTTTCAGTTAATCTCTTCATTCATCTGTTGAAAGTGGTATTGGCAACCTTAAGTTACAGAGGAGTTAGGCATGGGACTTTTATAGGTTGTCATTACAAGTCATACAGGAGTGCTTAGACCACATACTCCAAGTAATAAAAAGCTAGAACAAGGTTAATCTACATATGAAAGGAGCATATTCACTTATGAGTTTTAGTTATAATACTTGTGGGTCAGTGTGGAGAAATAATTTGAAGGGAATATTATTAAAGTTGAGATAAAGAGTTGGAAGGCAACAGCAACAGCTGCTATTTATATATGTGTCAGGAGATGTGGCAAGCCCTTTTCATGTATAACCTCTCAGCAACTCTGTTTATTTATTTTTAAACTTTTTAATTTTTATCGGTTTTTGGCAAACAGGTGGTATTTGGTTACATGAGTAAGTTGTTCAATGCTGATCTATGAGATTTTAGGGCGCCCATCACCTAAGCAGTATACTGTTAACCCAACATACAATCTTTTATCTGTTATCGACTTCACACCCTTTTCTCCTGAGTCCCCGGAATTCACTGTGTCATTCTTATGTCTTTGCATTCTCATAGCTAAGCTCCCACTTATGAGTGAGAACATACAATGTTTGGTTTTCCATTACTGAGTTACTTCACTTAGAATAATAGTTTACAATCCAATCCAGGCTACTGCAAATGCCATTAAATCATTCATTTTTGTGGCTGAGTAGTACTCCACTGTATGTATATATCACAGTTTCTTTATCCACTTGTTGATTGGTGGACATTTGGGTTGATTCCACATTTTTGCAAATGTGAATTGTGCTGCTATAAACATGTGTGTGCAAGTATCAAATATCTTATTTGTATAATGACTTCTTTTGCTCTGGGTTATATACCCAGTAGAGGGATTCCTGGATCAAATGGTAGTTCTACTTTTAGTTCCTTAAGGAATGTTCACACTGTTTTCCATAGTGGTTGAGCTTTTGCAAGGCAAAAGGAAGAGTCAACAGAGTAAACAGACAACCCACAGAATGGGAGAAACTCTTCATAAGCTATGCATCTGACAAAGGACTAATATCAAGAATCTCCAAAAAGATTCAAACAAATTAGCAAGAAAAAACAAATAATCCAATCAAAAAGTAGGCTAAGGACATGAATAGAAAATTCTCAAAAGAAGATATACAAACTGCCAACAAACATGAAAAAATGCTCAACATCACCAATGATTAGGGAAATGCAAATCAAAACCACAATGCGATACCACCTTACTCCTGCAAGAATGGCCATAATCAATAAATAAAAAAAGAAAAATAAATTTTGGTATGGATGCAGTGAAAAGGGAATACTTCAACTCCGAGGAAAAAGTCTTTTAATCTTATTTTACATATTATAAAATTGAAGCCCAAGGGCATTAAATAAATAATCTTGCATAATATCAAGATGATATCTAAATTTTTCTTTACATGTCTAAATAGATTCAAATCTGTAGTTTCTCACATACTGTAAAGTTAGTATTCAAAAAAAATATTTTATACTCATCACAATACATTTATGCAATATATGACTATGGATGAACTTGTCAAATATAATGCTGAGTGAGAGAAGACAAAAAAAGCACATACTATATGATTCCATTTATATAAAGATAAAAAACAGGCACATCTTATCATTGAACATTAGAAATAAGGATAATGGTTACCTTTGGAGTATAATGACTAAGAGGAAGCCCTAAGTGCTTTTGGGGTCCTAGTAATGTTTATAATCTGGATACTGTTTTATGGCTTCACTTTGTGAAAATATCATGTAGTTTCCATGTTTACTTTGTGAAAATTTATTGAGATACACTTAAGATTTTTATAATTTTCTGAATATATGCTGACTAGATGCTATACTTTGATAAAATGTAAATAAAAATTATAAACAAGGTCCCCTTTAATAACATTTTTCTGTAGCTTTTGCTGCTTGAGCCTATGTTTCAATTTCATTTTTCTAATAAAATTTTAACCTAATTGAAATAAAAAATTTGATCAATTACTTTGTGACCAGAATGCTGTAGATCTTAAAAAACTTTTCTTGAAGAGTGAGCTATCTTTAAGATTTTTATTAGTACACAATTGGATATATAGAAATGTATTATAAATTTCAAAAAGAAATTCTTGAACATGAGATTTTTAGAAATGCATTTTTAAATCAGCTGGATAGGCCTTTTTTTTTTTTTTTTTTGGATAGGCCTTTTCTTGGTGATACATAGTTAAAATAAAAGAGGGTTCAATATCAATTCTATCCTTAGTCTATGAATCTGGGAATGGAATGGACTGGAAACCTTGAATAGGAATGGAAGGGGTTTGTTTATTTTTAACAATATCTCAAAATTATTTGAATTCATTTTTGAGTTAGAAACCGAAATGACAGTGATAGTAATGTGTCACTAAAAAATATGTTAAATACTCTTTCATCATGATCTGTTCTTCAATTTTATTGAGAGCAAAGAATTATAAAAGAATTTGCAGAGTAGCCTTTATATTTATTTAGTTTCTGAATTTCTGGTGAGCTTAAGGAAGGGTTTCACTAAGACTATTAATTTCAATTGACTATTAATTTTACTGGTTTCTCTTTCATTTGGAGGCAGTTTTTAAAAACAACTGATATATTCGAAAACTTTTGGGAACATTGAAACATTGCTAATTTCTTTACCTTTGCCAATGTAGAAATTTTCTGGTAAATTTCATTTATTATATCATTTGCTTTAAATATTTTTTCATCTAATCTTTGGCATGACAGATTAAAGCATTCAAATTATGAAACACATCTGTCATATAACCAAATAGGCAAAACCAGTTTTCACTATCAAACCATTTAGGTAAGGTAGACTTAACTTTCTGTCAGACAAATCTGAGCATATATCAATTCATGTAAATGTGTTAAGACACACTCCCTGATATCTCACCTCTTAATGTCACTTTAGAATAGACATATCACAGAGCCTTACTAGGAGTTATTGCCTAAATAAAATAAAGTTCTGCTGCTTTCAAAATTTCTTACCCAGACACTCTATGCTTTATTTTCTTAGGCTCTCCTTTAACAGAGATGCACTGTTTGTAAATAGTAGAGTTATGGGAGACATGAGATTCTTAAACTCATTATCACTCCCTCTGCTTCACTTTGTGCAACATATACATCCATTACATCCCCACAGAGGCCAAAATCCCCTAATTCTATGCCACACTTTGCTCTTAACAGAAGTGTGTATAATATAAAAACTAGCAAACAAACATGAGGCCTAGGAATGATTTATGAAATTTTCATTAAAGAAGTCATTAGTACTCGTAGTTTAAATTTTTTACTTTGGGACCCTGAGGTTTTCAATATTTCAAGTCATTAAGATATAGTAAAATTTGGAATGAGAGAGTTTGTTTACTTTTTATTTAACTAAGTACCTATGTATATATGTATGTGTATGTTTGTGTATCTATATAGTGGAGAAAAGAACAATTTTAAGATTGAAAAAGGTGAGGTGGGGGAAACTGTCATGATGCCTGTCATCTAAAACCATTCTCAGACAGATCAACTTTGTAAAAGAACATATGGGGAAGATGCGAATCTAGAAAATGACTCTCCTAAAAATATATTTGGTTGTGTATCCCTTGGAAAATTGTTATGTATCCCCAAGAGTTCTCTTTTCGAAGAATGCTGATATAAAATTACTGATGTAGGAGTTCTATGTGCTAACAGAGTCTAGAGGGCAGTGGTGAAAGTGACTGAAGTAGCTCATGGAACTGACTGGTTATGGAGGTGAATGTATTTACAAAAGGACAGAGGCCTGGCCTGGGTCAGCAGTATATGAGGTAGGAAAGTGGGCATTGATAGTGTTGAGTAACCTGAAATTTACACCATGGTGGTGGAAAAGCGAGATTCAATGTGTGTGTGGGGGTGTTGAGGGAGAAGCAAAGTGTTTATCTTTTGCTAGGAAGAGCCTCATATGGATTAAGCTGTGGTCATTTGACATAATGATTGATTTTGGGGAAAATAGGATAAGAAATTGAAAGATCAGGAAGAGGATGACAGAGACACTTCAGCCACTGGAGACTGGGATTATTAAAGAGAAAGGAAAAGAAAAAAATATATTTTTGTTGTGTTTTTATTTGTTTCTAGCAGTATTATACCTACAGGAAATTCTTCATAAATACCTGTCAATTGACTGTGTTATTTCTTTTTTTTTTTTGAGTTGGAGTCTCACTCTGTCACCAGGCTGGAGTGGTCATTAAGTCATTAAGCCAATCTTGGCTCACTACAACCTCTGCCTCCTGGGTTCAAGTTATTCCCCTGCCTCAGCCTCCTGAATAGCTGGGACTACAGGTGCATGCTACCACGCCTGGCTAGTGTTTTGTATTTTAGTAGAGATGGGGTTTCACCATGTTGGCCAGAATGGTCTCGATCCCCTGACCTTGTGATCCACCCACCTCGGCCACCCAAAGTGCTGGGATTACAAGCAAGAGCCACCTTGCCGGGCTATTTTATTTTTTAAGCAATGTAATTAAATCCTCTCTCTGTGTGTTAAAACCACTGACAACTCAGAAGAGGGAAATATGGCGAGTGACTGTTCTCTATTCATCATGTATCAGATGAGGGGTAGATCGAATTGTAGTAGTTTATTAAAGGAATTAGAATTTTGGGAATATGTCATCCTAGAAGATGGCATTGTAGTCAAATAATCTCCATGTTGGCTAAGTTGCTTCAATTATAAAGTCATTCAGTAGTGGACTTTTGGTAGTAGTTTTGATAATAGATTGTATGTTTTAAATAGTATCTGAGAAACAGCTTTCATATTACTTCTGCATTTTTCTAAACAGACAAATATTATGGAAAGTAAATGTGCAAGGAGTTTCTGAGAAAGAATAAAATTGTGTATATATTTTAACTAAAACAAAATTTTCTTCAAAATTTGTGATAACCTATACAAATATGAGAGAAAACACAATGTGAATGCAATTACATGCACACTTTGGGAGTTTGTCAAAGCAGAAAAAAATTCTCATTAGTTAGCAAAGACAAGAATAGAAATAATGGATTTAAATTTAAACAAGAGTATTTGAAAGATTGGAGAAAAACTTAACAGTAAGATCGACTGGGGAATGACATCAATTTCTGGAAGAGATGATGTGATCAAAATAATGCGAAACCTTAAGGCTGCAGCTTGAGGAACATGTGGTAGGAAAAAGTGAAAGATAAGACAGGTGATGTCCCACTGGGGGAACTGGATAAGATTATCTTCTAGAAATCTCCTCTGTTCCACTGTTACAGAAGGAGGATGTGCCTGTGGACTTAATATTCTCTAAAGACACAAATGAAGGAAACATGTGAGTAGAGGGGCAGACAGGGTTGAAATCCCTGGTGGCCTCTTTTCTTCGTAGTGTGAACAGAGGAGCTGAAGGCTGTGCATGTGTGAGAGGGCCTGGTTGCTGTAGGTGGGTGGGACAGTTCTTCTGTCCATGTTGGCTGAACCTGGGAGCCAAGCACAGGAATCCTGTGTATCTTTTTTTTTTCTTTCATTGGTGTGAGAATTCAGGAAATATGAAAGCAGATTTTCTCATGACCACCAAGAAGTGCAGTAGTTTTAAGGGCAAAGGGCAGATTAAAGATATTCTTTCCTAGAATAGCAAGGCTAATAAATGGTCCTATGAGATTCACTACTTTCCAGGCACATGGACACCTAGCGGAGGTCATGGCTGAGCACAAGGGATAGATATATTTTCTCTTCTCAGCTCAGAATTCACTGAAGAGAATGTTTCCCTGTGAGTGGAATTTATTTCTTCAAGACAAATGAGGATATGCAGAAAGTAATAGGGGAGGACAGTAAATGTTCATGATTATTTCTATTACACCTTGGGAGCCAGCTTGAATACAGAAAGGGTGATGTAAGACTGATTACAAAAACGATGCCTTAAAATGTTCCTGTGCTTCAGGTTGCCTGCTAAAGGGTTACAGTCTACTGTAAATAAATAGAGCCATCCTTCAGCAGATTTAATTGCTTGCTTTTCATTGAGAGATTAGGCTATCTATAAAGCACAAATGCTCTGCACGTCTCCCTGGACTTTGCCGTTTTCACACATTTGCACTCTCCATTGGCCACTGGCTTCATCAGATGATGTCCTTCAAACAGCTGGACTATATTATGGCCAGCTGTGCCTCATGTAGAAAATATCTTTGATACCCACTGTGGTATTATATCCCCTGCCCCTAAATTTATGTGCATAAGTCCTAACCCCCAGTACCTCAGAATATGACCCTATTGGCCAAGCACAGTGGCTCATGCCTGTAATCCCAGGACTTTGGGAGGCTGAGACAGATGGATTGCTTTAGCTCAGGAGTTTGAGACCAGCCTGAGACACATGGTGAAATGTCATCTCTACCAAAAATACAAAAAAATTAACTGGGCATGGTGGCATGCATCTGTGGTCCCCGCTACTCAGGAGGCGAAGGCAGGAGGATTGCTTGGGCCTGGGAAGTGGGGGTTGCAGTGAGCCAAGTTTGCATCGCTGCGCTCTAGCCTGGGTGACATAGTGACTCAAAGAAAGAAAGAAAGAGAAAGAAAGAAAGAAAAAAAGAAAGAAAGAAAGAAAGAGAGAGAGAGAAAAGAAAGAAAGAAAAAAGAATGAATGAAGGAAGGAAGGAAGGAAAGAGAAAGAAAGGAAAGGAAAAGGAAAATGAAAATGAAAGGAAAGGAGCATGTAACCTTATTTGGAAATAAGGTCTTTATAGAGGTCATCAAGTTAAAGTCAGGTCATTAGGGGAGACTGAATCCAAAAATGACAAATATTTTTATAAGAGGGAAAATTTGGACACAGAAATATGCACAGAAGGAAAATAAACATAAAGAGGCAAAGAGAGAGGTTGGCCATCTACGTGCCAAGGTGAGAGGACTGGACACTTCTTCTCTTACAGTCTTCAAAGTAACCAACCTTGCCAACACTTTGATTTTGGATTTCCAACCTCCAGAACTGTGAGACAATAAATTTCAGTTATTTAAGCCTCTCTGTCTGTGGTACTTTGTTATGACAGACCTAGAAAATTTGTAATACCAACTAACTATGAATTTACATAGACCTCATTCATTCATTCATTCATTCTGGTACCTTCTGTACTTTATTGAGTACCTTGTGTACTTTAGATAGAGAGAATACAATAGCCTTGGTCTCAACAAATTTCTGGCTGCTTGATGAAGATAGATACATAAACTGACAGTTTTAAAGGATAACTAGAAGGATTGGGAGGTATTCAGTTCAAATATTTGGTGCACATTATGTACTAAGCAGGGTGATTTAGAGCTAAAAAGCATATGTAAAATCCAGCTCTGTCCCCCTACTTTTAAGATTGAAGAACTACTTAATCTAGGTATTAGTTTCCTTACTTGTAAAATGGGAATAATTGTATATTCTAATGGGATTTTTGTAAATATCAAATGGGATAACAAATGTAAAATGTTTAGTTTAATGCCTGCAAAAGAACATAGAGAAGGTAGTATTACTTGCTGCTTATGGAAAATGTCATATCTGGAATGGTATGCAGAAAAATAATTGAGTTGGGGGCTGACCAATAACCAATTAGAATGTATGGTTTAGAATTCTACCTTGCTATTTATGCATGGGAGGCACAGCTTGAGTTTTAACAAAAGTATCAATAATCATTCACTCGGAAATATCTGGGTTAGACCTTCCTACCTGGTCACAAGGTCTTGGGGGCCTCTAAGCCCTCTCCCATTTAAGAAGAGCTTGGTTTGTGACTTCCAAGTGCAATGAGAGTGCCTTGGATTTGATTATGACACTTCCATTTTAAGCTGGGAAGTGGAATTTGCATTGATGGTATCTTGATGATTTTCTGAGTTGTGACTTGGAAAACTAGACATGAGACTTGGTTAGAATCATTAAAATGATAAATTTTGGACCTTGTGAAGTTGTTAAAATCATAAGCTTAAACAGAGTGGGAAAAGACAGGCATTGTTTCAAAAGGAGCTCAGTAGAGTGATCTTGGAATACAATTCAAAAATCCTCTCTGGCATTTATTTCAAGAGCAACAGCAAAACATAATTTTAGCTTTAGTGTGGAGACGCTTTTGGATAATGGAGGTGCTGGAAATAGTTTTGGACAATGGAGGTACTAGAAATAGGTCCCTTTCTATCCTTGACTTTGTTAACATAGGAATATTTTTAAAGCATAAGTCCCAGTGGTTTCCTGCCAGAAAAATATAGTCATCAGTGCCCCATGTCCTTTCTAGAACTGGGCCAGACTAGGGTCTTCTGGATTTGATGGTATCTTATCCTTTATGACTTGAGATACTAGCAACCTTCTGGCATAAGAAGGATGGCAATTTCCCCAATTTCCACAAAAACAAAGTCCAAAACCAATCAACCAAACACATTTTTCTTAAATAGTAGAACAAATCATTTTCTTAAAAAAACAACAAAAACAGTAGGACAATTCACTAAGGATGGGAGTCAAAGAAGTTGTGTTATGATTTTGGGGAACATTTCACTTTGTTCATCTCTGGGTCCTCTTTTAAAAACCCAGATCTGGAGTTGATTTCTTCCAGCTTTGAGATGTTCTTGACTGTATATGAAAAAATCTGGAAAATGATGGAATGATTTTATTTTCATAGAAGGTATAATATGCATAAAATTCTTTCCATAGAAGGTGGAATTTTTGAAACTGAGTATTTATTTCATAAGAGAGAGTGGGAGATTAAGAGAGCGTTGCGTAAAAAAAGCCCCCCAAGAGGAAGCACAGAGGCAGGAAGTGTGGAAGAAAGAACTAAAAACACAGACCTATCAAAGATCACTGAGCCACCAAGGGAGCTTATCAGATTCTAGTGAATAGAAATCTTTCTTTCTGTAAATAGTGCCCTGGTACTGATATCATCTTGACTGAAGTTTAATACACTCTATATATGCCAGTTCTGAGGAATATTTCCATGACTTTTGAACTATGAGTCAACTCTAACTGAAAACTTTAGACAGAGTGATTTTGAACTGATTAAGGTAGCTTTTGAGCGTGTCATTCCCTGAAAAGACTTGCAGTTACTCACTGGGAGATGACTCCCTTGCTGGCACCGAACTCCTGCAGTCCTTGTGTGAAGATAGCACTCTTTTGCTAGTTAGGAATCACCCTTTCACAATGGAGTGCCTGATTGGTACACTAGAAAAGGATAAAACGTGGTCATATCACTGACAAAAAAGATCCAAATGCCCTTTCAGAGCTATCTGTTTCCTTGGCTTTACAGACTTCTTGAAACTCTGTATTTTGTAGAGAAAGTATGGAAAGAAACAAAAGTCTACTCAAGTATTTATATTTGATCAGCTCCTCATTTCCCTTAAAAGTTGAGTTCATTGCCTTTAGACATCACTTTTATAATGAGAGAACCATGTTGTCTTCCTGACACCCAAAGGGGCCTCATGCAGACAAAACCCTTTCTACACTCTTAATAATATGAAAACTCTATCTGGCCCACGGCACTACCTCTCAGAAGTAGAATTGTACATGTGTTTAAGACCCTGAGGCAGATTTACCACAAAGCTAATGAAACTTAAGCTCTAGAATCTCAGTGCCTTGGGCTTAATTTTTACTTGTAATTCTGTAGTATTTTGCTTAAATAAGGCCCCCATAATTGTGTAAACATAACGTTCTAGAAAACTTAGACCTCAGTTCTGGCAAAAACAGTCACTGGGGCAAAGAGGTGGATATTATTACCCTCAGTAATCCTCAGAGCTCATAATTAATGTTCATCTCTCAGAGATATTTACATGAAAGTTGAAAGAGAGAGTGAAGTCTTCTCGAAATTTCTGCTATGTTTATAATTCTGCAGCCTAAAGAAACATCCTTACTGATCCTTCTCAGTTGCTGATCAATCTAGATCTAGAAATTCCCTCTGCAAGATGACAGTTAAGGAAGTGAAGCTTAACACTTTTCTTCTGCAGTTAACAGGGAAGATGGTTATTTTTCTAACTTTTGTGTGAGATCCCAGAATATACTCTTTTCCTATTATCATTGCCCTTTCAGTTGCTAACTTGGAAAGTATAGGATGAATACTCATTTAGGAAAGCTGACTTTGAGTGAGAATGTGCAAAGATAGATGATTTAATTTATATTTTATTTATTCAACTGCAAGGTGCCAAACTCCCAGTTTTTTGTTTCTCAGAGACAGCTAATAATTAATAGTAGCTTATTAAATTTGGAAACAGCATAATCAAATACACATTTTGTTAAACAGTGGCTGTAATTTCCTATCTACATTCAGATACATAAAATAGACAATATTGCTTTAACTTTTAAAGAAGAGGTGTTCTTTCTTAATTAAAAGTCTGAGGAAGCCAAGGGGGCTTTCAAATTATTTTGAAAACCACTTATGTGAAATTTGCAATACGCTTTTGAAATATGCCACTGTCACAGCTGCTATCTGATAAAGCTCAGGCTCCGATCTGTGCTTCTCAGTAGCCTGTGAGACCATTGCTGTCCGGTGCCATCAGCTTCTTTGCAGCATCCTCCTCCTGTGTACCATAAGGGAATAAAGCCGCATCTTCCTGGGAAGCTCCTATCAGTGACTCAGGAGAAATCGAAGTTCTTTCTCAGGAAGCTCCTCAAACTTTATACAAGTAAGTTCCCACTCCATTACTGACCAGAAGGTAGGTTTATATTGTACTATGAATATTTGCAATGATCTAGATGGACAAGTTGAGGATTAGAAATAAGACAAAAAAGGCATTGTTGGGATACAGAGTGAGCAGAAGATTTGGGATAGAAGTAATGAAAGCTAAGACCAGTGGGGGAGTTGGGAGAAAGGTGTGGAAGAAAGGTAATTGATTCATCCTTGTTAATCTCTGGTTCTCTATTCGATCAGACATGAAGACCATTCTTTTCCTTTCTACCATCTACTTTCCTAGAACCAAACTGGAGGATGAGGTCATTGCACAACTTGAAGCTATACTAACCTATGCTTCAACATTACACTCCTCAGGCATTGATTCTAATTAAGATAACATTAACTGAGAATGAGAACAGTTAACTTTCATTTTCAGATGACTCTTTCAGGTAATCCTCTGTGTGGCTCCACCTCTTAAGAGAAATTAATGATACCTTCCCATTTTTGCCTCTTCAGAGGGTAGTGATATCTGCCCATTTTTACTTCACCAAATTTGGAGAGAAGTTTCAAATAAACATCAAAGAAAAACAGTATATTGAGGCATTCTCAACATTACAGATATTTCTCTTCATAAAATTATTTTTAATTATTAAAAATAGGTTATTTTATTACACGCATTTGAAGTAAAAGGGATAAAACATGCCTTTGAAGTCAGGATGTCAACCTAGATATGAAGAACACATATGTTGACACCGAAATTAAAAAGACCCCACAAAAATGACAAATGATGAAGAAAAAGCACTCTTACAGCAGATCTTGACCTTTCGAGAATGTGATCAGCCTGTCAGCACTAATGGTTTTCTGTGCTTATAGCAAAAAGCTATGAGCTCCTACATTTGGGATGGAGGTCAGATGATATCTCAATATAAAAGTAATGAAATGGTACCCTGTCATACACACAAAAAATAATTCTCCAATTTCCTCTTCTTCTTTTTCATCCTTTCTTTGCAACAGAGATGTACGCGTTTGCATAATATGAATATGCACAATAAGCCTGGCTCTTTTTCATTCCACCATTCCAACCAATCCAGTCCTCAAGAAGATTCTTATCAATATCCCTAAGGGTATTATGGTACTCAGAGTAGTTATTAGGACCAAATAATTTTTTTAAGAGTTCTCAGAACAGGGTAAGGAGTCAGGAAATGGAATCAATTGGATCTGTTTAAGACTTTTTTTGTTCACTTGAAGCTTTAGAGATTCAAAAGAATGTCTGATGGCTATATTATACTCCCAAACCTCTAAACCCAGGCATATCTTTTGACCTAAAAATTTTGTCTCCTTATCTAGCTTTCTGGAATTTATTACAGAATATCATAGTTTTTTAGACAGGTTCAGCCAAATTATGTTTTCATGACTATCTGAGTTTTTATTAATGGATCCTCATAAGCGGACTGACAAGAACTTGGGAGAATAGCATCTTGATTTATGCAAGAATTGTGTGCAACATGGAAGGAAGGCCCCCCTCAAAATTCCCTTTATTCCTTGGCAAAGACTGACCATGGTTATGGGTTCAAGAGTACTACTAGAGGGAAAGTTAAAGGTGGGGTGAATTTCTCCTGGAATTGAGAAAAAAATAAGACTTCAAGTACTCCACCGATATACAAGAGTGAATAATAATAATAAATATGGGAAATAAGAATTGCAACAGAGACAAACTACTGCTGTGGATGGCCTATTAATCAGCAGGCACCATAAGCAAATCAGATGCTCTGACCAGGTATCTGGATAGTTGAATTGAACCAGTTACCATAACAGGCAGAGAATGAACTGGTTCGTGCAAAAACAAACAGACAAAAAGCGTACTTACTGTCATTAAATTGATCCAGCAATCAAGAAATAGAAATCAATAATCAATTTGGCATGAACAAGAGATTTTTCTATAGGCTTTTTGCTTATAAGTTAAGTGTTGTAATAGCCATAGACTATATCAAACACTGTTTAAGGCTAAAGTTTCAATTTGTATTTTTTTCCTTTTTTTCCTCACTCCATCAGTTGTACACTTATTGTACCCGTGATGTCACAGATCTTATTGAAAAATCGGCTGAGTGTGATGGCTCATGACTGTAATCCCAGCACTTTGGGAGGCGAGTGGATCACTTGAGTTTGGGAGGTTGAGACCAGCCTGGCCAAAGTGGTGAAACCCCATCTCTACTAAAAATACAAAAATTATTCAGGCATGGTGGCATGCACCTGTAATCCCAGCTACTTGGGAGGCTGAGGTAGGAGAATTAGTTGAACCCAGGAGGTGGAGGTTGCACAGAGCCAAGATTGTGCCACTGCACTCCAGCCTGGGTGACAGAGCAAGACTCTGTCTCAAAAAAAAAAAAAAAAAAAAAGATAAAGAAAAATCATTACCAGTGTCTCCCTACCCTCCAAATATCCTGTATGAAAGAAATTAAGAGTGATTTTAAAAACATGTATACTGTTGTGACATAGCCTCCCAAGGCAGGGGCAGCATCGTATGAGGAGAAGGAGGGTGAAAGAAGCTCAATCAGGTCACTAAACTCTGAAAAGACACTATTTCAGGTCTTAGAAGTCTCTCCAGGGATTCTCCATCTTCGTCTTGCATTAAGTCAAAGATTTCCATTTAAATTTTATATCTCAATGGATAAACTCCGTATTAATCGCCTCTGTGGGTCATGTTCTTCATGGCATTTCTTTTATTCCCAGTCATTTGACATTTCCTCCTCAGGGTAGCATGACATACATGAGCTCTCTCAGAATTTCTTGAATAAATATTCACTATAATCATTTCAGAGAGGCAATGGTAAGTCATTGGCACAAAGGGTTATCTGAATTTTCTTGAGTTTAAGACATTTTTTTCTTCATAGCTTAGCAGATAACTGGGAGTCAGGCATTCATTTCCTTCCTGCTCTATTTTGCCACTGGGGAAATATGCGTTGTTTTACCTCAGTGATTTCATATGCAAAATGGGAATAATTATACTTTTTCTTTGGCTCACTGGAGGGTTAAGAGGATTAATGCCTTTTCTTTTATTTAGAAAATGCACGTGCTTCATGAATGAAATATGCTTTAAGTGGGAGTTATTATTAGGATTATCATCATCAATAAGGATTTAAATATGTTCTTTGTCAAATAGAAGCCTAAAAGTTAAAATTCAAGCTAATAAATTAAAACAGGCTTGAGGGGATATGAACTTGAATGTCTGTCAATGACAATTGGATGCAGTGAGTAATCCAATTTACTTCAGGAAATATGTAGCTGTGGCAGGGGTGAGGAGTAGGTATGAGGATGGAAGACTAACAGAGGGAGTATATAGATATTCATTAATTCCTTCAGGAAATAGTAGGAGGGAAAGGAGGGGTTGGAAGACATATTTACCAAGTGAGGAGAGACAGGAACTGTAAAAGGATAAAATAAAGAGAAAGCTCTGAAAAGTAAGACAATTCTGAGAAATTGGCAAAATTTACAAAGCACAGACTTGGATGCTCAGGAAATGTCAACCAACTGACAGACACAAATGAGATTCAAGGAGAAATCAAGGGTTTGGGGAGAAATAAAAAAGAGCCACTCAAATTATTAAATAATTAGAACTAAAATTTTACTTAGGAATAAAAGTATGGTGGAAAAAGCATAAAGCTGGGGGAACCACTTAAACTGCCTCTGAATTCTATACCCCCAATTCAATGTAGTTGTCTAGAGAACAGAATTGAGATGCTCAGGAGGCTGGGGATCTACCCTCTGAAGATAGATTGGAAGGCTTGGACTCTTCCAGCTAGAAAGAAGGAGGCAGAGGAAACACATGCTTGAAGTCGTTAATGTCATCGATGGTTTCCATTAATAAAGTACAAAGCTCTTTTCTGAATCCCACAGTGCTGATTGAAGAGAACTCCCCTTGAAGCCTGGAAGAGGAAGACACATTTAGAGAGGTCAATAATCCAATAGGTGGTAATAACTACACATAGTTAGATTTAAAAAGGTAAGTTAAATTCAGGTATGAATTCCTGATTTCAATATTAAGGTGGCCAGACACTGCTCTTCCTCAACAGCTCCCTTAGTGCGTCTATCAGAGCTAGACCTATAATCTAAATGCACCAAGAATACCACTCATTGTAGATATCCGTATGTCTTTATATTCTAGCTGGAAATAGCAATTTTACGTCTCACCACCTTTTGATATGAGAGAATGAAAAGGTCAACATTCTTGCTCATGCAACAAGCTTTATTCATGCACGATTCCATGCTCATAGACCAGAAAAGGTAGACAAGGTATGGGAAGGGGAACATCAGTTTACCCTCTCTGTGTACTCCAGGGCTAGGGAGATTGTAGTAAGAGTGTTCTAGGTAGTATTTAGCAGCTTCTGTCCTCCAAAGGGGTCGAAATTTAAACTTAGAAAGGCTACAACTAATGTCACAGTTACATTAACTTCTGCTTCATTGGAAATAACACTCAGAGGCCTATTGTCCAAGGTTAGCTTGAAATATGGGAGGTCTCTGAAATTCCTGTGTGGGCTTTGTTGCACATGACAATAGTGATGTGACTATTGAGTGCCATTATCTTCCAGACAACAATATACAGAAATTATCCTGTTCTTCATAAACCTAACAACCTGGGACAGTGGGTTTTGTCTCTAGCCTAGCATTAGAATTGTCTTAAAATTATCTCTAGCTTAGCATTAGAGTCATCTTGGAAATTGAAAAAAAATAACAGCAATATGTGTCTCCTCTAACCCCACCCCCAATGCACAGACACATGAGGATTCAGTTTTATTGGCTTGGGCATCAGTGTTTTTGAAAAGCTCTCAGAATATTTTAATGTTGACCCAGAGAGACTGGCACTGAATACATGTAATAGCAAGATGATGATGATTAAGATAAGGAAGTATGCTGGGCATGGTGGCATGCACCTGTAGCTCCTGCTACTCAGGAACCTGGGGCAGGAGGATTGCTTGAGCCCAGGAGTTCGAGGTTATAGTGTGTCACGATTGCACCTGTGAAAAGCTACTGCACTCTAGCATGGGCAACATAGTAAGCCTTCATCTCTTAAAAAAAGAAGTATCCATGGTACAATGGATGTTTGAAATCTCATGGACAGCATTTATCTAGAGTAGATGCAAATGTTTTAGGATTTACAGAGTAAATGTAACAGGTCTGAAGGTACTTTTATTTTATTGACAATTTTACTATTAATATTACATTTAGTTGCAAAATTCACGTTATAATTGCTTGACCTAAAAAGATAAGTGTTAAGGCAATCAAAGGATGATAATGTCTATACTTTTCTCTGAAAATTCTCTGGATCAGGATCAGTATGCACTTCACTCAGATGTATCAGAGCAGAGAAAAATTTAATAAAGCACACTCCTACTAGAGTAAGGAAGAAAGTTTCTATTCATATGCACTGTGTTAAAAAACAAAATCAACTGGATTAGAGTACAGAAAATTAAGTCAGCTTGAATCCTGAAATGGTGCTGTGAGAAACTGATAATTGGTCACCAGTATAATCACATGTCAACACCCCGCAACTGGATTGAGGATAAGCATCAGACTTAACATTTTCCAGTTAGTTGCAGGCTGTGAGAGATGTCTTCAGACAGCATTATCACACAGCAGTGCTTGAGGTTCCACTTTGGCAGAGGTCCTTAAATAACAAAAGACTCTCAAACTTATTGTGGTTTCTCTATAATAGTGCTTGCCTGTGTATGGACCTACTTCTTAAATCATGCAGGTCACATAGACCCTTATTTAAACTGTAGTTATGGGCCTGATGCTAAATGAATGACAACTCAACCTGAGGTCATGGGTTATCAAAGTCATATCTAGTTTCACACATGTGCAATTTTCTTCTTCTTAAAGTCCTTCCTTTTTAATGGCATATTTTAGGGTAGTTCATAGCAGCAGAACTCCTTGTTTATTAGTAAAGTATGAACTTTTTCCTTGGTATCTAAAAACAATGTTACCAGTTCTATACTCCAGGAAGCATGGAAGTTAGGAAGCAGTACTTCAGAGCAGACAGGCCCATTTGTTTTTGTAATTCAAATCAATGTAAAGAAACATTATCTCAAAACATATTTGTAACAGTGACCTTCGGGCCTCTAGCACATTTTCACAATTATTACCTGATGCAAACATATCAAGATAAAAAAAAAGTAAATTTCAATTTAACTTCCTTTAACTAGATCTTGAATGTAAACAGAGCTGTTTGTACACTCCATTCATTAAAAGCAATCAGAAGTCTCCACTGACCTGGGAGTTCTAGGGATAGATATCATCAGTATTGGAAGACTTCCCAGCTTACAGTGCAAACTACTGAGAAATTAACCCAGAAGCAACTGCCGACAAGCAAGTGTTCTGTGATAACAGGTGTCTCTTTGTGTAGGGAAAGAGACACAAACTGAACCTATAGGGGCAAGGGTTGGGGGCAGAGTGCCCAGCATGTAGGTCTTTCAGAATGCACAGACCAGAGGTTGCTCAGGGAAGAAATTACAGATTACTTCCTTTGTTATTTATGCCTAAAATAGCTTCTTGCGACCTTCTGAAACTCAAGGGGATACAATTTAAGCCCAACATGGAAGTGTCCAGTGTATGGGCGTTGTTAGATAATGTACCCAGTGGGTAAGATAGCAAAGCATTCTCTTTAAGCAAGCACTCAGCATTCATGTGTCTCCTGACACTAGATACACTCAGCTACATGCCTGTATTTTAATCAGAGATTTACATACAACCAAAGATTGCAGATGGTCTTAGGTTCTTATCATATTCTCCCAAGAAATGCTAGGAGGCTTTAAACATCTGGGATTTGTGTCTTTTGGCAAAACATAGAGATAAATGCTTTTCATTTTTGTTAATTACATATAGTTTTATCTCAGGGAGGCACTCTTCCTTTGTGGCATCTCAGCAAGAAACTGACAGTGTCTACTTCTCTTATGAGTAGAATGCTTTCCATTGTTACAAGGTTTATAATTACATGTTTGTGACTTCATCCCCAATAGCCTCACTCCATGAATACAGATAACATCTTACAAAAGGAAAGGCTGGGAACGACTCAGACAGACAGGGTGGGAGGAGAGGGAGGCTGATGTGCTCAGTGACCATCTCCTATCGAGGCTCTGGGACAACCAGTGGGGGAACTTGGCTCTCCAGGTTTCTGTAGTGGCCTATAGTCTGAAACACTGCCCTTCTGTTTCGTGAGCTGTGAAGCACCCTTGGGAAGACGAAGAAATACTCAACCTATAGGTTGACATTTTATTTATATCACATCTCTTGTTGAATCGTTCTGAAGAACCCGAGGTGGCCGTGGCATTCCTTCTCTTTATTCACTTGGTTACAGTTTAAAATTTGAATAGCTGTTTATGCTGGAAGGCTGAACACCCAATCAGCAGTCTTTGAATTGAAGCTGTATTGTTCACTCATGAAAATGCCTGTTTCATCTGTCAGCTCTCTTTTATAGTGAGCCTAATAATTTATGCTTGCTAAAGATGTTTTCTGACCTGTGATTCCATTGCCAGTTAGGAAAGGGCTTTGGCAGCATTCACACTTCCTTTCGTAATAGGGGGCCGGTAAGGTACAATTTAGTGAAATTACTGCTCCAGTGCACTAATGGTACCCAGGCCCAGACTGGGGGAGGGCAGAGGGATGGGGTGAGGGACCCTAGCCTTTAAAGAGGGCACTAGTCTCCACAGAAAGATACCCTGGAAAGGGGCCTCTCTGGGAGCTGTGAAAGAGTTAACGCACCCGTAAATATGCCACAGGGCATGACATGGGACATTATATAGTTTTTACTAACACAAATAAAAATAGAACATTTTTACCCAGGGTGTTTATATCATCTCTTTGAATTTTTCTTTTTTTAAAAAAGGTATCGTGATTCTATTTGAGTGACCCGTTTTTAGAAAAAAACACACACAATAAAAGTCTTTTGTGCCCTTTGAAAGAGATTTATTTATATGTGCTTGAACTATGTATTCTTTATCATATTACTGTTGAAAGCATATTATATAAAGTGGGGCTTCTTTAAATGGGTCATCCTGCATTGTAATTATAATCTTTTCAGGTCTTTAATTTGCAAGTTATTGGCAGACCTGTCCTGAAGAGAACTTTTCTAATTGCAAATGGAACTATTCTCCAAAAGCGTTTCATTTTTATTTCTCATAAAGCACTTATCTTATCCTTCATAAAAATCATTTGTTTACCTGTTTTATACCCTACCGGTTTGTCAGCGTCTTGAGGTTGGTGACTTCATCTTAGTCATTTTGTATTTATTGCAGCCTCTATCTCAATGGTATTCTTTTAGGAGGCATTTAACGAATATTGGTGAATTGATTTCAAGAATATTTTTTGCACAACATTTTTAACGGAAATAGATTCTCTCTATACATATTCTAATTTGAGAAATAGACCTGAATGTACAATGACCTCAATGAGTCCAGTCAGAAAGCAGATTTGGCCAGACATAACATTTAATAAAATGAGTAAATAAAAATTGTAAACTCTTCAAAGAAGAAATTTCAAGGAATTTATGAATGATGTTTAAAAATTTTGAATAAGTCTTTTAAATAAAGATATTTTAAAAGTTGATCCTTACTGACTTTCAGCTTTAATAGATCTGGTAACAGAAATGCTGAAACACCTCTGTAGAAGCTGAAGGGTTATGGGTGTGATATGGACAGTACAAATAAAGGTTCCCAAGTATTATCAGATGATAAAACTGACTATACTGTAGCACTTTGAAGTTCACAAAGGACTTTCATATTGAGGTAGGCATTAATAATCCCTTTCCATGAATGGTTTCTGAAAGGTTTCCTGACTTGTTGGGGTCATTAAATGAGCAAGGAATAGAGCTAGAATGGAATGGAGTTGTGGACTATGAGAGACACCTCTCCACAGTTCTGCCTGCTGCCTCTTTTTCATCTTTCAAGTTATGTCTCCATTTTTAAATAAATAAGTGAAACATGGTGTTTGTCATCTTGTTTAACTACAGACTTCTGCTTTACAAAGACATAGGATTTCAAAGCTAAAAGAAACTGTAAATCTCCTGCAATACACAAAAATTTTTATTTCAAAGTTGATGAAAGGAGAGCCTTTATTTTATTATTTTTATTGTGAACAATGGTAAGCTATAGATTTATTAAGCTTGTTAAACTCTAGCTCCTTAATCAAGAGCTTTGGGGCACAGATATTATTTCTATTATAACAATAAAGAGGCAAGGTGCAGAAAGGATCAGTGATTTTCTCAATATCACATTTAGAAAAAGACAAAACACATCTGCTGTACCCCAAACCAGGTCTCTTAATACTGTACTTACACCATGCCATACAGTTACCACAGTTAAACAGTAATAGCATAATTAGATATTATGACAGATTATATACCTCACCAGTGCTTTTGCTAAGCAATTGATAAAAGTGTTTGAAGCTCTTGCTCCTATCTTCAAATATCTGTCTCTAGTTGCCCCTATTCTTGAAGTGTTCTATAGGAGCAATGGACATTAAAAATTGGTTTTAATTATGTGATTTTTTTTTAAATGCAAAGTTTTGGTCTACATTACTTTGACTTGCACCTGACTGTGTGTTCCATCTTATTTTTACATACCAAGTTCAAAAGCCCATTTACACTTAAACATGCTTTATGGAAGGTGAGAAATAAGTCGAAACTAGAGAGTATTCAGAGAAGAGCCCCTGAAATAAAGACTTGAAAGGTGCTTTCTGAAGGCAGATCAACTAAAAGACAACTTCAGTCTAGAATGATGAAGGTTTCAATTTCAGTGTAGAGTGATGAAGTCTCTACAAATGGGTGACATATTGATGAAAATTCAAAACTGTTGTAATGTAACATTTACTTTTTCTTTTTTGAGACAGAGTTTCACTCCTGTTTCCCAGGCTGGAGAGCAATGGTGTGAGCTCTGCTCACTGCAACCTCCGCCTCCTGTGTTCAAGTGATTCTCCTGCCTCAGCCTCCCGAGTAGCTGGGATTACAGGCATGTGCCACCATGCCCAGCTAATGTTGTATTTTTAGAAGAGACGGGGTTTCTTCATGTTGGTCAGGCTGGTCTCAAACTCCCAACCTCAAGTGATCCACCTGCCTCGGCCTCCTAAAGTGCTGGGATTACAGGTGTAAGCCACTGCACCCAGCCATAATATAGCATTTTTAGGGCTACTATGGATATACTCCCCAAGCCCCAGCACTCCCCCTAAGGGACTTTTTTTTTAGATTTTGTATATAACATATATACTTCTCCACAATACCCTCCTCCATTACAATTGTAGACGCTTCTGTGGGCTCCTTGCCCACCTTTGTATTTCTACTGGTTTTTGCATTGTACTATTTACTAGGTAAATTCTTAGTAAATTTTTTTTTAGTTGAACTGAGTTGTAATTTTCAGATAAATACAAAGCGTGGTTTTGTGAAGTGGCTAGTATAGCTACAAATCTTGTTACTCCAAGAAGTGATGATAGGCTTAAATTCTCAGCAGATTCATGAAGTCTTTAGGTTAAAATCTGGTACACCTGTAATAGATTTTTAAGGAATGTAGACATATTTGCATGAATAAATTACTTCTGGAGGTGTGAACTTGTATGACAATATGTCCTTTCATAGAACACCTCTAGGGTATTCAACTGGATGATCCTTGGTTTGGCTTAATATATTTACTGATATTTTTGTAAGTTATATTAAATATGTGTGGAAATATCATCTATCAACTTCTTTGAAAAGTCCTGTTGTTTGTAGTCATTATGAAATATTATCATGATTGTCATTCTAGCTGCTATTATTTTTATTAACCTCAGTAGTTTGTTTTTTTTTCGTCAGATGAAGACTTGAGAAAGCTAATATATTAACATACTTTTAACTCATTGTTAGCATTGGAGACTTGAGATTCTGTCTTTCCTTCCAACCTAGTGTCACAATGTTTCTCAACTAAATTCCTTGGCTATCCTCTCAAGGCATTCTAAGAAAGTCCCACCTAGGCTGTTGACATAGAGGGACCAGAAGCAAGTCTCAAGGAACAGCTTGTGGATAGTTTCAGATTATTAATTGTAATCACTGAAAACTCTTGTTACCTATCCACACCTTTTTTAAAAATTTCTCTCACCTTCTTAATCTCCTATAGAGATGTAAACACCATAGCTACTAACACAATTAATTCGGCTTTTAGTAACAGGTGGGAACCTCCATCTGGTGTAAAAATCTAGAGGGATGCCCTTGATTCTAGTTAGCTGGAAATGTGGGAAGCAGGAACAAACTTTTCTTCATAAACAACGTGCCCTGTGATGAGCTTCTCATTCATTATAGGTTATGGCAGCTACAAGGCCCTCAAATTTAGGCATAATCTAAGAATAGATTATTTTGGCTGCTGTGAGCCACAACTCTTCTGCTGAGAAGCAGCTACTGGTGCAAATGTGCATTGTGCAAATAATTATCCTACCCTGAATTTAAAGAGATCACACAATCCCAGTTGGAATGTTTGTGCAGAATAGAGATATAGCTCAGTGTCATGCACATAGCAGGCACTCATTATTGAATGAATCCATGAAAGACGACCAAAGCATAGTTTGATTATGTCTAGGTAAACTGGTAAATGGTGAGTATCAGGGATATGTTTTTCTCTTCACTTCTAAAAGATGATGGTGGAGGTTGTGGGTAGAGGTAAGTGGAGCATAGCGATTATTTAAAAGTGAAAGTGAGAATTCCCTTTGTTTACATGTATCACCTTTTTATTTTCCTACCCAACAACTATGTTAAGACAGGAAAAGGTAATTTTGGAATAGCTTTTGTAAACCTTCTATAATCTGAGTGAACCTAAAGAACATAGTTTAGGGTGTGGTGCTATCTTAGTTGAAAAGGTATTTTTGTAAAACCTAATCATTAATTTTTATTTTTATGCTTCTTCTATTATTCTCGTGTCTATAGGCTAGGCAGTGTGCCATGGTTTTTTGTGGAATAGATATCACTTCTCCATAAACAGAATCCTTTGGCTATCCCTCTTTGGTTAGCCTTTTGATGAAAAGATTACAGAATCAGGCTGTATCTGAGACCTATTTTGTACCCTACATATATTTACATAAATTCCTTGAAAAGTAAATAAAAAGAACCAAATAAATAAAATAGTGAAGCTGCTTTGGAGCAGCTACTTATTTGAAGGGTAGAAAAAGACAGTCTTGTGTCATTACAATTAAACTGAGTATGCCAGTTCATTTACTATTTTTGGTGAATTTTAATTGAGTTGTGTCTCATTTTTATAAATGTTGTCAATCTTCATTTTCTCTGTCTCCCATGCACCCACTTAAACACACACGCATGCAGATCCACATACCGACGTGTTTTGGGAGAGTACTGACTATAGATATACCCTAACACCAACTCAGTGACACGTAATGCTATAAACACTAAAACATCCAACCTTAATAGAACACCCATAAGAATGAAAAAAAAAAAAGCCTTCTTTTTAATGCATTTATTTTAGGGACACAAAAGCTCAGCTAGTAATCAGTTTTGATAACTTTAGATGTCTGTTTCCCTGATGTAATGACTAGACTGAGGCAATAACAATACTTCATTATGCTATTCAAAGTGTATGGCAGAATTCAGTCAGAGCTAGACTCAAAACCTGGCCCACAGCTGAAAGCAGAGATGATGCATTAATCCACAGCAACACCCTCTCCCCCACTGCTCCCCTCAGCATTCAGCCACTAATAATGGATATCATTTTTCTTCATAAAACTGGTGGTACTTGAATCAAGCACATGACAGTTAAGGTTTGTTTAGTCTTTCAAGCAGGTGATTACAGGATTGAACTTCCCAAGTGAGGAGCCAATGGAATACAAATAGTTAAGAACACGTTTAAAGGGGGAAAAATTGTCCAGCCCCATCTGTCAAACTGTGCGTATGACATCATCAGATATTCTGCACTTGTTTGCAGCTATTCAGGCCGGCCCGCCCCGCAGTCTATGCTTTGTGTTCCAGTTTCCTTTACAGGGCCAGCGGGCTGGAAAATTACCACATGCTGTCACAGTTAGCTCAGCCAGGTCTTGTTATCATTGTTTCCAAGGAATCCATTCATTCCGTTATTTTACATATTGGGCAGACGTCCTGCCACTGAGGCTTGGGCTGCAGTAACTTGAAGGGCCAAACGTTAATGGGCCTCTATTGTTGGTAGAATGGCAGTGCAATACGTGGGAAAAAATACCCAGACAGCTCCCTGACACTGGTTTAGGACCTCTAGACTTAGGGGGTAGCCTGTGAAGATCTTTTATGTAAACAAGCCTTCAATAAACAATGAATATCTCCTGTGTCAATATTCATAACCCATCAATAAAAAAAAATTATAAATCTTCAACTAGAAAGAAGCCCAAATGTATTATGGATGATGGAGCTTTTCCTTAAAATAATCTATAGAATGTGGACAAGTCTCCTTCTAAGCACTGCTAATTTATGGGGGGAGGGCAACATTGTTGAGGCTTTGAGGAAAGAAAAGCATTTGATTTGGGACTAGCAGTATTCTCATTGCAGTGGATAATACGGTGTGTAAGTTTTGTGGCTTCCACCACTACCGACTGAAATGAAGACAAGGGCCTAGGCGACACATTACATCTTCACCATGCTGGCAATTTAAAGAAAGTTAATGAAAACGTTAGAAAAGTTGCCTAGATAAAGCTTAACTTTAGGACGTGTTATGTTTTATTAATTAGAGCAAAAATAAGAATAAAATTTAAAAACTGTGGTGATATAGATATGGGAAAATAGATTCTTTATGGAAGATATATAGTGAAGCTGTAGTTTTTGTTTTACTTTTAATGGAATACATTCTCTTTCTTGTTTCTAGATAAATCTGATCTTCTGGTTATATAGCGTATTGGAAAGGGATCATAAAGTGTTATGGATGTTCTAATTTTTATTACTGGCCTCAGAAACTCTTCCACCTGACTTTCTTTGCCTTGGACAATAGGAGACTTGATAACTAGATCTGGCTGCTCGAAATGGCACAGCATATGGTAGTTAGTTAAATCCATTGGCACTTAGAAAAACTTTAATTCAAGTTCTTATCATTTTAAACATTCTCATGATTAGCTCAGCTGTTACTTCAGCTAATTTGTTTTATTGATTCAGCACAGAGCTCCAAATGGCCCTGTGGAAGTTTACATTAGAATGGTTCTTATCCCAAATCATTTGAAGAATTAGAACATGGGGTTGAGCCCTTGGAGTGGAGGATTGAAAGAGAAAGAGATGGGAATAGTCTGGTTCTGACAAACACAATCTGTATCATACTTAAGGTAAATATAATGTATTGAAAAGTTGCTCTATCCCAAAGTCACTTTTATCACTTTGCCTTTTTTAGAAAACATATTCTAATTTCAGCTAAGATCATTTTTGTGTCTGGCAGCTAATTTTAAATGGTTCCCCTTTTCAGTTGACATTAAGAGCCAATTGAGATAAATTTATTTTTCCATAAAAATAATATATGTCAGGACTAGATTTCCTAAGCCAAGCCCTTCAGGCAATCATAATCATTTTGTAAACTGTTGATAATGTCATCTTTGAGAAAAAAGATTTCTTCAGTGTATAAAATGTTGCATTAAGATAAATATTAAAATGTAGCAGTCCATTCAAATATAATATTTTAGAGAATCTTACAGAATTTTGAAATCAGTATTTTTTTTAAAAAAGTAAGTAACATCCCTTACAATTGTTTTATTCTTTTAACATTTCTTTCAGCTCTCAACTTTATTCTTTTGCAAGTTTCCGCACAATAAAACAAGTTTTGATAAAGAAGTCTGCCTTGACTCCAAAGTTATAATAGGCACATTTCTTATGACACCCAAAATAACATCCTTATTCCCAGATTGAAAGAGAGCTTTTGGTTTAACTGAAAATTATTTCATAAAGTAGATTACTGAATGATATATCATCACATTTAAGAAGTGCAATAAATTAAAAGATAGTATTCAGTAAACACTAAAGAACTGTTCCCTTAACTTAAGCAACACCCTACATTTATCAACACAAAGTATATGTCAAGCTGTATTGTTTAACAATAAATTCAAAGCAAAACAAAGTTATGCTTTCCAATTCTTTAGAGACCTCACATTAATAGTAACTTTCACATGAAAGCAATTTATGAAAAGAAATATTAATAGTGGCTCTTGTTATACAAAAATCTAAATACAGCTATCTAGGCCTGCACTAAACAAAAAGATCTGAACTCTGCTAATCAATAGTCACAATTGTTTAGAATGGATTAAAAAAATTCATGCAGCATATTACTTACCTGGGAGGACTATTTTCCATTTACGTAGCCAGTTCACCAGTGATGTTCTCAAGCCCAATTTCGCTTTCTTTGTCACCACCTGGTTCCTATGAAGAAACTATTTCCAAGAAATAACACCAAAATAACTTAAACTATTTTTTTTCCAGATAGGCCTTCGTATCACATTAGGAACTTTTTATAATATTAACAATTTTCTTTCATTTTATATTAGAATCATGTAATTTTAGAATTTGAGTTGCCTAACAAGATATGACCATGCAATCATTCCAGCAATTTTCATATCATATTAGTGAAAACAAATACTAACATAATAGGATGCTAACATGAAAACCCCTAATAGAACATGACAAAACTTTTCATATTTTATTTATGCATTCTGGTTGTTGTTCTCCATTTCAACATTTTCCACTTCAGTTTATGGGAAAGTAGCATGGGTTTGCATGTTTTTGACTATCAATTAAGTGATATTATAATATAACAGTAATGCAAAAGTTAACTGCTATCGCTTTGCTATAGAAAGAATACATTTCTTTGGGTCATCAAATCTTTATTTGAATGATAATGCTTTCATTGGTTTTGTTATTTATTTCAATTTAGTTTAGAAACTGAACTATTTGCAAAAAAAAAAAAAAAAAAACCTCTTTGTAGTTGTGTATGAAGGCTCAATGAGTTGAAGAAATAATGCAATTATCTTGTAATTTACTGCCTCTCTCCTACTCCAAGTATCTAGATAATAGAGATAAAGGTGAACTTTTGCCTGGAGTTATGCACAATTGCTTCCATTTTATACTCAGATTCTCTTTCATTACATAGAACACATTCATCCAAAGATTCTGTCTTTTAACCCAGTTCATTTAAGCAGAGTTGCTAGCAATGTTCAGTGAGAAAACAAACTGGAAGGAAATAGTCAATTGTCTCATCCTGAAGTCTACCAACAGAAATGAAGAGTGAAGACATTGACAAAGGATTCTTTTGGAACCATTTCACTTCTATCAATAATTGCGCTGGGTTTAAATACATCTTCCTCCCAGGCAAGAACATATTTTGTCCTAATGGCAAAATGCTTTGATCTTTTCAAAATTACTTTGCACAGGCAGGCATACTAAAAGAAAGAGAATTAATGCTACAGTGTTTGGCAGAAAAACACAGCCCTCCCACCCCCATGTGTGTATATGATGATGTGTAAAATCAAACAGAAAAAGCTGTGGCTACCTAAGCATTTGGAACTTTTCTGACTTTTCTACCATATACCTCACCATCATGCAAAAAGACATAGCTCAGACATTTTGGTAAACAGAAGTCACACAAAGTCAAAATTATCTTTGAGAAATCTTATAAGAAGGCACCATATTGGAGGATGTGCTTGTTTATTCTGTCTTTAAGAATTCTGACATAGCCTTTTTGTTTTCCAGACTGCTGTGAATTCAGTTGAAGATAAAGTGAAGACAGTAGCTTGTGTCTAGTTGTCATACCTTAAAAACACTCAATCATTCAGTGGTGAGATGTTCACATTATGAGTGGCAGGTGGTAACTGAGATTTCATATTTTCTGGATCAA
Organism: Sapajus apella; assembly: GCF_009761245.1. Taxonomy (NCBI): domain Eukaryota; kingdom Metazoa; phylum Chordata; class Mammalia; order Primates; family Cebidae; genus Sapajus; species Sapajus apella. The sequence continues at coordinate 52,252,610 of NW_022436941.1, forward strand.
GTTTACCTCAGGATGTGTTATCAGTGAGAAGAATAGTGGGTGGAATTTCAAGTTCTTACATTTCCTTTTTTTTCCTCTCCACCAGCCCCTCTTCCTTTTCTTCTTTCTCTTTTTTTTCTGGTCTGATTGAATATAGTTGACAATGATTAAGTATAACTGTCTCCCCTATAATTTTTCGAGTAATTTTCTGTTTCCCCTACTAATGTAGGCTCCCTGAACACCAGGAGCAGATTTATTTTGCTCACTGTTGTACTCTCAGCACCTAGTTCAGTATCTGGCATGAATCAGGCATTAATGAAAATGTGTTTAATAAATAAAACAATCAATTTCATGCTAGTCAACTCATGCACACTTGACCTAAAAGCAGAAACTAAAGATATTTCACATCACAGATGCAAGCAATGTAGAATACCCTTGGAGCCATTGATAATGGAAGTCTGGTAAGTATAGCTCTAGCCCTGGCATTGAGAGGGATTGGACTTAGGAACAAATTAACCAACCCCTTTACGGGGTGAGTTTTAAGACCTGCGGTGAAACTAGGAATTACTGGAGTTGTGATAGGAAATTTGCATGGACCTAGCTTGTGGCAAAGAGTACTGTTAACCATACAGCCCTACAGGGTTTCCACACTCCAAGGTGCTTTTTTAATATATGCTCTTTTGTCCTGACAAATAAATACATGGCTAGAGTGAGGAAGGAAGGGAGTTACTGAACTAGATCTCCAACATATCATTTAAGTGTACGACAAATTTCTTCTTTTCAAACAGTTTTCATGGGCGTGTATTTGGATAAGTACTCTATAGGGTGATAAGACATCACCACTAAGATGCTGCTTTCTACCCGTTTGAGCTAGCTGACTCATCCCCAAATGCATACTCTCTGTTACAGGACATGACCTTGCATAGGAGACATGACTTATGCATGTTTAGAATTAACAGCGAAATGTTACCAAATGGGCTTTTCTTTGTGATGGGCTTCCAGCTGTAACCAGAGAGACAATGTAGAAATGGAATGAAAATGAGAAGTCTTGTGCTCATCAGTATGTAAATCTTTTAAACACCATGTAAATGATTTACATGTAATACACTTGATTTCCTAGAGAAAATAATTTTCTTTTCTTTCAGTGATGGCAGTACATCTCTGGGAACCAACAACACCACAGCAGGCTGAAGGCTTCTGCTTTTCACATTTTGTGGAAAGCCATGGTAACTACCTCATCCCTGTGTGTGGCATCCTGAAGCCATCTTTCTACCAACATCTTGACTGTGGCAGATCTGAGAAACTCTACATTATATACAAATGTTCTCTGGCTCCTGAGATTATTGCAATATCCTGGGTGAGGGTAAGGGGAGATGATTCAGGAAGCCAGAGAGGCTTGCGGCAGAACTTCATTTTTCTGGAACATCATGAAAAACTACCTGATCAGAGTGTCCATATGTAAAGAGTTTTAGCAACTAAACATGTGTGAGGAGAAGGTAATTCTCTTTCAAAGGGTCAGTGAAAGGGAGGCAGGAAAAATGAAGTAATTAGGAGTGCAAATACAGATGACGCTACATTTATACTTTAGTTTTCTCATTTCACACATGTATGACTTTGGGCAAGGTACTTATCCCTCTCATTCTTGGTTCTTTCATCAGTAAAATGGTGATAATATCGTCTTTTAGGATTTCAGAGAAGATGAAACAAGACGGTGTCTCTAAAGTGCTTAGATGGTTCCTGACTTCAAAAAGTGTTGTTTTTATTAAGATAATCCAAACCTGCTTTACATCACTTACTCTTTCTGTCTGAGTTGTAGAGAAGTCTTGTTTGTATAATATGCGATACTGCATATATGAACACAGAATTTCTTATTAGTCCCAAAAGATATATTTTGTTAGTTAGGTGTTTTGAGAAATAAAAATTTTAGAATGATTTCTTGGCTCTCTTTTAAGATAATATTTCAAAAATTACACACATTTTATACTTTATTTTCTAATGTCATTTCAGTTATTGTTCAATTGTCTGTCAAACAAGATTTTTAAAAAATGTGTGACCAGTTACTTCATTAATTGAAATATTTTCTTGACTAGAATGTAAATGAATAAATATAATTATTCAAAATGAAATAGCAGATTGCTGTATCTTTGCTGATAATATTCCATTTGATAATTTGAAAAAAATTAAAGGAATGTATATAACCTGCACTTGGTATCCTCAAAATATATTTTGGACATTCATTCATTCATTAAACTCTGTGCCCATAATATCATTCAATCTTTCTTTTTTTACATAGTAAACACATTTCTATCAGTCATTTTTATTTTAGAAAAATCATTTTCCCTTCTTCTAATTGTCAGTGTATCTCTTCTCAAAGATGTTAATATGATTGATTCAGTCTTCCTACTTGGATAATTTAGGGTTAAAGAAATCAAATTACTGTATATTCTTCAAGTAGTTCTTATATATTTTCTTATTATCAAACTCCTGGCAATTAAGTGATCTTTAAAAAGGACTACAGCTTGTATCTGGAAGAGTAGGAGCCACAAATAGGACTCAGGTCTCTCTGCCTTTTTCTCCATAGTTTGTATTATTCACCACTTCTGTTTGGGCAACAATTTCTGTGGGATCGCCACACAGGGCAAACACACCACTGGGCATTTCAAGATATTTTTTGAAGCCACCCTCCTTCCATAGGGTTCTTTAGATGGAGGCTGGCCTGAACTGTGTCATCTCTTTAGGTTATAGCAGAATTCTTAAGTTTCTACCTTAATATTTCTATCTTGATATAATAAAAAGTTAGATTCTTTAATGCTTAGAATGTATTCTAAATTTTTATATTCTCATTACAATGTATTGTGCAAAATTGTCCAAGGCATCATGGAAATTCTTGATTTTATTCATTTGGAAAATTGTAGAGAATTCACACCTTTTTTGATTATTCTTTTCTAGGATGCAAAGCAATTACCCTTTGTTTTGACATTGGTTCATCTGTTCAGTTAGGTTATATTTTGGCTTTGTATTCATAGTTCATTAAGGGTAGGCTTGCAGTGATATGTTCACCTGACAATTTTGGAGTCTTCATGACCTGCTGCTTTAATTCTGTGATTAGAGATTTTTGAAATATTTTTAATCTGAAGAGAACTGGAAAGGCATATTCATGCACATTTTTTTTTTCAGAAGACAGTCAACTTGTGGAACGTACATTTTATTAGAACTTCACTATTTGAAAATATAGGGGTCTGGCTCTGGGCCATGTCACGACATAGTTGCAAGCTGTCCACTTGGGATTAACCATTTGGGATTGATTTGACATTGTACTAACTCTTTTGGTTACAGCAGTGCATAATATACTATTATACGTTTCAATATAGCCAAAGCATTTGTTTAAAATGCACATTCCTGTGGCCACCATTAGAAATTGCTAATGGTTGCCAAAGTGGCTCATGCCTATACTCTCAGCTACTCTGAAGGATGATGGGAAGACTGTTTGAGCTCGAGTTTGAGGCCAAGTCTGGGCAACATGTAAGACTATGAAAAAAAAAAAAAATGCTAGCATGGTGGCATGCACCTGTAGTCCTAGCTACTCAGGAGGCTGATACAGGAGGACCACTTGAACCCAAGAGTTCAAGGCTGCAGTAAGCTATGCTCATGCCACTGCACTCCAGCCTGGGTGACACTGTGAAAAGAAAAAGAAAGAGAGAAAGAAAGGAAGAAGGAAGGAAAGAAAGAAAGAAAGAAAGAAAGAAAGAAAGAGAGAGAGAGAGAGAGAGAGAGAAAGAAAGAAAAGAAAAGAAAGAAAGAAAGAAGGAAAAAGAAAGAAAGAAAAAGAAAGAGAGAGAGAAAGAAAGAAAGAAAAGAAAGGAAGGAAGGAAGAAAGGGGAGGGAGGGAGGAAGGGAAGGAAAGGAAGAAAGGAAGGGAGGGCGGGAATTGCTAATGGTAGATTTGAATTGAGTCTTAGGAATATGTATGTTAAACAAATCCTATGTGTGATTTTAATAAATGTAAAATTTTAAAACAACTGCTTTAGAGAGCTCCAATCACCTGGCCACTGTCCTTGTAGCTGTGCCACAGATTGAATGCAATTGAAGATAAATTTCAGGTAAATTTACCACTCTTTGGAAACAAAACAATAAGCTTCTCTCCTCTGGAGGGATTCCTATGCTTCCTTTGTGAAGAGGGGACAGCATGGAAGAAGAGATGGGCAGTGCCTAGTGAAGTGGAATAAAAATCCTTCAAGTTTTGAAGTTCGATTCAACTTCTGACTGCCACTTGCCTGCCAGTTGAGCTTGAACCAGTTATTTGATCTCTCTAGCTGAATGTAATGCTCATCTTAAGAATGGTGATAGTGTCGTTGTAGGGTAGGTTTAATGAAAATGTATGATTATGTCAGACAGGTACTGGGCACTCAGTTGTTGCTTTTCTTGGAAATGTAATATTAATATTCTTCTGTCCAAGAGACAAAAAAGACAAAGGCACTGAAGTAGCTGCTGGCTTCATGATTTTCAAATGCTTTAAATATGCTCATGCTCCAGCACAAGGGCATTGGAGTCTGAACCATGCACTTTATTTTTACTGTCATGGTTGTGATTATGACTACGCCATAAATAATGCTAACCATTGTCATAATTTAGGATTCACTTCCTTTTAACTTCCTTATAGAAACTTAGCTTTTCTATAGGTAAACATTTCAATGTAGTCTCATGATAACAAGCTTATTGCCATACTATTTCACATGGCAATATGATTGACACTGCGGAAATCCAATGCCCAGGCTGTAATCTTTTTTCAGGGCGATCTGTAGTCTGGGTACTTTTCTGGGTTTTCATAATATGTGCTTTAAAAATGAAACTTACCAAAAATCTGTAAGAAATATTTGCTTATTTGACTACTATCTTCTCTCTTCTGTTGGCAAATAATTCTATGACATTATACTAAATTATGCTTTTTTTCTCTTTTGCCTCTAAAACTCTAATTTGGATTCCTATAGAGGTGTTGGAGGTTTGGGCAATAATCTTCAAGCCCAAATGCCACAAAAACACATTGTTAGGATTTTTATGAGACTGAGTTATCTGAAGTGACTTTCTGTGTTGTCTAACTTCACTATAATTGCTCAATTCTGGTGCTTTTGGAAAAATGATCTCTGGTCAAATTATACATAGTTATTGACTGTGCATAATTTACGAGAGAACGAAATTGGCCAGTACATTTTTCAAAGGTCCCTTTTAATTATTCAGGTAGAACAGACTCAATGCATGTGACTGCAGTTTTTTAAAAATAAAATAAAAGAAGTGCCTTCTACTTATACATGTTTGTTCTGTTGTATTTATTGTTTCATACTGACAATATGGTTTCCGTCTATATAATAAATTGAGTAGAAATCAGCATACTAATTCTCACACTGAGACAAATATTATAAACAATTGTCAATATGCTGAGGTATAGTGGAGTGGGTAAGGGACACTGAGAATGACAAACATGAGTTTATATTTTTCTTTGAATCATTTTAAAATGCCGATTTTCTTCTAGATCAGGGAAGCAGTTTTACTGGTTTCATTTCATTATTTGTGTTTAAAATTAAACATCTAGTATGGAGTAGGATCAAAAATTCTCAGAAGATTTTATGAAAAAGTGTTAAAATATTAAGAAAATATTTACTCGATGGTAGACCTCTTTGGAGTAAGTTCAGAGGTTACCAGGAGTTTAATTTACTTTTCTTAGTGAGAAAATATGAGATCAAGTATCTTCATGAATGAATCAGAAAGCCTTGGGAAGCCCATTATCTTTGCCCCAAATCTTCTCTTACCCACTGGGCAGTGATAGTTTATTTGCATAAGACTTTGATTCCTCCTAAAATGCAAATACCTTTGGGAAAGGTAATAATTCAAGCTATCAGCTATCACTTTTTGTGACTGAAGGATATGAGATCAGTTTCAGATATGGGGAAATCAGGAGGAACTGGTCTACCTCTCTTCACAATTTTTACCAATGTAATAACCATAAGAACAATAGTTTCATTACTATATCATCATATATTATATCAACATAATTACCTTAGAGTTATTTCTTTATCTTCATGCTGTGGTATGTGATTTACTTTTTGGTGTTCTTAGCTTTATTAGAAAGGACAATGATCTATTTTAAAATTCTGTTAATTGTGATATATTAAGGTAAAAGACTCTCCAAATGTCATTACTTAAGTCTTGTTAAATTTACAATTACCTAACTCTTAAACCTCCCAATACTTAGTCTAGAAAATATGCACTTATTTCTTTCCCAACTTAAAAAAAAAAAGATCAGTTTGTACTTCGTAGTTTAATTACAAAGTCTTTATGTTATAATTGCTAATTTTTCTCATAGATCCTACTATTATGTCATATTTAATATCATGAAGTTAAATTATTTTGTCCTCAATTTTTTTCTTCTTAATTTCCCACATATATATTAATTAAATTAATTCTAAAATGAAACCTATTCCTATCTGTATATGTAATTCAGATAGTTGAAATCATATCTTTCCTGGCCTGAGGTGGTCATTTTAATGTAATTTCTTTCATCTGTTTTTATTCCTCTACTGCTTGCTAATCTATAGGTGCTGTAAATACTGCCTATAAGTGGGGTGAATATGATGTTGTTCTTGGGGAGAGAAATCACCAGTGGTCTGTCATCTGTTGGCAGGAAAGGCATCATATCACTCGGTTTCATGTTTTCCAACTTTAAAATTGAGATAGCAATGACTTGTTTGTGAACCTAACTTCATGAACATGTATGTAAAGCTTACTGGATTGCAAAGTTGCAAGATATATTACTGCTTGATCATTTATCTCCAAAGTTCATTTCACTTTCCGATTCTGAAGAATGAAAGACTAAATATCTTGGTAGTTGGTTTAAAATAAGTGGAATCTTCTACCTATGTATTGTATCTGTGGGTTTTTTTTAGTTTTTTTTTTTTGGTGGCTTTTTCTTATGAGATATTGAAGGTTCCATCTTTTTTTCCCAAAATGTAAACTTTTTTTTTTCTTTTTTAAATTGTACTTTAAGTTCTGGGGTAGACATGCAGCTCTTGCAGGACTGTTGCATAGGTACACACCTGCCATGGTGGTTTGCTGCCTCCATCCCCTGTCATCTATATCAGGCATTTCTCCCAATGTTATCCCTCCCCAACCTCCCCAACCCCCTGCTGTCCCTCTCCTAGCCCCCCCACCAGCCCAACAGACCCAGTGTGTGATGTTCCCTTCCCTGTGCCCAGGTGTTCTCATTGTTCAACACCCATCTATGAGTAAGAACATACAGTGTTTGGTTTTCTGTTCTTGAGTAAGTTTGCTGAGAATGATGCTTTCCAGATTCATCCATGTCCCTACAAAGGACATGAACTCATCCTTTTTAATGGCTGGATAGTATTCTGTGGTATAAATGTGCCACATTTTCTTTGTCCAGTCTATCATTGATGGGCATCTGGGTTGGTTCCAAGTCTTTGCTATTGTAAACAGTGCTGCAATGAACATACGTGTGCACGAGTTCATAACCTTTGTAGGGACATGGATGAATCTGGAAACCATTCTCAACAAACTGACATCAGAAAACCAAACACTACATGTTCTTACTCATAGATGGGTGTTGAACAATGAGAATACCTGGGCACAGCGAAGGGAACATCACACACTTGGGTCTGTTGGAGGGGTGGAGGGCTAGGGGAGGGACAGCAAGGGGGTGGGGAGGTTGGGGAGGGATAACATTAGAAGAAAGCCTGATGTAGATGACAGGGGGATGGAGGCAGCAAACCACCATGGCATGCGTGTACCTATGCAACAGTCCTGCAAGAGCTGCATGTCTACCCCAGAACTTAAAGTACAATTTAAAAAAGAAAAAAAAAAAGTTTACACTTTGGGAAAATGAGATGGAACCTTCAATATCTCATGAGAAAAAGCCACCAAAAAACAAAAAAATATAAAAAATCCACATATACAATAATAATACATAAGTATAAGCTTCCACTTAAACAATCCTATTACTGGGTATATACCCAAAGTGTAATCTTACATTATTCAAGCAGAAAATAATTTTTTTAGCTTCTTTTTCATTTAGTTTCCATTTTGTTTTTTTCCTGTTCTTGGTGTCTTATAATGTCTCACTGAAGTATTAAGTATAATTTAACATCATCAAAGGTGTCATTAACATGCAACTGTCTTATATTCTACTTTGGACCCTTTATAAGCTCAAATGTATAAGACTTAAACACTGATTCCCTGCATTACCACACTTTGAAATTTGCTCTGTCCTCTTTGTGTCTTTTCAGCAAATTTCCAAACCCTGCACAAATGCTCATTTTACTACTTATAATCATTTTCTTTGGTACACTAATACACACTTGACTAAAATACAGCTATTTTAGTGGGCTGTTATTTGCAGTTTTCACTAAAAATATCTCTCTTCTATAAACAGAAACATCTTCCTGTTCATGTTTCTACATGTATTTTGAATTTTTATTGTCTTTTCTCCTGGTGGTAAAAGCGCTATCAATGAAGGTATTGAAATAATCTTTTAAAAGTTTTTTCAAACATATTCATCTTTATTTTTTATTTCTATTCCTGCAGAACTTAACAAGGTAGGTAAGACTAATGTTATATCCCCATTTTACAGATTTATTTATTCTACATTTATTTACAGAATTCCTTCTATGTGATATGGTTCAAGACAGATATTAAGTGATTTGGTTGGGATAATGTTAGCTGTTACAATAAACAAATTCCAAATTTTGAGTGACTTAGCAAAATAAAGTTTATTTATTTCTTATGTAACATTATAGTGCAGCTATTTCTTGATGTTGGCAAGCTGGGGAGAATGGGAGGGAGGGGAAGTTGAGTTCCAAACATCATTCAAAAACCCAGGCAGTGAGAGGCTCTGAATTCTTCAACATGTGGCTTCAGGGAATACCTGAGTTTTGACATGATGAAAAAGAGAGTTTAGGATAAGGCACATCTAGTTATTTACCATTTCTGCTAGAAATTGACACACATGTATGCCCACATTAGTGAGATAGGCACTTACATAAAAGGGTTCTGGGAGGCTGGGCGCGGTGGCTCACGCCTATGATCCCAGCACTTTGGGAGGCCGAGGCGGGTGGATCACGAGGTCAAGAGATCGAGACCATCCTGGTCAACATGGTGAAACCCCATCTCTACTAAAAATACAAAAATTAGCTGGGCATGGTGGCTGCCTGTAGTCCCTGCTACTCAGGATGCTGAGGATGGAGAATTGCTTGAACCCATGAGGTGGAGGTTGTGGTGAGCCAAGATCTTACCACTGCACTCCAGCCTGGGTAACAAGAGTGAAACTCCGTCTCAAAAAACAAAAACAAAAAACAACAAAAAAAAAGCGTTCTGGGAAATTGAGCCAGTGGCTGGACACCCCTTTCCCAGCAACAACTCTGCCCTACAGAAGGAGATCCCAAGCATAGGTGAGCAGTCATCCACTTCTGCCCTGGGTAAATGTATCCAGGTAAAGCAAAAACAAGGACTAACTAGAATAGAGGGTTATTATTTCACAGCCCAGTCTCCTGGATGAGAATCCTTCCTCTTTTTGTTTTCAGAGATTTTGCAATTTATTTCTTCTTTTGTTAACAAACTTCCTTTTATGCATGAATAAGTTTTTTTTTTTCAACTTTTATTTCAGGTTCACGGGGTATTTCTGCAGGGTTGTTACCCGGGTAAATTGTATGTCACTTAGGTATGGTGTACAAATGATTCCATCACACAGGTAGTGACTGTCTTGATAGTTTATTTTGCTGTGCAGAAGCTCTTTCATTTAATTAGACCCAACTTGTCAATTTTAATTTTTGTTACAGTTGCTTTTGGGGACCTAGTCACAAATTCTTTGCAAAGACCAATGTCCAGAAAGGTATTTTCTAGATTTTCTTCTAAGGTTTTTAAAGTTTTAGGTCTTTAAGTATTTAATTCACCTTTAGCTGATTTTCATATATGGTGACACGAAGGGGTTCAGTTTCAATCTTCTATGTATGACTAGCCAGTTATCCCAGCACTATTCATTAAGTTGGGAGTCTTTTCCATACTGCCTGTTATTGTTGACTTTGTGGAAGATCAGATGGTTGTAAACGTTAGGCTTTATTTCTGGATTCTCTAATCTGTTGCATTGGTCCATGTGTCTGTTTTTGTAGTACTACCATGCTGTTTGGTTTGCTGTAGCTTTTTAGTATAGTTTGAGGTTGGATAGTATCATGCATCTTGTTTGCTCTTTTTGCTTAAGATTACTTTGCCTGTTCATGTTCTTTTTGGGTTTCATATAAATGCTAGGATTGTTTTTTCTATTTCTATGAGAAATGACATTGGGAGTTTGATACAAATAGCATTGACTTTGTAAATTGTTTAGGGCGGTATGGCCATTTTAAACAATATTGATTCTAACTATCATGAGCATGAAATGTTTTTCCATGTGTGTCGTCTCTGATTTCTTTCAGTAGTGTTTTGAAATTCTCATTGTAGAGATCTTTCACCTCTTTGATTAGCTGTATTCATAGGTACTTTATTATTTTTTGTGAATATTGTAAATGGGATCATATTCTTTATTTGGCTCTCAGTTTTACATTATTTGTATATAGAAAGACTACTGATTTTTGCACATTAATTTTGTTTCTTGAAAGTTTACTGAGAGTGTTTATCAGTTTAGGGGCCTTTTTGAATCTATGGGGTTTTCTAGAAATATAATTATATCATAAGTGAAGAGAGATAGTTTGCCTTCCTCTTTTCCTACTTGAATACATTTTATTTCCTTCTCTTGTTTAGCTGTTCTGACTAGAACTTCAAGTACAATGTTGAATAAAAGTGGTGAGAGTGGGTATACTTGTCTTGTGCCAGTTTTCAAGGGGAGTGCATCTAGCTTTTGCCCATTCAGTATGATGTTGGCTGTGAGTTTATAATAAATGGCTCATATTACTTCGAGGTATGTTCCTTTGATGTCGGTTTGTTGATTTCTAACATAAAAGAATATTGAATTTTATCAAAAGCCTTTTCTGTGTCTATTGAGATAATCATGTCATTTTTGCTTTTAATTTTAAGTGGTGAGTCACTATATTAGTTTGTTCTCACACTGCTACAAAGAAATACCTGTGCCTGGATAATTTAAAAAGAAAAAAGGTTTAATTGGTTCATTGTTCTGCAGGTTGTATAGGAAGTGCAGATGGGAAGACCTCAGGAAACTTACAAATATGGCATAAGGCAAAGGGGGAGAAGGCATGTTTTCACATGGCTGGAGCGGGAGGAAGAGAGAGAAGGGGAAGAGATGCTACACACTTTTAAGCAACCAGATCTCATGAGAAGTCTAATATGAGACAGAACTAGGGGAATGGTAATAAACCATTAGAATGCCCCAATGATTCAATCACCTTCCACCAGGCCCCACCTCCAACAATGGGGATTACTATGAGACTTGAGATTTGGGTGGGAACAAATATCTAAATCATATCAGTTACATTTTTTATATGTTGAACGAATCTTGCATTCCAGGAATAAAGCCTACTTATTATTATGGATAAACATTTTGATGTGCTGATGGAATTGGTTTTCTAGTATTTTTATTTTTAAGGATAGTTTTTTTCTATGTTTTTGAGGCATACTGGCCTGAAGTTTACTTTTTTCATTTTGTCTCTGCCAGGTTTTTTTATTAGAATGATGCTGGCTTCATAGAGTGAGTTATGGGGGGGGGTCTCTCCTTCTCAATATTTTGGAATAATTTCAGTAGGATTGATACTACTTTATCTTTACATGTCTGGTAGATTTAGGCTGTGAATCCATCTGTTCCAGGCCTTTTTCCATTGGCTGATTCAATTTCAGAACTCATTATTGGTTTGTTTAGGATTTCAACTTCTTCCTACTTCTATCTTGGGAGGTCACATGTTTCCAGGAATCATCCATTTCTTCTAGGTTTTCTAGTAAGTGTGCATAGAGGTGTTCGTAATGGTCTCTGAGGGTTTTTTATATTTCTGTGGCATTGGCGGTAATGTCACTTTTGTCATTTCTAATGGTGCTTATTTGGATTTTCTTTCTTTTTTCTTTTATTAATCTAGCTAGAAGCCTATCAATCCTGTTTATTTTTTCAATGAACTAAATTGTTGGTTTTGTCATTCCTATGGATTTTCATATCTTAATTTCTTTCATTTCAGGTTTGATTTAGTTTATTTCTTTTCTTGTGCTAGCTTTGGGGTTGTTTTCCTCTTGTTTTTCTAGTGCCCCTAGGTGCAATGTTAGGTTGTTAACTTGAGATCTTTCTAACCTTTAGATGTAAGTGTTAAGTGCTATAAACTGTCCTCTTACACTGCTTTAGCTATTTCCCAGGTATGTTGTGTCTCTGTTTTCATTAGTTTCAAGGAATTTTTTGATTTCCACTTTAATTTTGTGGTTTACCCAACAGTCATTCAGGAGCATGTTTTTTCATTTTCACGTAAAATTATGGTTTTGAGAAATTTTCTTGGTAATTATTTCTATTTTTATTACTCTGTGGTCTGAGACTATAGTTGATATGATTTCAATTTTTTGAATTTGTTAAGACTTACCATATGGCTAAGCATGTGACCAATGTCAGAGTATATACCATGTGCAGATGTGAAGAAGGTATTCTGTTGTTTTAGGGTGCAGCATTCTGTGGATGTCTATTAGATCCATTAGGTCAAGTGCCAAATTTAAGTCCCAAATGTTTTTGTTAGTTTTCTGCTTTACTGAGCTGTCTAACACTGTCAGTGAAGTGTTAAAGTCTGCTACTATTATTCTTTGTTATCTAAGTCTCTTTGTAGGTCTTAAGAACTTGTTTTATGAACCTGGGTGGTCCAATGTTAGTTAGTTGCATGTATATTTATGATAGTTATATCTTCCTGTTGAATTGAACAATTTATCATTATGTCATCCCTTCTCCGTCCTTTTTGATCATTGTTTGCTTAAAGTATCTTTCGTCTAAGATTAGCAAGCCCTGTTCTTTTTTCTTTTCCATTTGCCTGATAGATCTTTCTCCATCTCTTTACTTTGAGCAATGAGTGTCACTGCATGTGAGATGGATCATTTGAAGACAGCAGACAGTTAGTTGGGTCTTGTCTCATTATCCCACTTGCTACTATATGCTTTTAAGTAGGGCATTTAGGCCATTTACAGTCAAGATCAATATTAATACGTAAGAATTTGATTTTTTAAAAGACAGAGTCTTACTCTGTTGCCCAGGCTGGAGTGCAGTGAAATGATCTCTGCTCGCTGCGGCTTCCGCCTCACAGGTTCAAGTGATTCTCATGCCACAGCCTTCCTAGTAACTGGGATTACAGGCATGTACTACCACACCCAGCTAACTGTTTTCTATTTTTAGTAGAGACAAGGTTTCACTGTGTTGGCCAGTGAAAAGGCTGCTCTCAAACTCCTGGCCTCAATTGATCTGCCTGCTTTGGCCTCCCAAAGTGCTGGGATTATAGGTGTGAGCCACTAAAACTGGCTGTGAGATTTGACTCTGTTACTGTGTTGTTAGCTCATTTTTATGTAGATTTGATTATATAGTTGCTTTATAGTGTCAGTGGGCTATGTACTAACTATGTTTTTATGGTGGTAGGTATTAGTCTTTCATTTTCATATTTAACATTCCCTTAAAGACTTCTTGTAAGCCAAGTGCTGACACATTCCCTTACCATTTCCTTGTATGGAAATATACAATATATATATATATAAATCATAATATCAATAAATAAAATGTGCAGTGAGGATAAAAGTTAAAGTGTAGAGTTTTTATATACAGTCAAAATTAAGTTGATATCACATTAAAATAGACTGTGATAACTATAAGATGGTATATGTAACCCTGATGATAACCACAAATAAACCTGTAGTAGATAAAAGATCAAAATAAAATAATCAACATTTTAAATAAGGAAATCCACTTACACCACATTTCTGTATGCTTTCAGAGGGCCAAGGCTCAGCTCCTGGGCTGTATGCTGTAACCATCAGGGCCTGGAACCAGGCCTACAGCTTTATTCCCTGGTCCCTTGAGGTCAAGCACTGGCTGTAGTGAAGGTGCCAAGGTTCTTCCAGTCCACTGGTAACAGTGCTCCATTGCAGGGCAGTGGCAAAAGTGCTCTGATACTGTGGCAGGGAGTTAATGGGTGAAAACACCCCAACAGGTTGGGGGAACCTGCAGGTGGAAGCACTCCAGACGGTTGGCAGGGGATCTGTGGGCAAAAGTGCTCTGGCAGGGTAGTGAGGGGGCCACAAGTTAAAGTGCTCCAGCGGGATGTCTGGGGCCGCTGGTGAAAGTGCTGTTGTGGTGGCCACTGGCAAAAGCACTCTGGCAGGGCATCCAAGGTTGTGCTGAACCCTGTACAGGAATCCTGGGAGAGGCCAGCAGACAGGAGGGCACTTACCTCAGACTCACTCCAGTTCCATGGGAAAAACAGCCCTGCTCTTTCTAGGTCTGGTGGTTAAGAAAGGTAAAAGCCACCTAGAAGAATATGGAGAACCTTGGGGGATGGGCATCCCCGGATGTGTTCCACTGAAGTCATCTCCATGACAAACTCTCTGGGCTCTGCACAGACTTTAGTTCTGTCTTTGTTGACTCTCTGGTAAGCTCCCCTTCCTAACTCAAATGTCCATGGGGTTTGTGGGGCTTCCTTCAGTTAGGACTCCAGAGGTCCATAGTGAGGGTGGGTCACTCAAGTTATTTCATTCATGCCTTCCTTAGGAGCCAGGCAGGGCCAGGAATGAGTCTGGGCACTTTTAGCCCCAATGTCAGTGTCTTCTCTGTATTCACTCCAAATGTCTTCTCTCAGAAGGTCTGTTTAGAATATCCTGGCCTACTCAATATTTTAGTCTCTCTCAATGAGAGAAGCTCTTCCTGGCTACACCTAGTTGGTCATCTTGGATTTAATTCCAATTTCTGATACCATGACAGAACATCTTTCTTTCTTTTTTTTTTTTTTTTTAACACCCAATCCTCAATTACACAATTATGTATTGCCTTTACTTTTTAAATTTAATTAAGATATGGATTTGATTAAAGAGGATGAGAATGTACTCCTGCTGCTTTTTATGCATGTTTAAAGAAAAATGTTTCCGGTTTTTGGGTTCATTCCGTGATTCCTTGCAATGTAGTGGTTTTGTGACAATTGACATGCTGTGTGTAGTTCTGTGTAGATCTCTTTTTGCCTCACTCTCTGAATATTCAGTAGCTCTATGGTTGTTGGAAATCAGAAGATATTTTAAACTTACAACCCATTATTGGCATCTTGGTACAAATTGATTCCTGTGTGGTAGTGATTCTGTTACGTGCATAAACATGTTCACATTATAAGCTAGTTTTAATGGCTTCCTTTAAAATAATGCAAAGTTATTTTAAAGATTCTTTTCCTATGTCTCTCAAACATCCTCACAGCCTTAAAATCCCCTTGCTCCTGCCTATCTCATATAATACAATAAATATGATTCTGTTATTATTTTGTCTTAACAGCCTTTGGTGGGTACCCTAGGAACAGCAATTTTATTTTTCTTCAGATAATTTATTTTTCTTTTTCCTGTGGTTCATTTGTGGGTTTTTTTTTTTTTTTTTAATTACTTCTACCTTTAATTTTAGCCTAACCTAATTTGGTGTGTTGCTATCTTTTTAAAACAATTATTCTTACCCATATTCTTAATAATAGCACAAAATATTAATAAGGTAAATTAATTTGTTGTATATATTAATCTCATTTAAACAATTTAATATAGAAAGGGATAATTTGTGATTTGCGAAGGAAGATGTGAATATTTTTCTCATTTAATTAGAAACTCAATAAAACTCCTGAATGATTCCTACTTCTGTGTTGTTGATCCTGACTGACAATGACTATTGATTCTCACTTTTGTACTCAGGAGTATTATTCACCATTTAAACCTTTCACAGTGCCTTTTGCTGTGATTCTTTGGAGACAGAGCTCTTTTAGTAAATACTTTTTTCTCATCTACCTCAGGTTTTCTCCTGCTGAAATCTGAATGATTGCCATTAATTGAAAGCCATCTTGCCATCAGGTAAACTCTTAGATTTTCCTCCAAATTTAGTGTATAAAGTAATTATAAAATGTTATTTATTTAGAATGTTAATATAACACTATTATATATTAAAATGTTGATTATTTTCTTTTTATCTTCTATCTACTACAGGTTTATTTGTGGTTATCATCAGGCTTACATATACCATCTTATAGTTAGGACAGTCTATTTTAATGTGATATCAACTTAATTTTGACTGTGTATAAAAACTGTACACTTTACCTTTTTCTCACTGCACATTTTATTTTTTGATGTTATGATTTACATATTTTTATATTGTCTATCCATTAACAAATTATTTATTTTTATTACTTTCATCTTTTAACTTTTATAAGAGTATAATGCACCACCATTATAGTATTCTGAATCTGCATATGTTCTTACCTTTATAAAACATTTTATATTTTCATGTGTTTTAATGTAGTTATTTAATGTCCTTTCATTTCAACTTGAATAGATTTATATATCATTTCTTGTAAAGCAGGTCTAGTGGGGAATTTCCTCAGCTTTTGTTTCTCTTAGAAAATTTTAATCTCACCTTCATTTCTGAAAGTCAGCTTTGCCAGGTATAGTATTTCTATTGGCACTTGCACTACTTTGAATGTATCTTCACACTCTTCTGGCTTGCAAGGTCTATGATGAGAAATCTACTGATGATCTTATAAAGGTTCCCTTGTAATAGATGGGTCACTTTTTTATTGTTGCTTCCAAAATTTTCTTTGTCTTTGACCTTTTTGAATTTTATTGTAATTTACCTTAGTAAAGAACTTATGATTAATCTATTTGGCATTCTTTGGTCTTCATAGATCTGAATGTTCATTTTCTCTTCAGGTGTGGGAAGTTTTCTCTCATTATGTCTTTAAGCTTTCTGTCCTTTTCATTTTCTTCATTCCTTGTAGGACTTCCATAATGCATACATCTGTTCTCATGATGATATCTCATGAGTTCTATGCATTTTCTGGATTTTTTTTTAATTCTTTCTTTCTTCCCCCTCTGATTTGGTAATTTCAAATGACCAGTCTTTAAGCACTCTGCTTCTTTCTCCTGCTTGATTGAATCAGCTGTTGAAACTATGAACATTTTCAGTTCGGTCATGTTCTTCAATTTTGGAATTCCCGTTGAGTTCTTTTTTATAGGTTATCACTCTTGTTGAACTTTTAATTCTGTTCATTTATTATTTTCCTGATATTGTTTACTTGTCTATCTGTGTTTTGTAGCTCAGTGGGCTTCTTTAAGATAATTATTTTGAATTATTTGTTGGGCTTTTCATAAATTTCTATTTCTTTAGAGTTGGTTTCTGATGATGCTTACATTTTTCTCCTCTGTGGTGTCGTTTCCCTGATTGCTTGTGGTTCTTGCGGTTTTACATTCGTGTCTGTGCATTTGAAGACATAAGCACCTCCTCTAGTCTTTACACAATGGCTTTCTTTTTTTTTTTTTTTTTTTTATTTGAGATGGAGTTTCACTCTTGTCTCCCAGGCTAGAGGGCAATGGGGCAATCTTGGCTCACTGTAACCTCCAGCTCCCAGATTCAAGCAATTCTCCCGACTCAGCCTCCCAAGTAGCTGGGATTACAGGCACCTGCCACCATTTGCCCAACTAATTTTTGTATTTTTAGTAGAGACGGGTTTTGCCATGTTGACCAGGCTGGTCTCAAACTCCTGACCTCAGGTGATCCCCCTGCCTCGGCCTCCCAAAGTCCTGAGATTACAGGTGGAGCCACCTTGCCCGTCCTACACAATGGCTTTCACAGGGAATTCTCTTCACTAGTCAGCCCATCTAGAGATACTGAGTGGGCTCACTGGCAGGGTTCACAGGGAGATATGCTGCTGTTTTCTTAGAACTGACTGGCCTAGTCCCTGGATCATTGGATGGATGAGTCTGGCTCCTGGCTCCACGAGGGACATCCTGGTTCCTGGGTTCACATGGGCAGGTTTGGTGTCTGGGCCCACAGTGGTGAATGTGGAGCCTGTATCTATATGAGAGGGTCTGGCTCCTGGGTTCATGGTAATAGGCCTGGAAAATTTTTCAGTTCAGGCCAGATCCTGGGTCCACAAGAGATAGCCTGCTGTTAGGGTCCACTGCGGCAGGCCTGATGTTTGGATCCATAGGGGCTGGCCGGAGGTCTGGGTTCACAGGGTCCAATAGCTCAGCACTGAGGCAGACCCTGAGCCTGAGTCTATGAGGGCCAGCTTAGTACTGGGGTGGGCTTGAAGCCTGAGTACTCAAGGGTAGGCCTGGGTTCTGAAACTTCAGGGTCTGGACTAAAACATGGGGCCATGGAGGTTGGTCTGGTGCTGGAGTGGGCCTGAGGCTTGATCCTCAGGAACTGACCTAGAGACAGTTCATTGGGATAGACCTGGTGATGGGGTCCACAGTGAAGTTGGCTTCTAACTTTACATTCCTTCTCCTTTGTAAAAGTATCTTTCTCTGTACTGTGCTGCCTGTATTGGGGAAGGGAGTATGTAATATGAAACAGCCCTTTTTATTCTCTTCATGTGTCTTTTATTATTTCTTTACTCCACCATGTGCTGTAATCTCTTACCTAGATTCCTTGACTTTTAAGAAGGTATTTTTGTGTGTGCATAATTTTTCAAATTGATGTTTCTATGACAGAACAAGCACTGAAAAATTCAGTTCTGCCATATTGCTGACATCACTACTCTTTCATCTAAATGTATATTTTAAGTACACTTTTTATTGCCAATACATTGTGTTTGTATAGGTACAGCAGAAACCAGTCAAAATCACATACTATGATAATGTGAGTGATGTGTACTTTATTAATCTGTTTACAGGGTATAGAAGGAACTAACAGAACACCCGAAAATTTCTATTTCCAGGAACCTAACCAGACAGAAGATCCTTAACTCTTAAATCTAAGCATGACTTTTTTCTTTTTAAAAATTATTATATTATTTAAAAAAATTTTATTTTTACTTGAAGTATAATAAATTGTTCATACATATGAGGCATACAAAAAGACACATGAAAAGGGTTTTTTTTTTAACTAGTTTGTTTTTGATATATAGAAAATGTGCTAGTTTTTGCATGTTAATTTTGTATCCAATAATTTTACTGAATTTGTTTATCAGTTCTAAGTTCTAAGAGATTTTTAGCATATTCTTTAGATTTTTCTGCATATAAGGCCATATTGTCTGCAAAGAGGGACAATTTCACTTCTTTTTTTCCAGTTTGGATATCTTTTATTTCTTTCTCTTGCCGAATTGCTCTGGCCAGGAGTTCCAGTATTGTGTTTAATAAAATTTCTGAAGGTGGGCATTTTTGCCTTTTTCCAGTTCCATTATTAGAATGTTAGCTGTGAGCTTGTCATATATAGTCTTTATTATGTTGAGGTACACTCTTTCTATATCTAATTTGTCAAGACTTTTCATCATAAAAATATGTTGAATTTTATCAAATGCTTTTTTTTACAGTTATAGAGATCATCATATGGTTTTTGCCCTTCATTCTATTGATGTAATGTATCATATTTCTTGATTTGCATAAGTTGAATCATCTCGGAATCCCTGCAATGATTCCCAGTTGATTCTGGTGTATAATCCTTTTGATGTGCTGTTTAATTTAGTTTACTAGTATTTTGTTGAACACGTTTGCATCTATATTTATTATGGATATTGGTCTGCAGTTATTTTTTTTGTTGTGTTCTTATCTGTTTTTATTTTTTATCAGAGTAATGCTGACTCCAAAAGAATGAGTTAAAAAGAATTCTCTCTTCAATTTCATGGAGTAGTTTGAGAAGAATTGGTGTTAGTTCTTCTTTATAAGTTTGTTAGAATTCAGCCGTAATATTGTCTAGTCTTGGCCTTTTCTTTGTTGGGGACTTTTTATTACTGATTAAATATTTTTACTCACTATTGGTTTGTTCAGTTTTTCTATTTCTTTCTAGTTAGATGTTGATGGGTAATATGTGTCATGTATTTATTCATTTCCTCCAGGTTTTCTAACTCATTGATATGTGGTTGTCCATAATAGTGTCTGCTAATCTTTTGCATTCCTATGGTGTCCATTGTAATGTTGCCTTTTTAGTTTTATTTTAATTTATTTGAATTTTTTCTCTTTTTTAAAAATTAAACTTGCTAGTGGTTTGCCAATTTTGATTACCTTTTTAAAAAAATAATTTTTCATTTTATTGATCTTTTGTATTGTGGTTTTGTTTAGTTTTGCTTTGACCTTTAATATTTATTTCTTTATATTAATTTGGGGTTTAGTTTGTTCTTGCTTTTGTAGTTTCTTTTTTATGTTTTTTAACCTCAAATCTTTCTACTTTTTAATGTAGGCATTTATTGCTATAAATTTCCCTCTTAGTTTTGCTTTAGATTTATTCAACATTTTTTGGTATGTTGTGTTTCTATTTCTTAAATAAAGTTTGATTCTTTTTCTATTTTCTTCATTGACCCATTAATTTTTCAAGAGCCTGTGTTTAATTTTTATGTATTTTTACAGTTTACAAAGTTCCTCTTTTGTTGATTTCTAGTTTTATTCCATTGTGGCCTGAAAAGATATTTAACATAATTTTGATTTTTTAAAATTTGTTGAGCCTCAACCTATGGTCTATTTTTGAGAATGTTCCATGGGTTGATAAGAAGAATGTATATTTTGCAATACTTGGTTGAAATGTTCTCTAAATATTTGTTAGGTCCATTTGGTTTATAATACAGTTTAATTCTGATACTTGTCTGTTTTCTGTCTAAATGCTGACAGTGGGGGTGTTGATGTCCTCAACTATTATTACATTGGGGTCTATCTTTATATTTAGATCTAATAATATACACTTTGTATATTTGGGTATGCTTGTGTTGGGTGCATATATATTTTTAATTTTATATTTTCTTACTAAATTGATCTATCATTATATAATGACTATATCTTTTTATTTTTTTATTTATAGTCTATTTTATCTGGTATAAATATATCTATTTCTCTGTGCCTTTGGCTTCTGTCTGTGAGGAATATTTTATTCCATTCCTTCACTTTAATCTGTATGTGTTCTTTATGGTATACAGTTTCCTATAGGGAGCATATAGTTGGGTCTTGTTTGTTTTTTAACTCATGGGGCCAGTCAATATCTTTTAATTGGGGAATATAACTGCTTTATATTCAAGGTTGGTAATAATAAGTAAGGACCTACTCCTTTCATTTTGTGAATTGTTTTCGAATTGTTTTGTGTATCCTGTATTTATTTCTTCCTCTCTTCTTGTTTATCTTTGTAGTTTATTGGTTTTCTACAATGATGTTTGATTCCTTTCTCTTTCTCATATGTTTATCTGTTTTGCCAGTGACTTTTATTTTTTTATGTGTTTCCATAATGGCAAATAGTTGGTTTTTGCTTGTAGATATAGTTTTCTCTTAAGCATTTCTGGTAGGGCTGGTCTAATAATAATAAATTTCCTCAGTTTTTGCTTGTTTGGGAATGAATTCATTTTTCTTCATTTCTTAAAGATAGTTTTGCTGGATATAGTATTCTTTCTGATAGTTTGGTTTGGTTTGGTTTCAGCACTTTGAATATATTTTCCCATTCTCTTTTGGTTTGTAAGATTTCTGCTAAGAAATTTATTATTCTGATGGAGATATCCTTGTATGTCACTTGATGCTTTTCTCTTGCTATTTTTAGAATTCTGTCTTGGACTTTTCAGTTTTACTATAATGTGCCTTGGTGAGGGTCTTTTGGATTTAATGTATTTTGATAACTTTCAGCTTCTTGTACCTGGATGTCCATATCTCTTCTAATACTTGGGAAGTTTCAGCTGTTATTTCATTAAATAGATTTTCTATGCCTTTTTTTTTTATCTCTTCTCCATCTGCGATTCTCCCAATATCAAGTTTTATTCACTTTATTGTCTTCCAGATGTCTTATAGACTTTCTTCACTCTTCATCCTTTTTTATTTTTATTTTTTTCTGATTGGATTATTTCAAAAGACTAATTTTCAAGTTTAGAAATTCGTAATTTTGCTTGACTAGTCTATTTTTGAAGCTTTTGGTTGTATTTTTATTTCCTTTATTGGAAATAAAATCACAACTATTCAGTTCCAACATATCTGTTTGGTTCTTTTTGAAAACATGGAATTTCTGTGCTGTACACACATCAGCTACCTTTGTCCTGGAGGCAGCCTGTAATGAGCCTTCTGTACCCTGTGGTGTAGCTCATTACATGGAATCTGGTATCAGTCATAGCTGTTCCACTGGGTCCTGCTTTTTAAGTGGATGTGGGAGGATGTCAGTGGAAGCTACAAGGATGTGAAGATGTAGGGGCAATTGGGCCTCAGAGTACAATGCACTTTTGTGATGGCTTTGCTTTTAAAATGGTGACATTCTGCAGCAGTGTAGGTTATGGGTGATGAAGAGGAGACCCATTATGAATTCTTTCTCTGGAAGCTTCCTATACTGTGCTTAATTCCCACAAGGGTTGTGGGGATCTCGGGTAGTTAGGATTCAGATGCTCATGATGGATATATGGACTCTTGGGGGTCTCCTGCTTACCTTTTCCTTGCAGTAAGGAGTCCCTCTCGGGTCTGAATTGATCTTGGTCAGGTGCTTTACTTATCTTTCTGTGCTACTATCCTGAGTCACCATGGCTTAACTGGGTCTTTGTCACTTCTTTGCTAAATTCCAGTGTTCTCTCCTAGACACTGTGTAGTTATCTGGACATGTGGTTATCTATTTTGTTGTTGTTTTTCTTTCTTTGTGAAGGAGTCAAGTGCTGGGTGTGTTGGGAACTATCTTGATGACTTGTTCTCTAAGCATGACTATTTTCAATGAGTAACCTAGATTTACACATTTCATTTACATTTACTTGATATTAAACTGTTGCATTTCTTTGGAGAACTACTGTAAGGACAGCTAAAACTTCTCAGAGATGTAAACAACATTCAAAAGCTTTTAAGAAGCACCCAGAATACTCTCTTTCATACTTCAGTGTTTTATTTAAAAATATCTATATTAGATTTTTGAAGAGTCAAAAATTTCAAATCCTTCAAAGAATTCATTTCAGGTTTTTCTTATAACCTTGGCAAGCAGGAAAGGGAGCTGAAAGTTGCAGGTAGGTTGATACAGAGATGTGCCCCACTTGTTGAATGAAAGAAAGATACTAGCTATTTAATTAAGGATATATTCTTGTAGTGTTCTTTGAAATGTGAGCTTTAGTGACTCGCACAAAATCTTCCAAACCTGTGATTGTTTTGGTCACTATAGTCTTTCCTAATTCTACAGTGGTATAGCCACTATCTTAATCAGATTCTTGCTAATGGATTAATGAAATGCACTTCGTACACAACCCTCAGTCTCAGATCAGGCTTAGGAGATTGCTTTAATAAAAGAACCAGGTGTATAACAACCTTATGTTGTAGGTAGATTCTGACAAATCACCCATTTTAATTCTTGTTGATCCCTGTTATAGCTTTTGATTATGGGGATCATGGGAGCTTTATTGAAATGTCTGCATTGCATTGGAGATCTTAGAAGCACAGTCCTGTCTCAAGTTTTAATTTCTGTTTCTATCTGAGGAAATGCTTTGAAACTGCTACCATGCAATTTTCAATTCTGTAGAAAAAATGTGATTGATTTAGACTTTCTGTGTTAGTTTCCATGTCTTTTTATTTTTGTAACAGTGTTTATCCAAAATTTTTTAATGATCTACAAACACTTCTGTATTACATTGTCATAATTTTGTTCATAGGGCAGTTCACTGTTAATTAGGAAGAAACTTTATAAAATTATATTGATTTATGTGTCAGATGTCAGGACCACATAACTTTTGGGGAGATACTTTTAAACACAAGTATTTGTGGTTAAAATTGGGAAGGCAATCAAAACTTTTAGGAAAAAATTTCTAGAAAAAATATGCATTACCAACCAACTAATGGTTAATATACCAGAAATGAAACTTCAAAAATGTGTGGAATTTCTACTCTAAAGGGAGAAAGTTCTCTGAACAAATGGATTATTTTGTTTTATGTCTGTGATCCTCTCCTAATTTAAAGGGAAAACTGTGAATTAAAAAGAAATAAATGTATAGAAAATTGATCTGTTTGATAAGACCAGTTCAAAGCAAAGCTATGAATTAGGCATTTATTTATTTGGCAACATTTCTATTGCTCCTTAAATGTTTTTTGCCTTTTTGGAAGTGTGTTCCTTCTCCAGTTACATTTCAGGCACACTTACACCAAGGTTTTACTTTCTAATTATGTCCCTCTTTCTTTCAAAGCTTACTTGAATATATTTCTTTGCTTCTTAGCCAGTTAAAATAACATGATAGTTTTATTAACAGATAATGGCTTAATGTACTAACTCTATTGATAACTTTTATTTTTATGAGGACTTTTGGAGATAAGAGATAAGTATTCTTAAAATTAATTCAAATATATTTAAAGGAGATGGAGGAATTAGAGATAACAAGAAATATACTTTTGCACAGACGGAATTTTTTCCCAAGCATTCTTCAAATTACATCTACTTACTTTTGTATAATAACTATTCTGCTAATATTAAACACATTGAATTCATATAACAGAAATGGTTCACTTGTTATTTGAAAATGGAATTCATTAATAATTAGGGTGATTTACATTACTAAAGCAATTTCATATTCATTTTCTCATGTGACTATCTCTATAGCCATATGAGAAAGAGCACATAGTGTCACCTTTTTACAAATGTGGGAATTGAGCCTCAGACAGGTTAATAGATTTGCTCAAGGTGACCAGCCTGTGTATAGTAAAAATAGAAAAATAAAGCAATGTCTCTGGACTCCTGGCCTCATAATTTTTCCATCATTGTTAGTCAAGATATATAACAGATCAAAATTTAATTACATATCCTTCCCTTTATTCAGTACACATATATTAATTACCAGTAATATGCATTGACTCTTAAGGGATACAGAGAGATAGAGACATGACCTTGCTAGGAGATCCCAGTCTAGTTGGGAAAGTTAAGACATCTAAACAGATTTCTATAATACAAGATAGAAAGTTAAATGTCCTACAATTGAGGAAGACATAAAATACTCAGTAAATCTAGAGAAGGACTTTCTAGCTGTGAAGAGAACATTGCAGTCTTCATACTGAAGTGTGCACATGGACATGGCTTTGCAGGATATCTAGATATGGACACATAGAGATGAAAGAGAAAGACAGTACACAACAGCAGAAAGAATATTGAGCACAAAGATACAGAGAGGAAAAAGGGTGGATGGTATAAACCTGTTCTTCATTTTCTTTCCTTCACATCAATGCTCTCTTCTGTTAAATGGTACAGAAGGGAAAATTGATATGGAGTAGTCTTGTCTTAACAGTACCCAAATATTTCTTTGGGCAGCCAGCTGTTTCCAACTGTAAATGTATGTGTTTGTGGGGAGGTTGATCTGACCATTCTGCTTTAAAGAGGACCACAATCCCTGGCCTGATCAGTCAGAATTATAGTGGTTCAAGGATATGCATATTGTGCAGGACTTTTGAGAAAAAGCACAGTTTTTTCTTACAGCTGAGATTGCTCAGAAAGTAGAATGTAACTGGTGGTCTTCCTTGCCACGTCATGGAAAAAGTCTTCTGTTTGTATACAATTCTCAATGTGTCTTACATTTCTGCCCATCTTGTGGATAAAGTACAAATGGCCTTTAGTTCCAGACTATACTTTAAAATATGTTTGCTCAGTAAATAGCCTTGGGAAGAGAGAAAGTGATCCAGAACAAAACAAAACAAAAAACAAAACAAAACAAAAAAAAGAATGCTTTCTGCCCATCATAAAAAAATTTAGGCTTCCTAAGCTCAGAGTTCCTCTACTGCCAAACAACCTACTACCTGGATAGGCATACTAGGCACACACCCAGGCTTTTCTGTGTCCCCTCAAGACATTTGTGGATTAGAAAAATTCATAGAAGTATACCTTTGCCTTTGGTCCAGCAGTCCCATGTCTTCTGTCAGCATTTATATAACTGAGGCAGGTTAACCTGCTAACGTACAAGCAAGGTTAATCACATTTTTCTGACACTTTCTAGATAAATAAACCAACAAAGAGGCTTGTAGAAAGGTACGCAAAGAAAGAAGTTTGTGGCATTATTTTTTTTTACATCTGTATCAAATTATGTCTGAATTCAGATATCTCTCTCTTTCTCCATTAAATGAGCCACTACATTCTCATTCCTGCTTAAGCTTCCTTAAAAAGTTTTCATTACTTGCAACTAAAAAATCCCAGTTTATCTCAATATTTGAGAACAGTCTAAGAATTTAATGTAATTAGATGCAGAAACGGGGCTACTGAAAGGTTAGATTAGATATGGGCTTCTATCATCACTGCGAATTTGACTTGAAGTGAATGAAAATAATGGGGTTTTTCCATTAGACTACAGTACTTCAATTCTTTAGTATCAATATGGAATTTTATTCCAGTTCATTCTATGCATGTACTCAAGTAGCAAAATAATATATGTAGGTCTTTAATTGTCATTGACTTTGAGAAGATGAAGAACAGATATTATTTATGATAAGCAAATGAAACCAAGTGACTTTCTTGAAGCTTCACTGTGGCCTGAAAGTAAACCATAGTTTATGGAATTGTCTTTAGGGTCTTCACATCTGCTTTTCTGGCACATTTCACTTCAAGGTATCATCAAGATAATAAATAAAAAAGAAAAATGCACACTGATTACATAAACTATAATTTTTACTATAAACATTGTAAATAAATAATACCCTATAAACTTAAGCATTTTATTTTTCAAGTAAGGTACAAGATATGATATTAAAAGGAACATTAAGCTTGGAATAATATTACCCGTGTTTTTGCTAGAGTACTGTGTAAGACAAAACCACTAAGTCTTAAAATATCTTGTGTGAATTAGGATAATTAATCCTAGCCTCAAAGAGTAACAGTATTAAGTGAGCTCTGTTGTATGTGAATGTGTTTAGTATGTATTTGGAAGAAATGTAGGCAATATTTTATATTTGCTGTCTTTACCCTTTGTATAAGGTACAAATATACATGTGTCATTTGAAGTGCTCGAAGATAATAAAAGATGATTTTAAAAGGATAAATGTTTGTCTCTATCAGAATTAATTCTGAAATTCTTCAGATAAGTTCATCTGAAAGATTAATACATGACATATGAAAAGTAAAAGTTGTGGGGGCTTGCTTTCTCAAATGTTAACACACAGCATAGAATAATAATAATTAAGAGAATGCAGAATGTACCTAAGAATCAATAGACCAATCAGTGGAACAGACTAGATAATCTTAAATAACAAAATATCAACTAATTTATAAAATGAAACAAATAATAAAGAAGCCCAATTCAACAAATGTCAGAAAAATTTTCTCTGAGGGAAAAGAACATGTTGTTTCATTTACTAATATAATTTTCCTATGGATCTAGAAATTAAAAGTAAAAATAAAAGTCTTAAAATTATGAGGCAATTTTGAGCATAAAAGCCACAGAAAAAAATCTTAGAGGTAATTATTTGGTAAATTAATCACATGTAAGCTTGATAGTGCTGTATGTCAAACATGAATAAAAATCATGGGAAAAAATTTTTGCAATCTACCCATCTGACAAAGGGCCAATATCCAGAATCTACAAAGAACTAAAACAGATTTACAAGAAAAAACAAACAAATCCATTCAAAAGTAGGTGAAGGACATGAACAGACAGTTTTCGAAAGAAGACACGCTCATCATCACTGGTTATTAGAGAAATGCAAATCAAAACCACATTGAGATACCATCTCACACCAGTTAGAATGGCAATCATTGGCAAAAAAATTCTGGAGACAGGTGCTGGAGAGGATGTGGAGAAATAGGAACACTTTGACATTGTTAGTGGGGGTGTAAATTAGTTCAACCATTGTGGAAGACAGTGTGGTGATTCTTCAAGGACCTAGAAATAGAAATGCCATTTGATCCAGCAATCCCATTACTGGGTGTATATCCAAAGGATTATAAATCATTCTATTACAAAGACAGACACATGCACACATAAGTTCATTGCAGCACTCCTTAAAATAGCAAAGACCTGAAACCAACCCAAATGCCCATTGATGATAGACTGGACAAGGAAAATGTGGCACATATACACCATGGAATACTATGCAGCCATAAAAAATAATGAGTTCATGTCCTTTGTAGGGGCATGGATGAATCTGGAAACCATCATTCTCAGCAAACTGACACGAGAACAGAAAATCAAACACCGCATGTTCTCACTCATAGGTGGGTGTTGAACAATGAGAACACATGGACAGAGGAAGGGAAGCATTACACACTGGGGTCTGTTGGGGGGATTAGGGGAGGGACAGTGGGGGGATAGGGAGGTTGGGAAGGGATAACATGGGGAGAAATGCCAGATATAGATGAGGGGGGATGGAGGCAGCAAACCACATTGCCATGCATGTACCTATACAACAATCCTGCATTTCTGCACATGTATCCCAGAACCTAAAGTGCAATAAAATGTATATCTATATATACATATATAAAAAAGAAAAAGTTTAATAACCAAAAAAAAAAAAAAGCAAATGATGAACTAGGAAAATGTTTGCAACAAGTATAACGAGAGAAGAGAATTCTCCCAAATTATTTAATTGAGTTCTCCCAAAATATTTTTTGTATTTCCAGTGGAAAATGAATAAAAGTCATGTAGAACCACATAACAGAGAAAGACAAGGGTCCTGGAAATACATGGAAAATTCTCAACTTTAATAGTAACCAAAGAAATACTAATGAAATGAGATTATTTTCATCACCACTGGAAAATTTATAGTGATCTGGGTTGCTAAAATATGTACAAATTTATATAGATGTTCCATAAAAATTTTGCTAATTTGTATTAAGAAATAAATGTTCCTATTTATTATCTCCTTAATCCTACTCCTAAATGTAATCCAATTCTATTCATAGTCATACCACAAATTCCTACAACTGCCTAACCTACTAGCAATCTATTTAAATAAAATTATTACTAATTCGAATTCCAATTTAATATAAATATTTATTGCAGTATAGTTTATAATACAAAAGTTGGCAATGAGAGTAGAATAAAAATAATAAAATAGTTAAATATTAGATACAGGTAAAAAAATTTTATGACATCATTAAAAATTTAGGTTTCAAGAAACACCTGGGAAAATGTTCATGATATAATACAAATAAATGAAGCAGAAAGCAATCATAAGACAAGAGCACAATTTGATAACTATTAGGACAAAAAAATTTGCATTTAAAAAAGAAAAAGAATTGTACCAAAAAGGTGATCATGCTAATTTAAAATAGGTGGCTTATATTTTATATTTTATATTTTCCCAATCATTTTTTACAGTATATGTTTCTATAACTAGGAAAGTTATATTTTAACAAAATTTATATAATAAAATTTATATTTATCAAATTTTATAAAAATTTATAAAATATAAAATTTTATAAAAATATAAAATATAAGTTTAAAAAAATATATAAATTATAAAATTTTTCCCAATCATTTTTACAATATGATGTGTCTCTATAACTAGGAAAAAATTTAATTAAAAATTTAAAAAAGTTTTTAGAAAATCAAATGCTCAAAAAAATTCTTCTCTTTGGATGAAACCAGCTCATCTATAAAATTGTATACTGCTGAAATTTCAGAGCACCCAATAAGATAAGAAAAATTAATTTGCTTTTATGGTACAAGGTCAAAAAATGAGACACACACTATATGCCTGCGATATGAATATTTCTAGCATTAGAACCACCAATAGAAAGTAAACTATTTTGCATATTTTTGTTCTTTTAGCATTGCATGACCTTATGCTTAATTTGCATAATTTAAATGAGTCCTTTGAGTGGCATGCAGTTGCATAATTATTTTTTAAATTACTGTTATCACTGTTTGTTTAATAGCAGATAATTTGAATAGATGATTTTCATTCTTCAAATTTGCAGTTTCATATGCAATATGGATAGACTATATCAAAATGGTAAAATTACGTAGAAAAGTATAAAGAGAACTGTTGAAGATTTTTAGAATCATGCATTTGTCTTTCTCTTAAGTTAGCAAAAGAATCTACATTTTTTTGTTTAAAAATTAAAAAGTCAAGTAATTAACTCTTATCCCTTGCGTAATTATGGCAAACCATCCCCACACGCACAAAAATGGAATACATGTTAAATATATGTGTATATAATTATCAACAATATACACTTGTTTATTTTTTCATGAATTTTCTTATATAATAAATATGAGAAGAAAATCATGTATCAGTAAAATATGTATGCTCAATTCTTGATAAATATATAAAAATAGTATTCAAAGTCAGATCATTGTTGATGCTTGACATGGTTTGGCTGTGTCCCCATCCAAATCTCATCTTGAATTGTAGCTCCCATAAATCCCCATGTGTCTTGGATAAGACCCAGTGGGAGGTAATTGAATCATGGGGCAGGCCTTCCCCATGCTGTTCCTGTTATAATGAATAAGTCTCAGGAGATCTGATCATTTTATAAAGGGCAGTTCCCTTCACACACTCTCTTGCCTGCCACCATGTAAGACATGCCTTTGCTCCTCCTACACCTTCTGCCATGATTGTGAGCCCTCCCTGGCCATGTGGAACTGAGTTTGTTACACCTCTTTTTCTTTATAAATTACTCAGTCTCATGTATGTTTGTTTGTTTGTTTGTTTGTGTGTGTGTGAGGGTTTTCTTTTTTTTTTTGGATGGAGTCTTACTCTCTTGCCAGGCTAGGGTACAGTGGCACAATCTTGGCTCACTGCAACTTCTGTTTCCCAGGTTCAAGCAATTCGCCTGCCTCAGCTTCCCAAGTAGCTGGGACTACAGGCAGGCACCACCATGCCATATTAATTTTTGTATTTTTAGTAGAGACAGGGTTTTACCATGTTGGCCAGGATTGTCTCGATCTCTTGACCTTGTGATCTGCCTGCCTCGGCCTCCCAGAGTGCTGGGATTACAGACTTGAGCCACCATGCCTGGCCTCAGTATGTCTTTCTTAGCGGCATGAGAACAGACTAAGACAATGCTATTTTCATTTTCTACAGTTCTCTAAAAGCAAAATATTTTGTTATTTATAGAATTCTTAAAATTTAAATTATCTAACAATAATTCCCACTCTCAGATTTACTATAAAAGTAATAAAGCTCTCATTATCATAGGATATGTCAGACTCTTCAAGTTTTTGAATTATTTTTCCAAATAGGCATAAGACATAATAAGCATAAGACAGAATAGGCATAAGGATTAAGGAGGTGAAGTAGATGTCTGGTACCCCATCAGGCATATGACATGGCTCTGTAACTTGAGATCAGAAGACGCTGGGCAGCTATGGCTAGATATACAGCTGTCACTTCTTCCCATAATTAACAAACATTTCTTTAAAATTTTCTGCACTTTACCATGAGGAAGCATCTGACATGCTGCCATAACTGAAAGCAAAAACAGTTTTGCTTTCCTTGTACATATGCCAATGTCAGATGTTATAAGTACCATTAAGAAGTAGAAGGTAGGCCTGACTTCTGGCAAAGACCTTACATTTCCACTGGGGAAGGCCAACCCTTGTGTATGCCTCTGGTTCCCAAATAACAACAGGGCAAAGTTGAGTGTTTTTTAGCAACAAAATGTGTGAGGTAGACATTGAGTCCCAAAAAACAAGTCTCTGAGGAAAAACACACTAGCGTAGTGAGAGAATAAGAGCAGACAGGGGTTTTAGTGGCGATGACAAGAGCCAGGGCTTGCCAGGACCAACAAGTATCCCATGTCAAAATACAGAATAAGAACAAACTATTAATTTTACTGGACAGTAAAATTATCTACTTGAGCTGAAAAAAATCATTCTGGAGTATCCCTTTCTCTCTCACGTTTTAATTTCAATGTTACCAAACCTCTCAGTTCTGCTTTTTTAATATCTTTCCCACTTGTAGCCCTACACTGTGTCATCTTTGCTGCTCTTGCCTTAATTGAGTACCCCATTAGCTTTTTACTCAACTATTGGAATAGGCTTCCAATTGCCCTCCTTGCTTACTGTGTTAGACACCCCTTCTATCCCTGCCCCATAAATCCTGCCTATACTCTGCTGTCACTATGATCATTCTAGGATGAAAATCATGACACAGTAATCCATTGCTTAAAACCCTGGCCTCTTTACATTCTCTCTCAAGTTGAAGCATGTGAATTTGCTAGTACTAAACAGGTTTGGACCTATAGAAATGACAATTTTATACTGGAATTGCTGAAAATCTCTATCAGGAGACTTTGGGCTGTAAAAAAATACCCATGTAAAAAAGGCTTGTAAATGAAAACATCAATTAATACTTCTTCTTCAAAGTTGTGTTTCATAACCTCACTTTTCAAGACTATCATCTCATTTATCCCTCTCCTGGACAGAATGATTCATTAACTACCCTATTTAGCAAAGCACTTATTATTAAAATTATTAGTCAACTTATCATAATATTTATTTTTCTCTCTCATAATTGCTTCAAGTTCTTTGAGAGCAAGAATCATGTTTGAGTCATCTGCATATTTCTAGAGCCCTGCACAGTGCTTAGAACACACTGGACACTACATATTTGTGGATTAAGTAAATGAATGAATGGCAGGATGAATGAATATATAATTGGGTGAATAGGATGGGGTCAGATTTTATACCATAGTTATACGGGTGCAATATAAATGTTTCCGTTATTTGCTGTTTCAGATTGGAGGTTTTCAGCACAACACAATCTTTTCCCAGTACTTCAGTGTTGTTTGCAAAACAATATCTTATTTTCCTGTCTGACAATATAAGTACAAATTAATATCAATATTATGATATAATTGTGCTACTTGCCATTTAGTAGCCCTCAAAAGCAATTACCCTTCTCCTATCTATTGTATATAAATATTGTAACCATCTATTAATAAAATAATGCTGTTTAACTTGGATTGTTTTAGTGCTAAAGTTTAGCAAAATATTTGCTAATGTTTTTAGAAGGTACTTTTGAAATTGCTAATATTCCTTGCGGTATTTGTTTAAAATGAGACTTATTTTATTGAAAAGAAGCTTAAAACCCAGGCTCAGTGGCTCATGCCTATAATCCCAGCACTCTGGAGGCCGAGGCGGGCAGATCATCTGAGAATAGGAATTTGAGGCGAGCCTAGCCAACGCGGTGAAACCCTGTCTCTACCAAAATTACAAAAATTAACCAGGTGTGGTGGCACATGCCTGTAATTCCAGCTACTCAGGAGGCTGCATCAGGTGAATCGCTTGAAAATGGGAGGCAGGGGTTGTAGTGAGCCTAGATCACACCATTGAACTCCAGCCTGGGACAAGAACAAAAGTCTGTCTCAAAAAGAAGAAAGGAAAGAAAGAAAAGAAAGGGAAGGGAAGGGTGGGGTAGGTTACAAAAATTAAGTGATTTATTATCATTACACCTTAACTGTATTGAAAACCTTATGTGATAGAGTAAAAAATAATGAACTGGATTCTGAGTATAGATTAACTATCAAATGAAATAATTTTGTAGATTATCAACTTTATAGAGATCATAAGGTTATATATTTGTCTGCTTTTCATAAAATGTTTTACAGTACGTACCAAATAATATGTTGTTTCTTCAGATTAATGGAATAATGTGCTTGTCAAAAATCTTTATTCTAAGCATCATATAAAACATCTAGCAATTAGCAAGAGGTTTGCTAGCATTCTTAAAGTTTGGACTCAAAAGAAAGACCTCCATTCAGAATTGCATATAATAAATCTATGATTCTTAAAATAAATTACCATTTCTAACAGTTAGAAAAGTACAGTGGAGTCAGAGGTGTCTGGCCTTACTTATTAATTCCACCTCTCCATTCCTTCTTCAAGCTTCATACATTTTTTCCCCAGTTAAGAATCTTGCAGAGGTAAGTGCTGAAAAGAATATAACCAAGTCTTGTGTTATGTAACAGAACACACAGTTAGAGATTTTGTGTGGGCTACAAAAGAAATACATTTGAGAGTGCAGAAAGTTAGCACTAGGATGAAAAGTACATGCCAAGATATTTATTATAAAAAGGAAGATATTTGTGTGTGTGTGCACATGTACACCATTGAAAACAAAGGCACCAATCTGCTATTCCATTATAAAAGATGGTCCAACAACTCAGAACCCTATTTTCATCTCTTATGAACGATTTTGTTTTCAGAAACTTTAGGCAAATTCAGAGGTATCTGGTAGATTAGAGGAACCACTCAGTAGTTTTGGGAGCCCTTCCTGCTATAGTAACTCAGTGGTTCAAGAAACATCTATGGGAGGAGAAAGATTCAAAACCATTTGCTGGTATTTCACAAATTAGCAACTTCACAAAACAAATGTATCACCAGTGTTCATATAGGGAGTCAGGAGAAATAATGTTAAGCCAGAAGAAGGAAGGACTAGAATGTGTCCTGAATTCAAAGTCAAGAGAATATGGGAATTCAATTGCACAGTCAAGACGAAGGCATCTAGATATATATTATAGGCTGTATGAATCTAGAAAGTGGACCTGACACAAGCACTAGGGAAATGGATATGTGAATCACATTGGAGTCCCTTAAAGTCTGAAGTCGTGTCTAAGATTTGGATTGTCAAAATCACAGTTATAGAAGCATAACTATAGGCAGAAGAACAGGTAAAAAAATTCATTCACAGAGAGCCTGGGAGTGAATGTTAGAAGCAGCTCAGCCACAGGATGGCTTTAATGGAAAGTGACCTTGACAGCAAGGGTCCCTTTTATCCCCTTATCTCTAGCTAGAATTAGTCTCAGTCTGGTCTCCTGCAGAGTCTACAGATAAGAGAACCAGAAGAATGCAGGGGCTGGTCCTGTTAGTTACTCTTCTGCCCCAATCAAAATCTCTGGCTGCCATTCTCCTTCATCCCCTTCCCTCTTCTTTTCCCCCACCTTACACCCTCTTCTGGGTTTTTCCCTGCAACTCTGTGAGAGTGCTCCTAGAATTCTCATGAATGGATAGGGAATTTTTTTATCTTCTGCACAGAGACATGTTAACAGTATTCATCAATCA
Organism: Sapajus apella; assembly: GCF_009761245.1. Classification (NCBI taxonomy): domain Eukaryota; kingdom Metazoa; phylum Chordata; class Mammalia; order Primates; family Cebidae; genus Sapajus; species Sapajus apella. The sequence goes on from NW_022436941.1 coordinate 52,287,670, forward strand.
GCAATCTGTCTGTACATATATCACCTCTAAATGACCCTTAGCCATCTTTACCACAAGATTGTTGAGCTCACTCATAGGTCCATTTTGCTATTTGATACCCATGCCTCTTGCTTTCCAGGTAATCTTCCATTTTTCTCCTTCCTCCACAAATATTTTTAATTTGAATTCTATGAACACCTAGAATTCAGATGCTCTTTGAATCTCTTGAGATTACAATTAAAATTTTGGATGTACTTCTGAATGTGAACTTTTCTGAAAATAGAGTCTTGGGGACTCTATTAAAATGATTAAGAGCCATTAATTTATGACATTTATTTTATTCATTGGCTTCCTGCCAGTCCCTTTCTAGTGTAACAATAGGACCTCTAATGGAATTGGTATAGCACTTTTAAACTTATGATATTCTTTAAAATACTCTTTTGTGTTCATAGACCCATTTGATGTTCATGATTTTCCTGAGAAAGGTCAAGTCTTAATATATCCATTTACAGATAAGGAAAGTCAGACTTAGAGATTAGGAACGATCTAGGTAAGTATATGGCAAAGCTGGGACCAGAACTCAAGTAACTTAACTCTTGATGTGCAAACAGAGTTTTTTGCATTACCGAGATGTTTAATAACTATTTAGGACTTTTCCTTCTTCAGGCTGCATTTATTTTTCCTCTTCACTACTATGTTTGATACTGCAGAATAAAGTTAGTGTTCAATTTATCCAGATTTTTCCTATTTCTAAATGAGGGACTGTGACACAATGTGATTTTTTTCCTAGGGCCTTGAATCTCCTTCAGTATATTTAGAAGCAAAATGATTCACGGATTTAAAACATAGACAGGAAGCCAGTAACTCAGGGAACTAAATATGTCTCTGGTTTAGATTTTCTGAGTGACCTTAGACAAAACACTTAATCTTTCTTTCTCAATTAATCTGTGAAATGGAGTTAAACCATTATCTCATACCAGTAAAACAACAGTTAATAACTCATTGAACACTTAGAAATTTACACATGCTATGTACATAAACATGTTTCTGATGCTATTTTGAGTAGGTCTGTGTTTCCTATGTGAAATTAATGAAAAATTCACAAGATTGAATGTGTAATTCATTTTCTGATTAGAGTGTTTATTTTAAAAATCCGCGTTTTTTGCATTTTTGGTTGATTATTTTTCCCACTAAATTTACTGCCTCATCAAAGCAGCATTTGTTCATTTGTAGTCATTTAGCGTGTATCGGACTATGGGGACCTGAGATGGAACTTTTCCCATTTAAGAAAATAGCCACTCTGTATTTAGATTCCTGTAGGGGACACTTTAGGAGACTGATGTTGTTATATCATGCCTACAAATACCTCATCTGGGCCTGTAGTCTCTGATATATCTGCTCATTCAAGATAGCAGCACTTAGCAATTCAACAAGATGTAAGTTGGCTAATAAACAAAGCCAGTATTCTCTGGGGGTTTGAACAACACTTCCTGTGTTTGACTCTGGTTGCCCTGAAGTTGTTTTAAGTCCAGCACTGCTGGTGACGTTTCCCCTGGTGCACTGAACAGCTCATGCCATGTCAAAGGGCATTGACCTTTTCACTCTTGGAACAAAAAGACTGGAAACAAATTATGCTCTGAGAATTGGTCAAAGGATAACAACAGCGACAAAAAAAGTGCCTGACCTCCAAAACAAGTGATGAACACAAATTCTAAGCTTTAGAGTCTTATCATTAAGAGTATTGTCTTTTTAACCAACTTTTCTTTAAAGTGTAATATGAGCATTTGCTTCAATTTACTCTGAAACCACCCACCCCCTACCCCCCTCAGCTCTTTTTGCAGAACACAATGAACCAACTACTGTTGTCTCTACTCCCCCTACCCAACTGAATCTATTCCAAGTTACGAGTTGTCCACCATGGAGCCGAGTCTTCCAAAGAGAATGACTCATCTGCAAGTTTCGCTCGTGGCTTCTGAGAGTATATTTAGTGTGGAGAACTGGAGGATGCAGCATATCCAAACACATGCTAGGCTACAGAATTTGAGTGGGAAAAAGAGGACAGGGCTAAAATAGAACTGTAATAAGCCAAAGAATTAGAGGCCTGGCTTAGCTTTCTCAGCTATGTAGCTTCAGCAACACCTACAGTTCCCCGCCAAGAATGGCACACCATACTAATGTAATGAAAATGAGGCTTCCCTGGTGGTGGTTTCTTTTGGAAGGAAGAAAAACATACTTAATGTAAAAACGCACTTAATGTAAAAAATAATCAAAAATAAAAATAAATCAGTTTTTCACTATTGCTTCAAGCTAATGAGAAAATAATTTCTCCTTATATTAGTGAAATTAGGCAACAACACTTGCCCAGGAGCTACTTGTGCAGGTAACTGGTGGGCTGATCATAGTTCTTAGAAAATTGTTTAGGTTGGTTCTTCACTAGTAAACTCAAGCTGAATTGGACATGATTGCAGGAACCACTCTCCTTTTCTTTCTCTCAGTCGTACTCTTGGACAAAAAGTTTATGTGTTAATTGTTCGCCTTTTGATTTTACTGTTCAAATGTTCCATCAAAGACAATTATGGAAACCTAGTTATGATCTCACATTTATAGTGCTCAACAGTTCATCAGCGTTCTGATGCCAAGTCAGCATTTGAAAGTAGTGATCACAAAACTAACAAGCAGGGGTTCGTGTCCCTGCATATGCCACGGTGTGACCAAAGTAGCTTTCTTTGGCTTGAACTAACGTTCCCCTCACAGACTTCAACCCAGCTTGCCTCTTTTTTCTTTGCTTTATGGCTCTGTGCTTACTTGTGTTTCTTCCTTTCTGTTAGCTATCACTGTATTTCTCGTTTACTTCTCTCTCTCTTTCTTCCCTTTTTTCTTCTATCTTTTCATTTTGTTGCTTCTCTCTCCTGTTCCTCCTTTCATTTGCTTTTCTTAACTGACAACGAACTAAAGACTATATTTAAAATCTCTGCAGAAAGATTCAAATTTTTAAAAATAATTTATTATCAGTAAACATTGTTTTGAATTTCTCTCATAAAAAACACTCATGTCATTTTTTTTAAATGGAACCTTGATTTCTTTTGTTTTTCCTCAGTAGCTCTTGATGAAAAAAGCAAAAATTTCCTCAGTCCTAAAACCAAAATGGATTTTCAGAGTAAAGGAGTTCAAGTTGCCCCCACTCAAAAAAAAAAAAAAAAACAGAAAACTTGTTTCTAGCCAGTCGCTTTGAAAATGATTTTCTTTTATTATCCCCAAATCACTTATGCATAAAGATAGTCTTTGATTCACTTTAGGGAGAAGGCTAGTAGACATTAGTAAATTTATTTCAATTTCAGTCATACTTTATAAATAACATATTTTATAAATAATTATTTCATTTTTCCTATCTCTTGTTGGTCAAATTTCTCACTATATTTAAGTGAAATCTTTACTGTAGCCTATATGTGAAGTGTAACATTTGCTGTAGTCTATATTACAACAAATCTAATAATCAAATAAATGTAAATTAAAAGTCAGATAACCTCCTTTTTTTGATCAATCAAGTAAAAAAGATGGAAAAGAATTGTATCCCCCAATGCTTGCAATAGTTCTACAAAATTTAGAATTCAGCTTATACGTTGTTGGCAGGAGTGCAACTGGTTCTCTCTCTCATTTATATATACATACATACACGCATATATAAAATATATATTACATATACACACACATAAATGCACAAAATACATATGCTGTACGAATACATATATATTTTATTTGTAAAAACATATGTAAGTCTTTTGAGCCAATCATTTCACTTTTAGAAATTTATCTTAAAGCAACAATTTTAAATTTGAAGTTAAGCATTATGATGCTTTTCAGAGATTTATTTATAGCTTTTTTTAAAAAGGAGGTAAGCAATGCTTAATTATAGGAGAATTACTAAGTAAACTTTCAGTGTTTACTAATTGTACTCGACAGTATTTAATTCAGACATTAAAATAATGGTTTTGAAAAGATGTAGTAACCTGAGGAAATGCTTATGATATGATATCACAATTGTGTAATAAAGAAACATCTTTGTACAGGAAAAAAAACCTTGAAGGAAAGCACAAAAGCATCCAAAATAATTGTATGAATATTAAAATTGTTTCTTTAAAAAATATTTTTGTATTGTCAAATTTTTATCAATCCACATGCATAGCTTTTAAAAACTAATGTAAAGGCCTATACTAGTATCATCCTCAGCTCCTCCAGTAAAACTTAATTGTGGTTATTTTTCAGAATCTTAGGTTCTTAAAAATTTGGAGAAACATTGCACCAAAATTCCCTAATCTTTAAAAATGTTGCAAGGTTATATATTTCTAAATTACATTGAACTCTAAGGTAAAAATTGTATTCTAATATGTGACATCCCTTGATGACCATTATTTGCATTGTAAAAAGTTGCTCCCAGTTCCACCAAGTAAGAAGAGTGTCTTCTAGATGTATTACAAATTTTTTAAATGAAATTATTGTAGTCTTATTCATACAAAAAATAAAAATATAGTGAGATACTTTATGGAGTTTGATACCAGCATAAGGAAAGGAAAAACGTGAAATAAAAACAGTTCTTATTGTTATTACAAAACAATTTTATTTCTAGAAATTTTACTTTACATTTCTCTTAATACTTCATATCTGAGGCTTACACATAACACAGACAAAATACATACCTGAACAATTGTGATTATGAGTGTTAACAACTACTGCTGTTCTATCAAAACTGTGAACAGAGAATGGGTATTAATTAATGGGAGACGTCATCAGGCGGGAAAAGTTGAGGGAGTATTCAATAAGCTGTCAAAACAGGAGCTAAATTCTATAGAACGGGTGTTCACGTATCTGACAAAAATCGATCCTGAAATTTTGCTTTTCCATTTTTGCTTAGAAACAACACTACCCAGACTCTCACCTACAAATCTTTCAATTGCTCAGAATAATGATATTTATGGCATGAAAATCAAATTGATTTTAGTACTTTTGAGATCAACAAAGCCACTGTGAATTGTGACACAAAAGGGATACACAGCTGTGTATTTACAGTTGTACTTGAAACTGTCTTACTTTACCCTGTGGGATTAAAGATCTCAGAAACATAGATCCTGGTTTGGGAAATAAATTGTGTCCAATATCATAGTTAAATATAGGCCATAGAAATCTCCAGAAAATAAACTAGCTTTTAAATTGTAATTTTAAATATGCAAATTCTATTTTAATGTGTTTATTTTAAATTCTTGTGGGAAGAACAGACTGCATAGTGACATGTAAACCGTAAATAAAATCTCTGAGGTCGTTATCTTAGTCTTAAATATTTTTCAGTGAATATTGTGAATATTGAAGAAAAGGCAAACAATCTGATACACAAACACCCTGATTTTCTAACCTCACAATGGAATACCACCAAAGGGGAAACCCATATTTCTACAATTTGAGCATATAATGCAGAGCTATTGTTATTCCTGGCATGAGCCACCACATATGGCAGGGATTAAGAAGAAAGAGTAAAAGTTGACAAGAAGATGGGGATACAGTTAGGATTTGAGGGAGAGAGAGGAGAAGAGAGAAAAGGACATGGGAGAGCACTAGGTCTTGGCAAAGCCATAGATGCAACAACCTATGAGGGCTCAATGTAGTTGAAAATGGGGCTGAAGAGTCAGGCTTAGAGAGACACACAAAATGGTTCCCAGAACTCGACTTTGGTTTGGATCACCTTGGTGGAGTTGGTCTAATTACTGAACACAGTTACTATTTTAATCAATTGGGCCATGATTTTATAATTTAGACATTGGAGAAATGTCCGCACTGTTTTGTTTTTTATAAACAGAATGCTGATACCTGAATTCAACTTTGTAACTGGTTTCACCATTGGCTCTTCTCCTGATAGGTTTTGATTGATGAACTTAGGCTAGTAAAATAAACAGTAACTGAGATCACAATGTTGTTTTTGTAGAGACAGTTAGCTGTGCATATCTAGTGGCTTTGCATACTGGCAAACTGTCATTTCGTTGGAAAGTTACCAGCCAAGTTGGGCAGAGGAAACTGCAGCCTAAAAGCTATCAATTTCTACATCAGTGGTTGCTAAGAGAAGCATTGCTGTTTGTACGATAATTCTTCATTATTAAATAACAGATCCATGTTCTTCTTTTCATGAAATGTTATTGTAATACATATGAAAGTAAGGCGCTGTTTAGAACTTCTGTTAAAGTAGGAATTCAAAGGCTAGCCTACAGTGAAGAAACTTGAAAATTACAAATGGAAAGAAAATGAGCCTGATGTGCAACTAACTTCAGAAACGAATCAGTAATAAAAATATTTTAGACACAATTTCTCTTGCAGATAGGCATGATTTAGCAGCTTTCTTGTCTAGCACTATCAACTTTTTGAGCCGATAATGATTTCATTGGCCATGTTTCTTGAGTTGTGCTCTTGGTACCACCCAAAAGAGTAGCCTTGAAACTTTGACAAAGTTCCACTAAACCTATTTGAAATAATTTTCATTTAGACTCTATTCAGAGGATTTAACTAACTGCCGTGTTACATTAGGAGAATCCTGGGAGGAACAACTGATAGAATTGATTGCAAAATGCTTGGTAATATAAAGTGCTATGTAAATGTTACTTAATAATAATAACAGTATTCTGAAGTTTCTAGAAGTGGGAGACTAATGCAATATATTAGAAATATAAAACAACACACAAACAATACAGAAATTAGAATTATTTAAGATAAACTATGTGTTTTAGTATTTGAAATAGTTGTCATATGTGTGTATCAGGAAATACAAGAAGCTTACTTTTCATTGTAAAATATAAAAATAAAGGATAACATAATCAGAACACCATGATAATTGGTAGATTGTTCAACTCTTTAAATGACTAAAAATTAAGATAGAAAATAAGCTAGGTATTTTTATTTAGTGATTTAGGGAGAGGTCAAGACTGGGGGTGAAGGCTCTAGATTTTGGTAGTAATCAATTTGACAGTATAGCGTTGAGGTCAAACTCAACTTCACAGCCAGGTATCCCGAGTTCAAGTCAGTCTTCTGACTTAGATATGTGACCTTGGGTAAGTCACATGACCTCTCTGAGCTGTACCTGTTTAATTTTTAATTGTTGTGGGTATATAGTGGGTATATGTATTAATGGAGTACATGAGATATTTTGATAAAGGCGTATAATATGAAATGAGCACATCATGGAGAATGGGGTATTCATCCCCTGAAGCATTACTCTTTTGAGTTGCAAATAATCCAATTACACTCTTTCAGTGATTTAAAAATGTATAATTAGGTTATTATTAAGCTGTATCTATTTAATAGAGGTGAGAGCAACTTCTTTATATACTTACAATAACAAAAAATAAGGCACGGGCACAGAGTAAGTATTTTAGAAATGTTAGCTACTTTGATTCTGATTTACAAGAATAAGAATCAAGCAAAATTAAAAATCAAAATCTAAATTTTCCCTCTCTAGACAGGAGATTAAAAAGGAGTTTGGTGCCCAAAAATATTTTGTAAATACTTCAAGATAAAGCCCCTCACTTTTTTTTGAGTTTTACAATCTCCATCAACAACATAAGGAATGTTCTACAAGTTTTTCTATAAAGAACCTTATATTATTTTATCCTAATATTTTAAACTTTGTTTAAACTTCAGCTATTTATATTTTCAGAACACCTATTGGCATCTCTTAGAACAGTTTGAGAAGCCTGATTAGACATTTTTCCATGGTCTCATTCTGGTCTCTGAAAAGATGCTTTTTAAATTTGAACTTTTTGTTTGGGAAATAATTTCAAACTTACAGAAAAAATGCAAGAATAAAAATAGTCCAAAGAACATTCAAAACTTTTGCCCAGAATCACCTATGTGAACATTTTGCCCCATTTGTTTTATAATTTGCTCTATGTATCTATCTATCTATCTATCTATCTATCTATCTATCTAGATCGTTTTGTTTTCTGAAGCATTTCAGGGCAAATTATATACCACAGGGCTTTTCGGGATATCCCTAATAACTTCAGTGTGTATTTGCAAACAGGAATAGGCTCTCACATATCCACAGTGCAATGGTCAACTTCAGTAAATTTAACATTGATACAATACTTTAAGTTATTGTCCATTTTCCAGTTTTTAAAATTGATCCCATAATGACCTTTACAGCATGTTATTTATTTCCCCCAGTACAGAATCCAGGGCAGATAATGCAACTTAATTGGCACATCTTTTTAGATTCCTTTAATTGGTCACATTTCCATAGCCTTTCTTTACCTTAAATGACATTGACATTTCTCCCCATTTAAAAAATATAACATCTCTCAATTTAGATTTGTCTGGTTATTTTAAAATGAAACTTTACATTCAGTTTATTTATTCTTGGCCAAAGCACTACATAGGTGATGTTGTGACCGTCTCAGGGTATTACACCTACAGATGCATGATGTCTATCTGTCCAACATTGCTGATATTAAGTTGGTACAAAAGTAACTGTGATTTTTGGCATTACTTTCAATGTAATAGTATTTTCGATCAGGTGGTCAAAGTGGTGTTTGATTTCTCCACAGTGTAATTGCCATTTTTTCTTCCTTATTATTAATAAGCAGCCTATGAGGACATCATTTAAGTTCATGAAAATATTCTACACCTTGTCAAAATTTCTCTCTGGATTGAGCATTTGTTGATAGTTTTTGTCTGACCTAGTCTTAATCATGATGGTTGCAAAATGCTGATTTTCCAACTTCTCCACTCTTTCTACATTTGTCAGTTGGTAATTGATATTCAACTGTAACAAAATGCCTTTTCTTCTTACTAATTAATTAATTAATGGTATGGGCTTATGAATTCCTAGTTTTTCAATGTTTTAAAAGTAATTATTGTTCTTAATTATTGTGGTCAACAAATTGTCTCAGATTTGGTCAGTGGGAGCTCCTTCAAGTAAACTTCTCTGTTCTTGTTACATACTCTCATCATTTTTTTTTTTTTGGCACATTCTGGCATGAGAAAATATTCCAGGCTCATCTTATATGTTCTGTCCCCACTCTGGAAGAAGCTACTTCTCTAGTATGTCTAAGTCTGAGAGAGACTAGGTCTGTTTATCGCTGTTTGCGTGTCATTGATTCTTGGTCCAATGAAAGGATCTTTTAACTATCCAAACAATATGACATTTTATATACATCTCTCTATATTTTTTTAAATCAAATCAAAGATAAAAGTTAGCCCACAGTGTGACAAAAATTTAGCTGTCATTTGGTTTGACTCTTAACTGATGCAAGAATTTGCTCCAAAAATATAATAAATCTCTAATACAATAGATTTAATATCACCAAATCTTGTATAATTTTCATTGTATTTTACTTCTTATGATAAATGTATAAAATTTTTCTAGAAATTTCTTTTCCACCTAAACATTCTCTCTATGTTTCTCACATTTTTTAGGCTACTAAGATTTTTTAGATTGGTTAGTATAAAATCTCCCTATATTTTTTAGAACTTTGAATGTAACATACATCAGTTTTATACAGGCTAACAATAAAAAAACATGGAATTTATTATAGAGATATAGGAATGTCTTGTGAAACAGAGTTTTACCCATGCATATGAAAAGTTGTGATAGAAGTAACTGAACCCTCTCAGTTTGCCTTCTTTATCACTATCTGTTTTATGCTTCTCTCTTTGACAGTTATTTTTTAATTTCAAAAATCTTATTTAGGGTATAAAACATAATGTTATAAGATACATATGTATTTTTAAATGGTTACCATAGCAGAACAAATTAACATACCCATCATCTCACTTAGTTACCCATTTTTTTTCTCCACAGACACGTCCCTTGCAATGTTTGAATTTATAGGTTATGTTTTGTGCAACATGTAGAAATATTCTAACTGACAGTTTCTAAGTCTTAATTCCATAATTAGGGTAACAGGATGGGATTGATTGAACTTAGGTCACATGTCCACCCCGGCCCAATGAAGCATAGTCACAGAATATAAATATGGGCTGACATAGAACCTAGTTATGAGATTGTAGAAAGACATTTTGAGACAAATAGGGTAACCTTGTGAATTGGGTAGAGTTTAAAAAAAGGTGTACTATATTCACTTGCATGTCCACATTCAACATGGAATCTTCCTAAAAATATAAACCAAAGGAAGCATGTGACGGGTGAGAATTTTCACTGGAGAGGGAAGCCATAAGTATTATCAGTATATGGAGAATTTCTCTGCCTTAACAAGGGTAAAAGAGTGGAAAAGTGTCATGAAGTACATAAATAAGTATATAAATAAGTTATTACAATCCTTTTCAGAATGCATAGGTGTCTAACCGAGACTTTGTACCCTTCAGCTATCCTCCCCCCACCGCTTCCTCAACCCCAGCCTCTGGTAAATACCATTCTACTCTATGTTTCTAGTTCAGTTGTTCTAGATTCTACACATAAGTAAGAATATGTGATATATGTCTTTCTGTTTGGCTTAATTTAAAAAACAAGAAAAGAAAATGTATGTGGACTAACAACGGAGGGGTGCAGTTAGAGGGTCAGTGAATGTGGCTTTGCTTTTTCCCCACCTACTAGTGACAAGTACCAAATGTATTATTATTATAATGATTAGGAATACCTGACATATGAGCATCACTAACATTTTACTTAGTAATGAATATTTGTGTCCTTCTGACATTGTGACTTGATAGTAGAGGTTCCAGCAGTAAGAGCATTCGTATAGGATCAACCTGGCAGACAGTAGAGGTAGATAGTTCCAGGAAGCATGGTCCCCACTCACTCTTCTAGAGAATTAGGTAGTTGTAGGAGGTAATAAAAGGAGATAATAAAATGATTAATTCTTTTATGCATTACATAAATTATACAGAACACTTTCATAAATGTTATTTTAGAGAATTTTCATTCAAAAAAATCTGTGAAATTTAAGAGCATTGGCCTTAACGACTGCATTTTATAGATGTGATAGCAGAAGCCTGGAGAAGTTGTGCCAAGAGCAAAGAACAGGGAGTTGAACCATGATTCAAATATGGGTTCCCTGACTCCACTGCCCTTTGTTCAATCCCACAATAAAGAGCAACAAGTTGGCCTGGCGTGGTGGCCGACACCTGTAGTCCCAGCACTTTGGGAAGCTGAAGCAGGAGGCTTCTTGAGACCAGGCATTCAAGACCAGCCTGGACAACATAGAGAGACTGTGCATCTCCTCGAAAAAAAAAAAAGAAAGAAAGCAAAAAGTAGGAGTGTAAATTCTGGTCTCATGTTTGGTTGAACCAGGCCTCGTACTGGGGTAGGCTGCCAGCTGACAATTATGCAGCAACTGAATGAACGAACAGGGGAATGCCATATTTTTATTCTTGGTATTTGAGTTAAAAAAAAAAAAGAAACAAAACAAAACACCTATATACCCTCAATGCATAAAGACTTGGCCATGCATCTACAAATTTAAAAATATGTTATTAGCCTCATAAGATCACATCCTGGTATTGTTTTTTAATATAAGATAGATATTTAATTTTTGGCTAAATATGCTTAAAATTTAGAATATGTTCAACTACAAAAATCAAATTAGAATGTAGTGCTAGAAATGAGAAAAATGCAGGAAGAGTTTGAGGGGATTGCTTACAGAACTCTGCCTAACAGAGAGCAAGGTCATAAAGATGCCTCAGGAATGGTGCTGCTTGCTGAATTCGTCCTCCGGCTGTGTCACTGGCTTTTCCCTCTTGCTCAAATGTTTGGTTTCCCAGGTGGGGAAAGGCATCTTCTCTTCTTTGGATGCCCTTGGCATTCTCTCTGTTTTACACAGGTTGTGTTTGTAATAGGCACTTAGCAACATGTTTTCTACACCATGTTTTTAAGCCACCACTGTATGCCTCCCAGTCTGATTTTGGCTTTTATCTTGGAAACCTACCAGTACTGTTTGCTATATTTTACATGCTGGTGTATCTGGATGACAATCCCCAGGAATATGTGTACTACATTTCAAGCTTTTATGCCACAGCTTTGACATGTCGTTGTTTGTCAGACATAGACTGGTGTGACATCCAACACAAAGTCCTTCAACATTTCAAGTAAAAGAATTCAGAAAGTGGTACCGGGGGAATCGCACTTTATCATTAAAATCCCTGCGTCAATTTTCTTCATTTCAAAAGGCAGGTGGGAGGAAAGACAGGTGCAATCCTACACACACACATTAAAAAAATCTAAAGAAAAGTTATTCTAACTGCCAAGATATCTAAATCACAATGTTCTAAATGGACCAGATCCCTCAAAAACATTAAAATAAAGAGGTTATGTCTCAACTAAATGCAACTCACTTATTGATAGTTTAAGTGTTGAGTTGCTTCGTTGCATCCACATTTTCTGATGTTAAGTGAACCAAGAGTCCTCTACTAGTTTGGCAGTGGGTGGGGAGAAAAGTCTCTTTCAATATAATGGCCGTATGTTAGTTAACATGTTGTCAGTCTTTAATGACTAGTGGGGTAACAGCTGGTTTTGATGTAATTTCTTTTGAGACCACTAGATTACAAGCAGTTTATTGCATTCTTCCTCTCTGACTGCTCCCTGGATACAACCTAAAGTCAAAAGGTTAAAGGTCTAAAGCCATAATCTAAAGGATTTGTCATCATTTAACAGGTCACTTGTTGCTATGTACTGTGCAAACTGAAAATTTTTTAGTGAGCCTGTCAGAATGGCTGAGTCATATTATTATTATTTTCTTCTTTCAACAAAAAGGAAATGAGAATATCCAGCAGCAGATAAGTTCTCAGAAATCAAAGACCATGCTTTGTGAATATCTGTGAAAATCTTCACAGGGTAAATAAAAAGAGTGAAAGAATGTGTTAAAAGTTAATATAACTTTCACTAAAAAGATCTAAAATTGGGAATTTAACTTCTACAGAAACATATTAAGATGACTTCAGATCTTTGAAGGAGCTGTAGGTAACATGCCCAAAACTAAAAGTGAGAGAGACAAAGGAATGGGGTCAGACAACTCGGGAAGGTGCTAAAGGTCATGGACCCCTATTGTTGGTTCATTGCAGATTTGTAGCTTTTCAGTCTGTCAGTGTCTGACAGTCCAGCTATGCTGTACCAGCCAAGGACCTTCTTTGTTTAGGGAAGGAGGCATTCTTTTAAGACTGGGCTTGGTAACACAAGAAAATAGAAAATCCAGAAGGGAGTGCATGAAAGAGAAGTCTTTTTCCTCCAGACATCAATGGTGAATTTGAGAGCGTTTTACAGTGTGTATGCCTAGGTATAATTATGAAGGCAATTGAGGTAATTTTCACTGTGTTTGATTCTATGCTAGTTTAGAGTATCTCCCTTTTTAACATTTTTAAAAGTCACCCTTTTGTAGTCTCACAAAAATACTGTAATAAAGTTTTGGAAATGTTCCTAGACAGTTTGGAGTCTTTTGAACTCATGGCTCAGCTATAGCATCACCATTCTGGACTTTGCCTCATGATGGTGACACATTGTGTCAGTTCAGTCAAAGCTCATTTTCTGTGTATATGTTGCCCTCTAGGGACTCCAATATGAAAAGAAACATGTGATATGGCTGTTTGCCAGGAATCATCATGCCATTGACTTTTCTTCCCACCAGTCATTCAGAGTTAGTCTTGGTTTTTATTATTATAAACTTGTATTTAGCACTTCTGTGATCTGAACAAAATTAATTTTTAAAAAACCAACCTAAATTATCCTCCCAAATCCTAGATAGCTGGCAAGTATTATAGTGGGTCACCTTGATTATTTTCTATTTGGTACTTTTAAGTTTGAAAGAAATAGAAAAATATTAGAACTTGTGAGTCACTCTATTTTAAAATTTTGGAATAATCATTTTCATAGTAGGTAGAAATATGCATCTAATAGTATGAAGACAATATGGTAATAAAGGTTATTGCTTGAGAAATAACTATGGTGTGGAAAAAGAATTGACTGTAGTAGTAGTAATATGAAAAAGCTTTTTGTTTTCTTAAAAATAGTTTTCTATGTTATTGTAGAATTCAGGTAAACATGTATAAATAAAATTTTCTTTATTGAGGTCTCAAAATTATGCTAAACCCATAGTTTTTTCGCACAGACAAAAAGGAACATTGACTAGACATGTTTGAGGCTATGTCTTCCTTGGCAATAGCAGAATATGTGGGTGCCTGACCCAAAGATAATGAATAATATGCTAGACAGCTGCCTATGAGGTCACCTGGGATGAAAAGGTATTCTGAAAGTAATCTGCTCAATTTTAGAGGTATTTGGGAAATGTGGAGAGTATTGGGCAGTTGGTAGATGATCATAAGGATCATGAGATTACAACAAAGCCAAAGTGTTATGTGAACTGGAATTCCAATAAAGGAAAGTTGTGATGTAGAGACAAAATGCAGAGTAAATCCAGATGGTAAAAGAGGAGGAAATAGAAAAGTAACCACAGACCAAGAGAGAACTATGTTATGTTAATGATCAATGGTAATAATTTAGTGGTAAAATTGAATCTGGCTGCCATGATCTGTAGTGCTGTGGCAAATTTGGAATGACCTTTTTCAAGTCTAGGCTCCAGGGGAGCAGATTATATCTCACGTTTTGGCTAGTTCCATTCCTTTTACTACTTACAGTAACTTTATTGCACCTAAAAGAGCCAAACTCATTCCACATTACAAATTCCCTATTAGGAAGGTATCAAAAAGTTCTGAAGTAAAGAAGGTTTTCTCTAGTATGTTGCCCATGTGAAAATTATTTGGGCGATTAGAATAAAATCGTCTTTTGTCAGTGATTGTGAGCCTAGGCAGAGAATGAGAGGTGGTGGGACCTGGTATAAAAGTAGATATTACCCTTTGCCATAATCTTTTTTCAAATTTTTATTTTCTCCCTGCCAGCAAACGTATGAAGGAAACTCCCTTATATTCTCAACACAGGTTATTTAAAATGCTTAGAAGATTGCCTGACATGCCAGAATTGTTATCTGTTACTGAAGTTTTCTCAGTACTTGGATGTTCAAAATAAAATCTTGTTATGTGTGAAATTATTTTTTTTAATACAAAGAATTATGCAAATATAAAGAAATGTTACTGTTCCTGGATCTACCCCTATCTAGCAGTATGTCCCTATAACTCTTCGCTTTATCTCTCTAAACTTTAGTTGCTTTAAGTTCACTAATTCTTTGCTTTCTTGACCCCTCAGTTTCTGAAAAATGTTTCTTAGTTTTCCTATTACTATTATAAAGTAGTCAATTTCTCCTTGTCAGTCCCTTAAATTTTGCTTTATATGTTTTGAGGCTATGTTGTTAAGCACATGCAAGTTCAGGATTGTTAAATCTTATGAGTGAATGTGTTTATCATTATATAATAATTCTGTATATACCTAACCCTGCTTTTAAACTTAAGGTCTATTTTGTTTGATATGTGTATTGTGATAACATTCTTTTTGATTAGTATCTTCTCAGAGTATATTCCTTTCCAATCCCCTTTACTCACTTTTACTTTCAAACTCTCTGTGCCATCATGGTAGATAGTATAGCATAGTGGACATGAACTACAGAAAGACTGACTCTTCACTTCTAGCTGTGTAACTGGGGATAGTTACTCAACATCTACTATGGTCTGAATTTTTGTGTCTCCCCAGATTCGTATGTTAGAACCTAATTCCAATGAGATAATACTACAAAGTAGGGCCTTTAGAAGGTGATTAGGTCATGAGGGTGGAGCCTTTATGAATAGGATTAGTGTTCTTATAAAAGAAACTCAAGGGAGCTTCTTTGTCTTTCCTGCAATGCAAAGATGCTGCAAGAATATGCCTTATGGACCTGAAGACAACCCTCACCAGACACGGAAGTGAATCTACTGACACCTTGATCTTGGACTTCCCAACCTCTAGAATTGTGAGAAATAAATTTCTGTTGTTTGTAAGCTACCCAGTCTATGGTATTTTGTCATAGTAGCCCTAACAGATA
This sequence comes from Sapajus apella, assembly GCF_009761245.1. Taxonomy (NCBI): domain Eukaryota; kingdom Metazoa; phylum Chordata; class Mammalia; order Primates; family Cebidae; genus Sapajus; species Sapajus apella. The sequence continues at coordinate 52,303,599 of NW_022436941.1, forward strand.
TGACAATCTCTCTATGCCTCAGTTTCTGATCGGTAACATAGGAATTATAATAATACTTACTTCCTAGGTTTATTGTGAATATTAAATAAGTTAGTATGAGAAAATCACTTAGAACATTTTCTGTCACATAGTAAGTACTAAACAAATGGTAGTTATTTTATTCTTACTGTAACAGTAGTAGAGCATAGTGTTCAAATACAGATTCTAGAGTCAGATTGCCTAAATTTAAGTTCCTTACCACCACTTTCTAGCTTTGTAATTTTGTGTTTGCCACTCATAGGCTCAGTTTACTTATCTGTAGGATAAGAATAGTAATAATATCTACCTTAGGAGTTGTTGCAATGTTAAATAAATTATTAAATAAAAATGCTTAGAAAATTGCCTGACACACCAGAAGTATTATCTATTTTTGAACTTTAGAATTACTCTACTTGTTTTGTGAAATATTTCAAATCATTGCATTATTCCAAGGTCTTGTAGTACTACTTTTTCTATTTTGGCTCTGCCAATTTCATAGTGAATCATATACTGTGTGATTTGTAGTTTTTGATTGTAAAATTATCTTCAGCTGTATGCTTTTTTAAGGGAGAGTTTCTGTGCCCTAGATTTTAGGTGTATCCAAATTTAGCTTTTTCTGTTAGCTCCTTCTAGGCTCCCAGAGGTTTTATTGCTCTGTAACTGGTTTTTGCCCTAATATCTTTCTGCAATGTTCCACAGTGGTACAGGGATTATAAATACATATATGGAGAAGAAAGGGTTAGAGATATTATTTCTCATGGTACTTTGTTTTCTTTTTTTGCTTACCAAAACTGATGGGTAAGTCTTACGATTCCTTTTTCATAGGACCTTGTTTTTCCAGGATACCTGGTTTATGCAACATATTCACTTTCAGCACCTCACTTGGAATGATTCCAGTGTCATATGTCTTCAAGCTGTTTGAGTATTAAGAACCAAGTGTTTGCCAATAATGATTTATAAACAAATCATTGATACCTGGCCTAACATGGTATCAACTAACACAAAAGCAGTTCTTCATTTCTCAGATATGAGAATTTCTTTTTTTCCTTTTTAATTCAGTTACAATTTAAAAAGTCTTTTACTATATTTTTATCCAGCAACTGTATCTTTGTAATGGGATGAGAAGATAGTTTTCATTAGCTCAGAATATCATGCAGAAAAAAATGTTAAATAAAATGGTTTGCCAAAATTAGGATTGGTAAATAGCTTTCATGTTATGTGTTATTCCTGTTCAATTGGTACTGGTCATCTGGAGCATTAAGCTATGTATGATGGGAACCCAAGTTTGGGAATGGGGGAGAAATGCTGCAGTCAATTAGTGGTATCTGCATGGTACTTTGGGGTGGTGAACATTGCTATGCATGTCTTACATTTAGGTGAACATTGCTATGCATGCCTTACATTTATTCACTATGGGTCAAATGATTTCTAAGTCTTGTAGCATTGAGGTTCTATGATATCTTTGTGTGTAAGTGTATATACATATGTGTAGGGGTGTGGCTGAGGAGGAGGTGAACTATTGCAGTTAGGGTTGAACTAATCCTGATAATCCTGACAATCTTTCACTTTAACTGCGAGAACAGGATACAGTGATTTATTGGCACTGCAGTTGCTGATTCCACAGACAAATGTCACCAACTTTGAGATTCAAAAGATCTTTATTTTGTTTTATCCATCTCCAGTTTATGAGAAAGTCACAGCAACTGCTAGTTTGTCTTCCACAGTTTCTTAATTATTTTCTCTTAGATTGGAAAGTATGGAGGCTATGTGAGAACAGTTAATCACCATTCCATGAATGGGTCTCAGGATGAGATAGACTTTGGAGATTAAGTATGCTACACTTTCAGTAATGTAAAATAAATGCCCCTTTTTATTTCCACAATTACATTCTTCTGACTCAGACAAGTCATCCCGAATGAGAACTGTTTATATCAATGTTTTAATAAGATTATTTGTGCTTTCCTTAGTGAATACATATCAAGATTTTTATTCAATGTCTTATTTTTTGAGACATGCGCTTTACAAATTGTGGGAACTAAAAAACTCAGTTACCTCTAATGTTTAGAATTATGAGACTATAGAAGACATTAAATAATTTATGTATTGACCTACTGTTTTGCTCTTGTCTTTTAAAAGATCAGTGAAATATTCTTAAGTATTTTTAGTTAAAAGCATTGAGAACCTGCTCTCTTTACCCTCTGATTTTAGTGTGCAGTATCTTCATGTTTACAAATGTTACTTAGCTCAGATCTTTTTTTAAACACAAAAATAAAGCAAAATTATCTTTTACTTAGGTAATAAAATAATATTGGTTTTCTAAATAAGAACCCACCAACACATGAAGATGTTTCGAAAAACAAAAAGCATTAAGATGTGAGCATATGCAAATGATATAGATAAAATGTGTCCCTACCAAATTCTTGTTGAAGACCTAATCACAATGTGATAGTATTTGGAGGTGAGGCTTTTGGGAAGTAATTAGGTTTAAAGGAAGTCATGAGAGTGGAGACTCCATGATGGGATTAGTGTCCTTATAAGAAAAAAAGAGACCAGAGCCCTCTCTCTTTCTCATTGCCATGTGAGCACACAGCAGGAAAGTAGCCATCTGCTAGCCAGGAAGAGGGTCTTCATCAGATACTGAATCTGCCAACTTCAGCTCTTGGACCTCCAGTCTCCAGATATGTGAAAAATAACTGTTTGTTCTTTAAGCCACCTGGTCTATGGTATTTCACTATTGCAAAGCAACTAAGATAATAAAAAGCAAGACATTAAAACATATGATCTATCTCTTGTTCAAGGAATAATGCAATTCCTTCAAACATTCCTCAGGTGAAACATCAGAACTTGAATCTTCATGACTTTTAAAATTATTTAAAAATATGCCAGCCTTCTTTGTCCCACTAAAGATATTTTTAAATTAATTAGACTCTCATGGTTTCCTAAAGCACATTTGATACGAATGTACTATGTACTACTCAGACCACTCTTGCAAACGAATTAAAAGCAACTTCCTGTTTCTCTGTTCATTTCTAAATAACCCTACACAAAAATACCAGGAAGAGGGGTTAGCACAAAGTAACCCAAATATACTGACATCCTGCATTTTCAAGGAAGTAACAAAACAGCTTTTCCTTTTCTTTAGATTGAGATTTGTTACCAATACACCATCATCATTCATCATATTATAAGTACAGATTGGACACCTGGAAAAATAGTAGTTGCTATGGCAAACCTCTTCATCTGAAGAGTAATACTTGACTATTACTTGGCTTGATAGGAAAGGGGGAAATAGATGGGTGAGGAAGTTTAGTATGAATCAAGAAGTATTTTATGTTGGGAAATTGTATCTGTCCTTTATTTAGTCATGTGCTAGCTAGCTTTCAGTTTCATCAGACTCAAATAAGGGTAGTGGTGAGCTCATAAAAGTTTCACAACCCTGATTTGTAGCATTTACCAATTTTTGTGATACTTCCACTACAGTCAATTTCAAGCCACCCATTTGATGCCACTAAATGTGGATTTTGGAACAAATGTACAAAATCAGCTCTCGTGAACTGGAAAGTTCAAAAGCTGGCTCCAGCATATCACAGGCTAGAATACAACTTTTAAGAGAAAAGTTATCTTGTGTAACCTATCATATTATAATTAAATAAATTATATTATATTTATAGCATAGTGACTTTACGTCATGGTTCTTTTTAAAAATTGGACATGTAAAACCTTAAACTTTTAATACTAACAAAGTATCAATTCTGTAGCAATTCATAGTGAGAGAGACAAATACTATTATATGGATAAAATTAAATGCATGAATATTCCTCAACCCCATTATTGGCTTTTAATTTCCATATTATGTCAAATCTTTAATTAAGACATAAAACAAATTAAGGAAAGAGAGAATTTTACTTTTTCCTACTATTTCTGTTTCCATTTTTACCCACAGCAATGCCTGCAAGTAACAGATAATTCACAATCTGAAAAATAAACATTTACAGACTCAAAATTAAACAAGCCTGCAAAAAGTCTTGAAATAATATTTACAATTATTCACTTTCTTTGATAGAAATTAGTATATTAGGTTCCCTTTTTGTGTATGTATTTTGTGCAAGGATCTCAAACTATTTTTGAGGACTATTATGTCCTAGATATTATTCAAGATACTGGTAAACAGAAATGGATAAAACAATGATCTCTAACCTCATGCGCTTACGTTTAGGGGAAAGGAAACAGTAAAGAAGACAAGGCAAATACATAATATGATAAATAGGAATTATTGCTAAGGAGATAAAATAGGAAAGGGAAATATTATGAACTTGAGAGTAAACTTTTAGGTGGATTGATAAAGAAATTGCCGCATTAGCAACGAGGAATCACCCTAGGTCTTGACCTTTGCCTTGTCTTAGTCTATGAAGAACTCTACTGACCAACCCATGTACCCAAAACTAGTTCTGAAAAACAGCAAATTTCTAAAGACCTTGAATAGGCATTTATTTAGTCTGAGACTACAGAAGAAAGAAAGCACATCTAATGATGCATTTAAGAGATAGAGCCTGCAAAGGGACATTGAATAATGAGACAGGAGAGAAGTTTTCTTTGTCTTTGCTGAGAAAGGCCCAGGGAGGAGAAGGTCAGCAGTAACAAAGGGGAGAATAAAGCATATATTTTTCCTTGAGTCCTAATTTTTTGCAAACTTAAAAAATAAAAAGGTTATACACATTGAAGATTTTATGCAAAGATTTTGGGATAATGAATTTAAATTAGTCTTGAAAGTTGGAATATATTGTCACTAACTGTGAGGTACATTATTTATTTTCTGATTAATGAAAAATCCCAAATAATTTGAGTGTAACTATTATAGAGAACCTATAATAGGAAGAATATGAGTACACATAAAATAAAGCAATGGGTGGAAACTCCGTGGCGATATTTTTGTGAGATGTTTTGTTTAGAACCTCTCCAAACCATTACTTATATTGAAACAATCATTAAATTAATAGTTATTAAATGTATGAAACTTTACTCAATTCCAACTACATAGTATACCATGAACATGCAAAATAAAACGTATGTTTCAATGGCTATGAGTTCTATCTTTTAGTTTACAATGGAAGAACTTTGGTATTATCTCTGCAGTATGGTAAATGCTGAGCTATGAGGGAGGTGGAGATTTGGCCAGATTCAAAACAGAGCAAGGAAATAGATTCAGTCTTGGTGACTTAGAGTCTGGGAACTCATGTCAACTTTAGGATACGCACTTGGGAGAATTTTACTTAAACAAAGGGAAAATTGGCAAATGAATGTTTCAGAAAGAGTTAAAGATTGCCTCATATGCTACCTATGGAGCAGGAGAATCCAATTTGATGACATTTGAAAGGGAAAATTGTAACAAAAAATTACAAAGAGCTTTTGCTCCTTAAAAAGGATTGTTTGGCAAAGTGCCTGCTTTCACATTAGATTCCACTTATGATGTTTTCATTATACAATTTACATTTCTGCTTTTGCTTTTTTTAAATTTTCCAAGTTAAAAGTGTTTCTACAAAATTATTTATATTTTATCTCATTCTCATTATGGTAGTTTCTAAAATGAAATATGCAAATACTTATTGGTTTTGCTGCTTTTCAATGCTATAGAATCCTGTTTACTGTGGATGTAGTAATAGAGAAATTAGAAATTCCACGAGTGAAAAAAATTAGACACATAGAAATATGGGAAGATATATTGATAATATTTCTGAATTATTAATTTTAGATTTTTATGATAAAACATCAGCTACCATTAAATTGTATGCCCTTCTCTATTGACTTAAGTATCATCAAGAACATACACTTTATAGGAAAGAGAAAAACTGAGATAACCACTAAGATTCCAAATACTGTCAAACCAAAAACTTGCTGCGATTTCTCTTTATGACACTGATCTCAGACATTTATTCTCAGTAAAATAAGTGAAGAAATTAGTAGTTGTCTAATTGGTGGAAACTCTTGGGGTGGTTATATAAAGTTCATTACTGTTCAGACATTTAATAAGCAAATGTCCTTTCAGCAACTCCAAATGGTTGCAGTTCCTATTGAATACAATTCTTTTTTCAAGCCATTGATGTGAAATGATTCTATTGACACTAACTATTGAAAAAAATCTTTAGTTGAAGAGTACTATGTCCAACATTTATCTCTATTGGTGGAATTTTTTCATTTTATTTATTCTTCTTTTATTTTTTATGTGAGAAGGAAAAAACAAACTCAGATCAAACACATCTACAGAACAAAGCACAAGGGTTCACACTCATGGGCAGGGATGAGAAGATTTTGCTCTAATTTGCTCTCAAAAGCCCTGGTGCATTTTCCCATACCCCATACACAGGCATGACAGTGGATACCTCAGCCACTTTTGCACAATGCCTAAGAAATGTGTTTCTCACTTAAACTGCAGCTTCTACAATTTTCCAAACATGACTCTTAAACTTTTTTGTCTTCCTTTTCTTTTTTTGTAAAGAAATAGAAGATAAGTTTAGAAATATACATGAGTGGAATCACTTGCTAGATTTGGAGATGGAGCAGCACTTTTCATCACTACTGGCATGTATTTGAAAAGAATTTGCACCTAAATTGCCTTGACTGACTGTTTCTATTCCAAGTTAAGTCATGATGCCAGTTGAGTAAAGATACCCAGAAAAGCCCTTCTGGGCATTCCAAGGTTTCTCTTCCCTTTGGCGTTTGAAGTCAATGCTGACAACACATCTGCTGTCCACTGGTCCTTTAATCAGTCTCTGGCCTATCCAATGAGAATAACCCCAGGATGGAGCCCCAGACCAGGCCATGGGCAGCACCCTTTTGTCCCTCTCACACGGATGGGACATGATTCCACAGGATTAGTCAACAATTATATGCTCTGAACTGATCAATTCAGTCAATTTACTGTGCAAAGTAAATTGATCCTTCAGAACAAAGGGTTCTGTCAGCAGGGAGCTACCTGAGAAAGCAGCATGCCTGTGTAAACAGTTCTGTCCTTGTCCCAGTGTGGAGTGGCCCTGCGCCATATGGTGCCACTATGAACTTATTAGCTGACGGATTAACTGATCTCTGCATTTGGGATCCCCAGTTTCCAGCTGTGAGAATGATTGATGGGCTAACTACTGCTCCAGTCTTGGAAGTTATTTCCTCCATTTAACAGAGTCAAGAAGACAGAAAATTGCCCCCTTTGTAAATGCTAATCTCACCACTCCTTCGAACACCCAACATAGCAATTTATTCAAGGCAAAGTCTTAAAATTGGTATAGTGCACATCAAATGCATACTAATTAGCAATTTCTTTTGAAGGCTCCATCACTTATTAAGGGTCTCCTTTTCCATATGTTCATCATGCCCCACTTCACCCTTTAATTACAAAACAGCACTTTCAACTAATTGTGAGAAGGTATATTGTGCCTGGAATCTGTATTAAACTCTATACCTTCTGATGCCTAATTTAGGGTCACATCGAAGGCAGACAGATAAGCAGGCAAAAAAGCTTACAACTGTCATTTGCAATATTAGGCATATTTGGATGTTATTCAGAAAGAACATTTTATCTACGATGCCAGCTATGACATTCATCAGTGGGCATTACCACAAGCACTGGGTAGAAAAAAAGGGATTGATTCTAGGTTAATAAATGGAATCTTTCCTACTTTGAGAGGAACCCATGTAAACTCGACAGATATATGATAGTATTATTTGTAACTTTGTCATTTCTTTACCTGTATGTAAAAGGACCATACAATTTTAAAAGATTAATAATATATGTAACAGATTTTATGTGTATATATGGCATATATAGCTATAGATATATATCATTGTTGCACTATAGAAAAAGGAATTTTTCAAAATATACCCAAATAACACTTAAAATAAATGCCTCTCATCTTGGGAAATATTGATGTTTTCCTTTATTAAATGAAACCAGAGCCTTTAAGCCACTTAGATAACTCTAACCTTGATCCTAAGTATACGTCTGTCATTTATCATCCTCACTACAATGTTTGATGATTATGACCTAGTCAGCTTTTTTCTCTGGCCCTCAATTTCTACAGAATTTACTAGACAATCCAGTGATACTTCCTTGTTGATCTTGGTTCCCAGAGATAGAACTGGTGGGAGTTTATGGTTCAGGCATACTTAGGCTAAAAATGGAGACAGACACAAAGAAGCCTTTGGACTTTGAGTGGAGAATGGGGAGGTAAGGGATTCACACTGCAAAAGAAGTTCATTTTTCACAAATATTTAGCGAACCTGACTTCATCAGATAACAGTAGAACCCTGTAAATATGTTAAGGAGCCAGACAGACCAATCTATCTTTAAATTAAGACCACTTTGTGGTAGCCTTCAAAACCATTTCTAAATTTGCAGCTGATGTATGGCAGAGATGGGAAAACCACAAATTGCAAAATATATGTGGACTGCATTTTTTTTCCCTCTAGAAATTAACTGCAAAGATTCTTGAGCAGCCTCTTGGTTGCTAGCTGTCTTCAGCCAAATGTCATTGTTCAAACCACAATTGCATCTCCTTACAATGTTTATTAATATTTTAATTTCCAAACTTTCTGATTCAGAATCAATTTCTTTCAGACTGTGGCTTGATGGATTCTAGTCAAGTTTTAACCAGTGTTTATCCTCCTTTTAGCCACGTCTTTGGCCAGATTTTGACCTTTTTGAATCTCAGCTTCCTTAACTGTGATCGTGAAGGGAATTATATCTCATCTCAAAGGTTTGGCTTGTATCTGGTGAGCTGCAAGCTGAGTATGATAGTATAGCATGGAACAGAGTTGGAGGCTAAGACATTTCTTTGCTTCTCCTTCCTTTCATTTGCTAACCACTTTGGCAACTTCAGTTTATCAGTTCAGTATCACACTTACCGTTTAGGTTTCTCCTGTAGAGAAAGAACTTGAGTATTTCTCTTTCCTAAAGAGAGTAGAAACTGTCATTAAAATAGAGGGAAAATGAAAAATACTGTATTATCTTCTTTTAAGCAATATAATGTATACCAAATATTAATGTATTGTGTATGTGTGTGGGGGTCAATCTTTTATTTTAAAATGGCTTTCTGAAATTTGGTTGCTCTTACTTTAATAAAAAGTTGAATTTCCATATTGAAATGTGATGTTCGCGAAAAGAACAATTCATGTGAATACTGGAATTAGAGGATGATCACCTTATTTATGAAAAACTGGTGTCAAAGGAAAGTTGAGGAAGTCATCTGTATAAACCTGACAAATAATGGTTAGATAAGAACAATTTTAGCTTTTTTGCACGTTTTGTGAGTCTAACACTCTTAGCAACTTTGTACTGAATTGAAGTGTAGGCAGTCGAATAGACTACTCTAAATATCCTCAAATTCACTTGACAGTCACTTTATTTTGACTTTGAAAATCTGACCGTAATAAATGCTTTTATTTATAGAAATCTTCACAATATTTTAATAGTTAGGTTAGCTATACTTTGTTGGGATATCAAGATGGTAAGCCACAATTTGTTCTTGAAAGAAAATATGCAAATCCTGTTTCTAATTATTCATGCTAATTAGGAGGTTTACTCGAAAATAGTGTGTGATGGATAAATGATTTACATTTGGTTGAAGAATAGAGTCTATTACTTTTCCATCAGATTTATCTTTTCCTCTGACTTCCCCTCCCTCATTCAGGCAATGCTTTTAGACAAATATCAGCAAGTTTAATTTCCATCTCTGTATCAGATTATTCTAGAATCATCACATGTTTAATAGTGATAAAGGTGGCGCAATATTTCAAAAAGTTTTTCCTGATTTGCTGTTTATTTTTTTCCCCATGGCAGAAACCATAAATTATATAGTATTCAGGTTAAAGAACCTCTACCTCCAAGTGTTAGGGGAATTTTGCCTTTGGAAAACCTCTGCTTTCATCCCAACCAGTTTTTGGATACCATGTGACATGAGGATAAAGACCTTCTTTTATATATCTGTACGTATTTGGTCTTTGAAAAAGAGTAGATATTCAATGAATGTGGTTGAATGAAAGAAATAGTCACAGTCTATGAGAAGCATGGCTATTTGGTATCATGCAGGACAAGAGTACCAAAGAACATTTGCAATATACACCAGCCTTGTACAGTACTCTGAACTTTATATGAGTTTTAAAATTATGACTTTTAGAGAGCAAGGGCCACCTCCACTCATCTCCTCTCATTCTTTCCAAACATCTACTTCACAAAGATTGAGTAGAGATGATCACTAATTCTATATGGGCTACTTCACATAATTGTGGTCTTATCCTCTGTCACTACACTTTGTGGTGTGTGTGTGTGTGTGTGTGTGTGTGTGCCTAAATAGCAGGTGGGTAGGTAGGTAAGTAAGTGAGAAATATCTCCCTCCAAAGATAAACTGAATTTTTTATTTGGGGAATTTTTAATGAATATGCATCAATTAATTTGATATTATAGAATGCAACAAATATTTTCAGATTAGCTTGATTTTCATCTTTTGAGTTCTCAAAAGCTACATTTCACATTTCTTGAAAGTTATATTTGGAACCAACATTTACTCCTTAGTTTTGCATAATTTTTTCAAGTGTTTGGACTTTTAAATTTTACAATGCGAGGATTATTAGCCTTCTTCATGAGACTAATAATATCCCTGTGGTTAAAGTGGTATATTTTAAGTGATACATATATTCACAGCATAAAAATGTAGAGTATGTAAGTCAACACCAGAGGATTTTCCAGTTTAAAAAATCTTTACAAGTTTACATACTAAAGTTTTCTTGAACAAAGAAAATCACTTTGACTGTTACTTTGTAGTTTCTTAAAAAAAAAAAAAAAAAAAAAAAAAATCACACAAAGGAAGGCAGGCAATGGCCGTAGAACAATCAAGTAATTACCTCATGTATGTAATAATTAGGATAATACATGAATATACAACAGTTGACCAACTGCATATTTCCTTCTCAGCCACAAATGTACAATAGCTTACAAAGCAAGATGAACAGTACTGTGATAATGACATTGCTTTCATAACAGAAAATAAATAGTTCTTAAGAATAACCAGATCAGAAATGTACCTCAAGTACATTACCAATGAAAAAGAAGATTACATAAGCAATGAAACATATGAGTTTCCAGTATTTTCAATTTGGTGAGAATGTACTCCAAAATTTCTAGAAAGAAGGCAAAGTTGCCCAAAGAAATGATTAATAATATTAGAATTACATTGGAAACTATTCCTATTTTGGAAAACAAATCATAACTGGCATTTCTTACTGTATTTTTTGTCTCCTTTTTTGAAAGGGCCTTGCACTTCCTATCCCCTTTCAAATATTTGTTATGACAATGTTCCTCATACAAATGAATAGAGATACTTTCCATTCATTTGGATCAAAACTAGTATTGAAACATTTTTAAACTAACTCGTTTGCACATTTCTTTTAGACTAGAGATTGAGGAAGGGAACATGAAAATTGTACACCTTTATTTTTTATTCAGTACTGTCTTGAAAGACTTAAAATGTTCTTCTTCTTCTTTTTTTTTTTTTTTTTCATAATGGCAGCTGGATGAACAGCCCAAATGCCAAGTTAAAATCTGAATCAACGTGAAATGACTGAAATTCTAAGCCTGAAGAAATTACTGTTTATAATGGAAACTCAAACATAATAGTCTGTGATGGAAATTCAGTCACCATAGTCAGGTGGATGGTGATGCTGCAATAAGGAAATGTAAGTAAGTTGTCTATATCAGGAAGAGAGTTAACTAATCATTCATGGGGAACCTTATCGCTATCACTTTTCAAATTAATTCTTTTATTAATTGTCCTTAGGTATTTCATGTTCAGCTACAACTTTCGGCAGATACAACCTATTTCTGATTTCTCTTAATTACTAATGCTATAAAGATGTTGCATCTTTTCCAAGCTCCCTTAAAACCAACTTTCAAATCAATTTAGGCATCTCAAAAGCATTTCCAAAATACCAGATGCTCTGTCAGCTGCACAGAACAATGTGTTAATAATTATATTTCTCTTTCTTACAGCAGATCAAAGCCAGAGATGAGGTGACATACACCTAAGATATTCATACTCCAGCTTGAAGGTCAATTGGATCTGCCGACATATGTTGCTGATTTCGTAACATGAAAGCCAGCTAAGAAAAACAGATCAGTGAAATGCATATTCTCCGTATTCTTAATTTCAGCCCTATCCAAATGTTTACAGAATAGTTTGAAGAGATTTGCAGTTTCTTGTTATCAGTCTTATTAAGCCTTGGCAAACCTTTAATAACAAGTCTATCAACAACCCACCAGGGATTTGATTTTAGTCTTAGAGTGACTGAATTTTTATGCTATTGAACAATTTTTAATTGGAAGCACCAGGATCTTTTCTGATCAGTTGTCCACATTGCCTCATGAATGTGTGGCATTCATGCTCAGCTTGAAAAGGCAATGGCAGCTGGGGGAAAAATAAGGCTTTGTGTAAGCCGAGAAGAGGGCAGGCAGGCAGGCAAACAGCAAGATTCCCCTAGAAGTAGCTTTAGTGTGGGTGTTTTAAGCCACACAGAAAAACATGAACTAGAATAATCACCACCTTGCACTTGTTTCCATGGTTTAACTTAAAACATTGGCAAAAGGAGACAACTATCTTTCTAAAGCCGGAGCATCTCAGTTAAACCAGAATTTTGGGTCAGATCCATGTCTGTCAACTACATAACACACTTAGAAATGCAATTTAGAAAAAGACAGAAAAATAATATGATGGCAGTTTCCCCACTAGTAAATCCTACACACCCGTGCCAGTTTAATTTTATCATGGTTATTTGAATGTCAAAACCTTCAAGGATTTCCTTCTGCTCTTAGAGTAAAATACCAACTTCTACATTTGTGTTTCAAAGCTCTCTCTGAAATAACCAATCCTACACATCCAGTTCTGCATGACAGTCAGGGTGCTGAAGCCAGATTATCTGAGCTCAAATTCCACCTCCATCATTTACCAAGCTGTGTCACCCCGCACAAGTTATTTAAACTCTGTGTGCCTCTGTTTTCTCCTTGTAAAAATGCAGATTAAAATAGTGCCTCTATTACATGGTTGTTATGAAGATTAAGTTAATATGTGAGTGATCTTAAACTGGCCTAGCACTTCGTGAGAATAAGCATGTGTAAATGCTTGAGTAAAGGGTGTCTCACTGCACCACAGTGCATTATGTTCCCTTCTTTCTCTCTCTGCTCATGGTTTTCTGTCTGCTTAAAATTCTTTACAAGGTTGTAAATGGAAGTAGCCGGAAACCAGAATGCTAGCTAGAAGAATGAAAATCACGGTAGCAGAAAGACTAGATTGTCCTTCCATAAGGGTCTGCTCAGAATTCTCTCAGAATTTTCCAGCCTCTATACATCTGCTTATTTAGTTCTTTTCTGGTATGCCTTTCCTTCTTCCATCTAGTCAAAACCTACTCACTCTTTCAAAGTCAAGATGGAATTCTCTATGATGCCTTTCTCGAATGCTATGGGCTTACTCATGTTTTCATGAACTATATCTTCTATTGATCTTCCATTTTTTGCTCCTTAATCATATACCAATTTGTGTTGTAAATTAAATATTTGCTTGCATATTAGTCTTATTTTCCCCAAATAGATGGTTAGCTTATCAAGGACAAGAGCAGAGACTTATATCTCCTGTGGAGCCAAGCTTAAAGTAAATGCTCAATACATTCTATTGAATAGACTTTAATAAAGTCAGTTAATGTCTTCTTCAATCCTCTCTGCAATAGTCACAGTAACTAAAAATAAAAGGTTTAAGAAAAGATCAGTAAAAGGCTGAAAAATATCATGAATAAGAAACTAATACTGTAACTACCAAAGCCAAGGTGGATTTTGATGGGCTGAAGTTGAAAAAAAAATGGTTCTTCCTCTAACATACTTTACACGTTGTTTCACATATTTAAAATATATTTGCAAGTGAGGAAACGGGAAACAAAGAATTCCACAATGAATTAAGACAGAACTAGTGCTCAAACCTCTATCTTCTGGCACTAATCTGTCTTACCTCATTGTGGGATTATGTGAGTCCAGTGCACCTATATGTACCACACAACGGATTAAGGTGAAAAAAGGATTATCCGGAGTGGTTAAGTCTCCAGATTTATTCATCTAGGTGAATTTAAAAATTTCATAGGCAAGGAAATGGTTCCCCAATTTCTGTAAGTAATGGCTATTAAAAAAACTCAGCGTTTTAGACATGTGGTAGGCTCTTAGCCCTTGTTAAACAGCAGTGATATTATTTCTTCAGTTTTGATACCAGGCTACTTGGTGTGTATTCTTATTTCCTGGCTGTTCATAGTTTATGCCAATTATGCCAAATTTGTATTAACTTTATCCAAATTTTATTTATTGTCCAATATTTGTTTGACTAACTTGTCAACTTCTCAGTGCATATTTAACCAAGAACTGAAGTATAGCCAGTATAATTTTGATACCAGCAAGGTTATATAATTAAAACTAACCTTTGGTGACTATATTTGTATATTTAATATTAAGTATCGATCACATGTGGCTGCTTGACTTCTGATGCAACCCTGTGAGTTTTGAAGTAGATCTGAAGCTCCTTGTAGGAATAGACAATGGTTTCTTCCTTTGAATTTTTGCTGATGTTTCTCAATACGTGAAAATCTTTCTTTTAATTTTCCTGATACTGCCCTATCTAGGTCTCTGATGCTACCCTATCAAGGGTCTCCTCTTGTGTCTTCCTTCACTCCTTTAACAAATTTTAGTACTTAGTCTTCCATTGTATTTTCTATATAATGCCTCAGATTTCATCTCAGTCACTGTAGTACTTTCAATGACTATTTCTGCATAGATGACTCTAATGTTTATTTTAGCATTCAATATTCTAACCAGCTCTTCTTCAAAAGCCTACTAACATTGCTTTTTGGATAATCTTCCTATACCTCAAGTTGGATGTATTTTTAACTGAATTCATCATATCCCTGAAATCTATCTCTTAATTTTCTTAACACTATTCCTCCTGGAAACAAACTTCAGAGTCTCCTTTGACTCCTCTCCTTTCTTAACTCCATATCCATTAGGTCCGACAGTATTGTCTATTTGATCATCTAACTATCTGCAGTCCATTTTTCCTCTGGCACTTCCTTTTCCATCTCTTCAACTGGACTGGCACTGTAGTTCATTGTGCAGAAATACACATAATAATTACTTATTGAGTTAATAAATGAATAAGTTTTCTATCTCAATTTGTTCATGTCTTCAATATATTCCAGATTAATCATTCCTTTAAAATGACATATTCATCCTGTTACTTATACTGGGAAGTTTTACTGGCTTTCACTCTTCTATAACAGTGCTTCCCAGTTCTCACTTCACATTAACACCCCTGGGGAGATTGTAGAGAATCCTGTGCCCAGACTCTCTGGACATAGGACCCAGATATTGAGGTTGATATTCAAAGAATTTTACCAGTGATATGACAACAACACTAACCAATCAAAACCACTTTCCTGACCAATCAGCATGGACTATGGCTGCTAAAACCAGAATGCTCCTAAATACCAGCTAAGTATCAGCTCTGCCAATATTCATATTTTTTAAGATCTCAAAAAGATAACCCTAATAAACCACTGATTACAAAAGGGACTCATATTTCTGACCCTGCCAGTCAAGACTCTTCATAATAAAGCCTAAATTTCCCTTTAGAACATTATTGCTTCTATCCCTTTTATGAAATCTCTGCTCTAATCATCTTATATCCACTAACTATGCCTTGCACGTTGCCATTTCCTGGCTTTTACTTACAGAGTAGGTGTTCTATGAGAGAGTACAACTTTGCTTTACTTCATTTTAATGGAAAATAGAATGAATGTAAAGCAGAACATTAATGTACTCAACCAATCAAACAGTAATTTACAGTGTTTGTGAGCTTTTTGGACATCTATGTTTGCTTACCAAGAAAGGCACTGAATTGCAATGAATGATGAAAAGTTATAAACATAGAATAGAGGGGAGCAGAGATGGAATGTTCAAGCCTTGGCTATGGAGAAAAAAAATTGCTGAGGGAGAGAGAATGGCCATGCATGTTTATTAAACATCGCATTCTTGATCTTTTAAAAAGCAATTATTTTGTGAATTTCTAATTTGTCTTTCATGAAGTTATGTTTTATTCTTTTAAGTAATGTAAGGAAATGTTGACCAAAAATGACTGAAGTGTGCTGAAAAAAGAATAATCTCCAAAAACAATGGAAAATAATTATATTGTTGCTACTTCATGAAGCTCTTTTCCCGCATTGTGTTTTTAGTGTCCCTTGCCTACTTAGATCCAACATGTACAACAAAAATGCTAAAATGTAAAGAACATAATTCAGGGATCAATACAATTTTATCTAATAGATTCCTCACTCAAGAGAAGACTCAAATGACACATAAAGGGACTTGATGTAAGAATAACTAATCATTGTCAACTGTGCTCATGGGAAAGATCAGCCATAATTCCCATGCTTAAGTAAGAAGGAAACTTCAAGTCATTGGAGTATATCACACCTAGTTCCAGAAGCCAGCTTTGGGTTATTTGTGCTGTGGAAATTCCTGCAAATGAAGAGGCCAATTTTAGGACAGGATGATTATATTAGTCTGTTTCTAACTGCTGTAAAGAACTACTTGAGATTGGGCAATTTATGAAGAAAAGAGGTTTAATCGACTCACTGTTCTGCAGACTGGACAGAAAGCATGACTGGAAGCCCTAAGGAAACTTACAATCATGGTGGAAGCACAAAGGGGAAGCAAGCATGTCTTCACATGGTAGCAGGAGAGAGAGAGAGAGTGAAGGGGGAATTATTACACACTTTTAAACAATCACATATTGTGAGAACTCACTCATAATGACAATAACAGCAAGGAAGAATCTATTTCTCC